>NC_136373.1:17587500-18115000 GCF_037039965.1 Doryrhamphus excisus
TATCCAGGGGAAGTCAAGACAGAGAGGGAGGGGGGCAAAGCAAGACATGACAAATTGGGAATGAGGAAGTCCACGATGGGATTTGATGAACACAAGGCTGGGGGGGAGGAAGAACAAACGGATGAGAGTTTCATCACGCTTGATGACAAAAGGACAGGCAGGCCTTTTGGATGGAATACAAATCAGTCATTGGTCACGCTAATGGCATTCTTCTTTGGTCCAGGGGTGTCCAAACTGTGGGCCGGGGCCATTTTGGATGGAATACAAATCAGTCATTGGTCACGCTAATGGCATTCTTCTTTGGTCCAGGGGTGTCCAAACTGTGGGCCGGGGCCATTTTGGATGGAATACAAATCAGTCATTGGTCACGCTAATGGCCTTTTTCTTTGGTCAAGGGGTCTCCAAACTGTGGGCCAGGGGGTCTTTTGGATGACATTTTAATCAGTCATTGGTCACTCTTATGTCCTTCTTGTTTGGTCCAGGGGTGTCCAAACTGTGGGCCGGGGGCAATTTGGATGAAATGTTAATCAGTCATTGGTCACGCTAATGGCATTCTTCTTTGGTCCAGTGGTCTCCAAACTGTGGGCCAGGGGGTCTTTTGGATACAATGTAAATCAGTCATTGGTCCCGCTAATGTCCTTCTTGTTTGGTCCAGGGGTGTCCAAACTGTGGGCCGGGGGCCATTTTGGATGGAATACAAATCAGTCATTGGTCACGCTAATGGCATTCTTCTTTAGTCCAGGGGTGTCCAAACTGTGGGCCAGGGGGTCTTTTGGATGACATTTTAATCAGTCATCGGTCACGCTTATGTCATTCTTGCTTGGTCCAGGGGTCTCCAAACTGTGGGCCGGGGGCCCTTTTGGATACAATGTAAATCAGTCATTGGTCACGCTAATGTCCTTCTTGTTTGGTCCAGGGGTGTCCAAACTGTGGGCCGTGGGCCTTTTTGGATGGAATACAAATCAGTTATTGGCCACGCTAATGTCGTTCTTCTTTGGTCCAGGGGTGTCCAAACTGTGAGCCGGGGGCCTTTTGCGAGCTGTGGCTGTTTTTTATTGGCCTGTACACATTCTGAAAATATAATTGAACAAAAAACACTGTAATATTTGACAAAAAATAAAAAAAATTCATCCTTTGTTTATAGCGTTTAATTGGTTGAATTGGCTATAAAGGATTCAATGTTAATAAATGTAATATTTTCATAGTTAGAGCATATAAGATCAGTTGATGACTCTCTAAATATTGTTTTTAACATTATTACAGCCGTGTGGATGTCAAATAACACCCATATTGTCACCTTTACACTCCTAGAATTCATTGTTTATTCATTGTTAGCTCTAGCTAGTAAGCTAGCGAGCTAACAAGCATTTATTTGATATGAATGTCTTCCCCCTTGGAACTTGCTGTCACGGCTCGGTTGTACGTAACGATACAGTACAGCCGTGTTCCTCTGCCATGGAATGCTTTTATGTAAAGCCCATTTACTGCAGCTGGCAAGGAATCACAGCCGCGTGTGGAAATGTGGCCGTCTGTTGACCACATGAAGCCGGGGAGGATGGGAAGCAGGCCGGCCTCCAACCAGGCTGGCCTCCAACGCCTTCTTCTTTTTGCTCAACTCGTGCACTTGTGATCCTGAAAACCAAACAATCAACATCAGCGGATGATGATGATGATGAACCAGTTGCTCAGACCCAAAGGAAAAAAAAACACATTTTCTGCTAACAAGAAGAAGAAAGCAAATAAAACACTCACTTTATAAACCCTCCACATGTCAATCAAAATGTTTCATGTTTTATTTCATGTAAATATCATCGCCTTTACACCGTTCTGGTTGTTTACTATCACAACAGCTAAAACAACCAAGCTAATGGTAGCACATTAAAGTCTATGTTTTGCCATCATTTCAAAGCGGTTTATGCTTAGCCTAATTGCTCTCATTACAGGCGGGGCATTTATTTACCCAAATGGAAAGAGGAAGGGTGTTAATTGGAAGCAGGCAGCTTTTGGAGAGAGGCGGTTATTTCCAAATGTCACAACTTATTAAACACGGCAACTTAACTGGTTAACTTTCATAATGCTGTGGAGTGCATGAGAAAGTGGTAGTGTTGGACAAATTAGTTAAAGTTACGAAAATAAGAAATAAGGTCAAGTAGATCAAATAAGTGGGAATTCTCTATCAAAACACTAGGGGGCAGTGTTTTCCTGAGCGTGAGCAACCACAACGCTTGTTGACTAGCTCTTTAGCTTCCTGTGTATTTTTCATAATATTGTGAGTTAAAGCAAATATCACTTTTTCTTCATAATATTTTTCCAATTTTTCCTCATAATATTACCATTTTACTGTCGTAAAATTACAACTTTTTCTTGTGTGAATATGACTTTTGCCTTTTAATATTTTGACTTCATTTTTGTGACATTATAATCTTTTTCTGCAAACTAATTTCCCCTAAAATTACAACTTCATTTGTTTAAGTTTTCTTTATGATCTCAACTTTATGCTGCTAAAAAGTCATTATTTGTCCTCATAATATTACCAATTTATTCTGGCAAAATTATGAGAATACTATTTTCTTCTCTTAGTAGTTTGACTTTATTTTTGTAAAATTATATATTTTTTATTTTCCAACTATTTAAAATTTATTCTTATAATTATGGCTTTATTTTCATAATATTTTGATATATTATATTTGTATGTAATATTATATTTGTATATACATTCTGTATTTATAATATTTTTTGTTTTTTCCACAACCCAATTATCCAGAAATTATTCATTGTTTTTCATAATATTACAGCAAATTATGTCACTAAAATGATGTGATTTTGCTTCAAAATATCACAACGTTATTCTCATAAAATGTAGACATTTTCTCATTAAATGACAACTTTTTTTGTTCTGCGCTGTTATTTTGGAATCCTGCACTTCCTGCCGGGGGGTAAGATGCAGCCTCTTCACCCCAGTGGAATTGTGTGCAGCTGTTGGCGATTGTAATTAGTGTGGTTGATAAGCCCGGCATCATCACAGCGATGGCGCTCATTATGTGTTGCTACTGTTCGGGACTGCTGTTTGTGTTTGCGCGGAGCCATTTTGCTCCGTCCATTATTGGTTATTCAGATTATTGGTTGTCTGTATCCTGCATGACGACAGACCTCAATGTGTTTCATTTCAAGGTAAACAAACAACATGATAAGAGTAACGGACAGTTGGACTTTTCTTGTGAAATGCTAATTTTGAATGTACTGCGGGCAAAAAAATGGCTCCGGGGCCGTACTTTAGACACCCTTGCCCTGCTACTTTGCGTCACCATGATTGCCGAGTAAAATCTTGGGTGGAGCTCAGCGTCTTACATTTATGAATGAACTTCATTGATCACCGCCCTCAAAGTGCTTTCTCACAATAGGATGAGACCGTTAGCTATTCCGACACTAATTGCATCGCGCCGTACGCTTCCTGAAGGATTAGTCCGAACTGAGAGACTCTCACGTGCGCGTGTTGTGTGTAGCGTTCTGTGTACTCACCGGCACCGAGAACCCTCCTATCAATTATTCATCTCGTGTGCTACTCAATCAGATACTTAGGAATACATTTCTCTCTCACCCGCAGGGATTACAGGACCGTGCAACGGCCACCGGGAATTCTGCAAAAGGAATCCGGATCAAGAGGTGTTGCTCCCTGTCCCGGTGTGAATAGGTAGGAGCCCGGTGATGCGGTGGCGGTTCATGGAATCTAAAGATGTCTGAAAAATCTTTAAAGAAACTGCTTGATACTTTGGGAAATATTTGCTTTGTTCCCGAGAGTTGAGTGAGATTGATGCCGGAGGGGAATAATATGGAAAACATTAGTCAAGGTTCCATCCGGAGGGGACTCAATCCTCCTGCCGGTAAATCCAAAACACACACCTTCATATTTATTTGTACTTGTGTAGTGTTTCATATGCACAATGTTTTTGTTAATAATATACTCCTGATCATTCATTCATTCATTTTCTACCGCTTTTCCTCACGAGGGTCACGGGGTGCTGGAGCCTATCCCAGCTCTCTTCAGGCGAGACTGGTGGCCAGCCAATCACAGGGCACATATACACAAACAACCATTCACACTCACATTCATACCTATGGACAATTTGGAGTCGCTAATTAACCTAGCATGTTTTTGGAATGTGGGAGGAAACCGGAGTACCCGGAGAAAACCCACGCATGCACGGGGAGAACATGGAACAAAAAAAACGGGACCGTCCTCAAGGCCAAATCTACTGACGTTGAACGCGGTCTAGTAAAAAACCAGCATCGACGAGGGAAGCGTTTTAACAAATAAACCGTCTTAAAAGTCCGTCAGCGCCGCAAAACCGCCGGTTTTCCATCATGATTCTGGATCTTCAGATTGTGCAGGGGCGTCAAAAGGCATCCATCATAGCTGAAGACCCTCGGCACACCTGAGAAATAAGCTGGCTCTTCTCATCTAAATCCACATGAGAACGTTTAGGGAAGCAGTACCAGATTTTATTCCGTCATACAGTGGTTAGCTTCTTTTTACACTTAAAACGCTGCCTGAACACTTAATGATGGGTTTTAATGTTCTATTGTATGAACGGCAGCGAAATGGAGAAGGAAAAAACGATGCATTTTGTCGTTTTATGCATGATAATTTAATAAATCCACATGAGAACGTTTAGGGAAGGAGTACCAGATTGTATTCCGTCATACAGTGGTTAGCTTCTTTTTACACTTAAAACGCTGCCTGGACAGTTAATGATGGGTTTTAATGTTCTATTATATGAACGCAAGTAAGATGGAGAAGGAAAAAAAACGATGCATTTTGTCATTTTAGGCGTGATAATTTATTTAATAAATCCACGTTTGGGGAAGCAGTACCAGATTTTATTCAGTCATACAGTGGTTAGCTTCTTTTTACACTTAAAACGCTGCCTGAACACTTCATGATGGGTTTTAATGTTCTATTATATGAACGCTGGCGAAATGGAGAAGGAAAAAAAACATGCATTTTGTCATTTTATGCGTGATAATTTATTTAATAAATCCACATGAGAACTTTAGATTTTATTCTGTCATACAATGGTTAGCTTCTTTTTACACTTAAAACAGTGCCTGGACACTTAATGATGGGTTTTTAATGTTCTATTATATGAACGGCGGTGAAATGGAGAAGGAAAAAAACGATGCATTTTGTCGTTTTATGCGTGATAATTAATTTAATAGGAGCTGCTCGTCGGGAAAAGGGAACAGCAGCTTGCTCGCCCTGCAGCAAAGTCATCCTCACAGGCGCTTGTGATGAAGAGTAAATCTTAGATGTGTAAAAGCGACACTTCCATCGACGTTCTCATCTCTGCTCGTGATTCGTTAGTATGTCATTCCTGTCTTACACGAGGCCTCGCAACCTCCCACTAATAGGCCACCCCCCCACCCATCATTTGCGGCGCTAGCTCAGAACACATTGTACCCTGGAGGACAGCCGCCATACATGTGTTGCATATTAGCGTGTTGCAGCTGGCTTGCATTAAACGCACCGCGGCTTCGTCGGCTTCTCCGTCGACGCATTGAGTCAATTCTGTGACGGAACACCATTTTCCCCCTCGTTGAGACATTTTACGCAGAGCGAAACGGGTGTAAAAAGGCCACAGTAAATCTACGCGGTGGAAGGCGGAGGAAGGCGGTGTCGCACGTGCCAAGGAATCAATTACATTTAGCCGCCGATTCATTTCAAATGTCCTTTTTATGACTTTGGCCTTGGCAGAGGTATGCGTTCTACTCTGTGTCCTTGTACTTTTAGGCATTAACGAGACTTTTAATGACTTGTAGAGAAGCTCCACCCCTTCACCCCATTGGTCTGTGGAAAGGTGCATGAACACAACAGGAATACACCAAAAAAAATAATATATACTTCCTTTTGGTAGCTTTTATTATGGACGCAAGGCCACTGAACTCGTTATTACTGCCTTGCCAATAGGTGATGGAAATATACCCCCCCTCTACCACTGAGGCAGGGGTCGGCAACCTTTACTAAGAGCCATTCTGCCCCCCAAAAATAGCCCGGAGCCGCAAAACATACGTTTAAAAGCAACGTTCATAGGAGGTTTATAGAGGCTTTATCGCTGATTCGCTCATTTCGCTGTCAATCAAAAAAGATCCCGCCTCAAATCATCCAATCATCACGCATCACGCCAGCCCATTGCCCCAAATAACCCCAGAGACGCACTCAACCGATGGTAAGCCTCCCGCCGAGCCCACTCCACCGTGATTGGTCGCGCTCCCGAGGACTTTCAGACAGCTGCCGAAACCCTTTTTGTCTCATTACTTCCACAAAATAAACCTGAAAATAGCATTAGGGCATTGAAATTGAATAACGTCAGCAACAGTTTTCGGGATAGTCCAGCATTCGTGTTGGACGCCGTTCACAAACTTCCCGTGTGAAGTGCTGCCGACGCGGAAGAACGCGGCGCTCTCCCGTGTACTGTAAGCGTTGTATTGAATGTAGGAAGAGATGAGAGATCGAATGGCTTAGCGAGACGATAAAAAGACTGCTGACGCGGCGTTGTTGGCGTGGCAGGAAGTGAAACCAGCAATTCCAACAACAAGAAGAGGTAGAAAAATAAAGATTGGGAATTAGATGGGAGGTGAACGTGTGCTTTGATTCCCAACGGATAATCGCACCTCTTTAGTTAACAGCTTTGGGGATCGATTGAGGGCGGAAGCAGGGAGAGAGGAATGACAAGTGGCGGCGTCGACGGCGATGGCGGCGGCAGGAGGAGGACCCGGTGGAGGCAAATTGGGCAAAGAACGTCTGGAGAAGAAGAAGGATGGCGGCCGGCGATGATGGATGTGCTGCTCTCATTTTGTGCCCCCTAACGAAGCCTCTAATTAGTGTTTGTGTAATTCCACACTGTCTCCTCCGCCTGCTCGTCTTAATTAACTACATTCATCTTCGCCTCCCTCCATCCATCGCTTTCTCCGCGCCCTCCCGCCCAAAATAACACTGATGGAAGCCCACCTGGACCAGACCTGCTTTTACTTACTCTCTCCTCTTCTGTAAGCATTCTTACATCCCTTCACCTTGAGAAATAGCCCTTCTACCTTTGCTGTGTGTGTGTGTGTGTGTGTGTGTGTGTTGCTGCGGACCGTGGAAGCGTTGTGCCAGCAGCCCACCCCGGCGAGTCTCCCGAGTGGTGTATTGTGACAGCCCATTTAGTCATCCTCATCATTAATTTCAGCGGAAGGCTCAAGAATTAGCAGGAATACAAGGCCGCACCTTGCTAAGTATGCGAGTCAACACGCCACTCTGCCCCCCCCCCCCAACTCAACAGAGGTGATGCTAAAAGAAATTGAGGACGACACGAGACAAACTAAACAAGGAAACAAGGGAAAAGGAGACACGGGAAGTGTCTTCCTGCTTGTTCTGCCTTTGTGATATGACAGCGAGTCAGGATGGGGGGGGGCAGGTAATTGTTGGAGCACAAGGAAAATAACATTTTTAATTTAATTTGATGCCTCTCGGACCTGCTGACATAATTAAAACTAGCCATAGCTTTCACTTTTTTAGTATTTAGTATTGGTGATATCACCTCGTACGAGGTACAAGGTACATTATTAACAAAAAAAATAAAAAAACAAACAAAAAAAACTTAAACTGTATTATGGAAAGCAGGAAGTGAACAAATTTAATAAAATCAATTTTAAAAAAAACAACATTAAATGATATTAGGAAAGCAGGAAGTGAACAAATTTAATAAAATCTATTAAAAAAACAACCTTAAATGATATTAGGAAAGCAGGAAGTGAACAAATTTAATAAAATAAATAAAAAACAACCTTAAACTATATTAGGAAAGCAGGAAGTGAACAAATTTAATGAAATCAATTTTAAAAAACAACCTTAAATGATATTAGGAAAGCAGGAAGTGAACAAATTTAATAAAATCAATTTTTAAAAAAACAACCTTAAATGATATTAGGAAAGCAGGAAGTGAACAAATTTAATAAAATCTATTAAAAAAAAACAACCTTAAATGATATTAGGAAAGCAGGAAGTGAACAAATTTAATAAAATAAAAAAAACAACCTTAAACTATATTAGGAAAGCAGGAAGTGAACAAATGTAATAAAATCAATTTTAAAAAAACAACCTTAAATGATATTAGGAAAGCAGGAAGTGAACAAATTTAATAAAATCTATTTTAAAAAACAACCTTAAATGATGTTGGGAAAGCAGGAAGTGAACAAATTTAATAAAATAAATAAAAAACAACCTTAAACTATATTAGGAAAGCAGGAAGTGAACAAATGTAATAAAATCAATTAAAAAAACAACCTTAAACTATATTAGGAAAGCAGGAAGTGAACAAATGTAACAGTTACTGATTGTAAAAGTACCAGATGGAGGGGTAGGATTTAATCAGCTTTGCTTCTTTAAGCCATTTATACTTGAATTGGCCTTGAATATACTGTATATATTTCTAATATTCGGCCATGAAACAGTATGATTTATAACGATATTTTTGGAAAACAATGAGGGTTGAAGTGCCTACTAGTCGTCTAATATTCTGTTCATTACTTTTATGAACTGGTTCCGCTTTGGTGGTTGCAGGATTGCGTCTTTGCCTTTTGCAGATGATGTGGTCCCATCGGCTTCATCCGGTCGGGACCTTCACTCTCATCTCCAAGTCCGAGTCCGTGGAGGAGTTGAAGTACCTCGAGTTAGTGGCTAGACGGATAGGTGCCCTTATGAGCTTAGGACAAGATGGCGAGTGCAAGCGTAGAACCGTTGTTGAGGTGGTTTGGGAATCTGGTCTGGATGCCTTCAGGACACCTTGGAGAGACTGTGTCTAGATGACTCGGGATCCACCAGGAGGAACTGGGGAGAGTCTGGGCTCCACTGCCCCCTGACCCGACCTCAGATAAGCGGAAGAAGATGAATGGATGGTTTATTTGTGAAATGCATGTAATGGTATCCCAGTAAAAACATGAAACATTCCTATTTGGGAATACCGGCTGCCTTTATTGTATGAGTTGATATCGTTACGGCTAATGAAGTGCTGGAAAGAAAGCCAATATGGAATATCTCAAGCTTGTTCTAACTCATTACTATTCCACGGAGTCCGGTGTTGCATATCGGTTTTCCTATCCCGGGTAGCCCGCCACACTAGGCCACGAGTGTACGCTATCCGACGATGATGGCCGCCGTGTATGACGTGATCGGAGCAAGCTGCAGACGGATAGCAGCACCTGCCATCATTTAGCCTCGGCCGTCTCTAATGGCTTTCCAGCCTTTCAACAGTCAGTCAGTCAGGGTGACAAAGTGTGTGTGCGCGCTTCAAGTCGGAGCCTCCGTTTCCCAGCACCCCATCTTTCCACACACACACGGTCATAAATATTCCGCACATAAACTCAAAGAAGCAGAACTTGTGTTTCATTGCGTATGTTTACATGTTTGCGTGTGTTTGATGCCATCAGCATGGACAAGACATAACCGTATTGCTGTCGCCTTGCACGACATCCTGCTGGGGAGTGTGGGGGGGGGGGGGGTTGAAAGGTTCCCAAAGAGGAAGTGGTGATAAAGTGGATAAACAGCAGTAACAAATCCCGATGCCCTTCCCTGTTGCGATGCCATCATCAGGCCCTCCATGGAGCGCCCTTGAAGGGGCTTTCTGTTTAAGTCCCTGGAATATGTAACCTTTAACAATCAAAGAAAAAAATGCAAATCTGACCTTAGGCAACAGTTGCGGGTTCAAGCCCCCCCCCGCCGTGCATCCAATTCGACGTCCCGCTGGGCCGGAAAGATGGAATTGTTGCTGTCTAGCTTGTTTCGTTAGATAGCAAGGCATTATGTAAACATTGGGAAATACGGGATATTCCTGCCGTCGAATGGATGACAAAACACCTGGCAACGAGGTAGCGCAGTTGTGGCTCACCACTTTATGAATGAATAAGTCATATGCTGATTGAATACGCTCTATTATTAGTCAACATATGCAAATGATAAGCAAATGATCTGCTTGAATTAACCATTTTCAAGCATGAAATTGGCTTAATAATAATAATAATAATAATAATAATAATAATAATAATAATAATAATAATAAACTTAAGCGGTTAATTGCTTCCAACCTTGATGGAAATTTTGCAATGTAGTTTCAATATTTTTTTTATTATTTATTTATTATTATTTATTTTTTATTTGTTTATTTATTTTTCAATGTATTTATTTATTTTATTATATATTTATATATATATAAAATAAATTTAAATTCAATATTCATAAATTGAGTCATTTTGTGGTTGGAGCATATCAAATTTATCACCGTCTAAAAACATTTTTAACGTTGGTCAAAAATAAGAGCCTGTTAGTCGCCTTTACGGACATGAGAAGCAACAATAAGACATGCTAACTCACTGTTAGCATTGGGAACGTGGGTTGGGTGCATGGCGTTAAAAGGAGACATCGGCTAATCAATCATCCTCACTTTGAATTTTGTCACGTGATTGATATGCAGGACGGCCGAGAGAACATGAATTTGCCATGCGTTGCAATACTGCTAGCTTTGTAGCTCTCACTGTGGTTTGCTGGAGTCCAAAAGCTAATACTTTTGTGTTTGGTTGTGTTGTCTAATATTCAAATTAATTTCAAGTGAAAAATGTAATTGTGATATACCTGCCAAAAATAAGAAATCACCGCTGTGTATGTGTGTGTGTGTGTGATTCCGATATTCCTCTCAATGCTCTTGTTAAAGAGATTTCTTCTCCGGCTGAGCTGGATATGAACATTCCCAGCAGGGTCACAAAAGAAGGAAATGATTAAGGAAATATTATAGGCAGGCATATAACAGCTTTTTTTAAATCTTATACTTGCGTCCACTGAGTAGTTGGTGGTTAAAAGCTTTACATCAACAGACATTCCTTAGGGCGTCCTTAAAGACAAAATGGAAAACTCAGCACTTTGGGATCTTCTCGTCCAGCCCCTCGGATGTGTCGGCACGGCCAAGTTCTGGCGTGCAGGTTAAATAAATAAAATGGTTTCTTCCTGGTCATTTTGGTCCAAATATTTGACATGGAGGAAGAGCAGATCAGCAAGTCGGGAAAACAAAGGGGGTGTGTGTTTGTGTGTGTGCACGTGTGTGTGTGTGTGTGTTGGGATTGTGTAAGTTGTTGAAAACTTGGACATAAATACAAAAAAAAATACAATTTCCTAACCAGTTCTTCCAATTAACGCTCATTTCAGGAGAGAGAGAGAGAATCCACATTCCCGTTATGTTATTTTCCGTGTCAGGTAAATAAGATCTATTAAAGGAAAACTGTACTTTTGGGGCGGAATTTCTGGAAAAATGTTACACATTTAAGGAAATTACAATGATGAGGAATTATGTCACCTGAAACACAACCATCTCTCAATATTGGCTAAAATCCATAAATCTAATTTTCATCTGCGGAATAGGCAGATTACACATTTCCCAGCATGCTTTGCTGTCGTGAAAGTGATCCTAGGTGTTGTTTTGTACAGTCAGGGTGTAATAATAGTAATAATATTAGTATTGCTTTTTATACGAGTCTACACTTCTTTATTTGGACTTTGGTCTGAATCTGGCACCTTGGTTAAAAATGATTGTTTAAAAAAAACCCAACTTAAATTACATTTGTTCACTTCCTGCTTTCCTAATATAACAGTTACTGATTGTAAAAGTACCAGATGGAGGGGTAGGATTTAATAAGCTTTGCTTCTTCCTACTCCTTTTGGACATGTGGAACTGGGAACTGATTATGGGATGCACTCAATTGGAATCTGATGCACGTTCAAATAAAAAATAAAAATAAATAAAAAAATAAAAAAATAAAAAAAATAAATAAAAATAAAAAAACAGAAGGCACGTTGTAACAATAAAAAACACAATTGTCCAGTGTTTATGTAACATAAACAGTTTTTCCATTTATAAGTCGCTCTGGAGTATAAGTCGCAGGATCAGCCAACCTATGGGAAAAAAAGTGCGACTTATAGTCCAGAAAATTACAAATAAATATCTAACATATTTAAGCAAAATGGACGAATCATGACCTTGAAGTTGGAAGGAGAATCAAGGTTCTTACGATATTGCCTGCTGCTAGGGCGTCCATATTGGCGAGTGAAGGGCGGCCATGTTGGGTATGTATACTATAAGGGCGTGTGTCCACCCACGTCTGTTCTTCCATATTCCTGTCATCATCCTCCCAAACAACACCCACTTGTATTTGTCTTTATCAGACGCTCCATTTTCACCCCCCCCTCGCCCCCCTCCCCCGCCTTACTTGTGTTCTCTCTTTTGCGTTCAATATTTCATGGCGCTGAGAGCTGATCTATTCTGAGCTCTCTTTTCTAGCGCTCAACCGGCAACTCCACGTTGTCACACATCACTCTTGCTGCCCCCCCCTCCCCTCCTCACTCTGTACATCTCATTGCACTCTTAATGTTCTGGCCCCCCCCTCCCGTTGGCTCAGTTTGCGTGACTGTTCAAAAGTATCAGCTCCTCCTCCTTTCACTCCTTCTCTCCCCCTTGGATTCCTCTCCAACCAAAACACAGAGAAAGGCCTTGTTCTCTTATTTTTGCACCCCCCCGACCCCCCCATCATCACTGTCCTGCACTGCTCCATCTCGCCCCTTCTCCTCCTCAGTGTTGTTTCAGGCACAGCGGTGGAAGGTAAACAGAGAGATTGAAGATTCGTGTCAGTCAGTCGGAGAGAGGGACCGAGATGGAGGGAGGTGTGGAGGCAGGAAGGGGGGGGCGGCCGGGGGGCGGCGGTGGGGATGTCAGTACAATTTACTAACACAACAGTGAACAGCGCGGCGGCGGGGGGGCCAAGACACGGAGAAAAGAAAAAGACTCGCAAGTTCAAGGATGCCAGCCCGCATTCCCATGCACGCCTTCCTACGTCCAATTCCTACGTGGATGCTTTATTTCCACAGGCCCCCGAGAAGCATATGACCCCTCCCGACCCCCCCAACGTGTGACCAAAGATTAGATTCCGAGGTCGCCGCACCGAGAAGCGTTTGACAGATGTGCTGCCCAGCCACGGAGGTGCAAATGTCATAAGAACCTCAGCGTCACGCCGCTTGCACTCGGCGCCAGATCGTTGCTCATCATCAGCCGCCAACACCAACGTAATCCAATCGCGCCGCCAGCCCCGCCATTACAATTGACAGGGGCCACTTGCTGAAAGAGAACATGTCCCGCTTAAACAAAACCAAATGGAAAAGCAAGAGGTGTTATTGGAAAGGGGGGGGGGACGGTACCAGATATCAGCCTCCAGCCCAGTCCTCTGCACCTGATTTACAATCTCTGTCAAAAATGTAACCATGCAGAATATTTACAAGCCAAACCGGGGCAGCCCCCAACACCCCCCCTTCCCAGTCGGCCAGCCGTGATCTCCAGGTGGGGAATATTTTTTTTTTCTTAACTTTCTTTGGGAGAACCCAGTCATGCGTTTTTGGGTTTATGGTTTTTGGACCCCGGATGGATTTTTGTTAGCGGGGAATGAACCATGACAAGTGAAGTATTTCTCTACAAAACCTTTTCCAGGTCTTATTCAACAAGTGGGACTATTTGGAAAATCCCACATGACAAGCATTCACGGATGAACCTAAACCAGATTATCAAGTCTGGGAATGCTGTCTTTCCCGAATGCTTTTTGGGGAATACAGCAGAGCCCAGAAGATGAACGTAATCCACTTTGACATGTGATTTGTTTGCTTTTCAAAAAGATTCCCTCTGCAAATCATGGAAGTAAACATAATCAGTTCCGGGGTCAAAGTCTGCACTTTTATCAGGGAGCTTTGGGATGAACTTTTCCATAACCACCATCATGTCCGTTTGTCATTTTGCACAACTTGTCTGACTTAACTTCTGATTTGTTTGGACTCTGCAAAGATTTTTTCCAGTTGGAAATACTGGAAATGGAAATAATCCGTCCCTGAGGGAAAACTTTTGGCAAAATTTCACTTTTATAACGGAGCTTGTCAACAGACTGTCAAAAAAAAAAAGCATATCATACTTTTTACATCACAGACCGGTCTATCCATTTACACACCAGGATTTGTTTAAGTTTTGGAAAAATTCCTAAATATAATGACTTCCAGGGTCAAAACTCTGCACTTTTATAAGGGATCTTTGGGATGAACTTTTCCATCATGTCCGTTTGTCACTTTGCACAACTTGTCTGATTTGACTTCTGATTTGTTTGGACTTTGCAAAGATTTTTTTTCCAGTAGAAAATACTGGAAATGGAAATAATCCGTCCCTGATGGAAAACTTTTGGCAAAATTTCACTTTTATAACGGAGCTTGTCAACAGACTGTCCGGTCTATCCATTTACACACCATGATTTGTTTGGCTTTCCAAAAAATTCCTAAACATAATGACTTCCGGGGTCAAACTTTCCACTTGAAGCCATGGAATGGAACTTTTCCGTCACGACCACATAGTTTTTTTTTCCACTTTTTGTCAAGTTGTCTGACTTGATTTCCAGTAGGAAATATCGGAAAAGGAAATAATCCACCCCCCCAGGCAAAACTACTGGCCAAATTTCACTTTCATAACGGAGCTTGTCAACAGACTGTCAAAACAAGCTTAGCGTACTTGTCTATCCATTTACACAAACCTTGATATCTGACGGAACGTCCACACGGGAACGCTACGGAGATGGTTTTGGGCAAGTTCGATAAAACCGGAAAGATCAGGGAGTCAAGACGATGTTATACACCTACTGGTGTGGCGCAGTGGAGAAAACCACTGACACACCAAACCATAGAAGAAGAAAGAAGGCGTGACCATAAGTCTATCATCTTTCAAGGCTCATCTGGAAGCGGAATTATTTCTGTGAGTCATTCTGGAATATCAGGAGAATGTCAACTCCTGTCTGTTGATATTATGTTGGCTTGTCGTCAAAGATCACTTCTGGTCACGTGATGGCGACCAGGGTGGCGGTGGGTTGCTAACAACAAGATTTTCCCACTTTGGAGATTAAAAAAAATGTTGTACCCGGAACGCCGTTTCTGTGCGGGCAACACAAATGACTTCATTTTTGGGTTTTTTGGCTTTTGAAATGATTCTATTTTATGGAAATCCACTCATCACGTTGGTTCTGTTAGCAATTAGCTCTGATAAACAAGGTTTTAGTGTATCCACAATACCACTTTTTCCATTTACCCATGTACTTTCATTCCCATAGATTCCCATAGAAGGCCTACTTGACACACTCACATAGCACAATCAGAGTTATGAGAAACATAATAGATGCTTTGTTGTCACTCATGTTACTTTCACTTTGTAGCGGGTGGCCAGCAACTCAGTAGACTTTCATCCTTTCCATCTTCGTCATCGATGATCCCGTCTATCATTGTCACCAAATTTGTTACCGATCTGTACCGATACCAATGCAGCCCCAAGAAGCAGTAAACAAATAGCTAAAGAGAATAGCTTTTACATTATAATGACATTTTAGTGCGACTTTAGAGGCACATTTGGAACAAATTATGAATTGTAAATGGGGGGGGGGGGGTTCAGAAGTACTTACATATATCATCTGAGAGCTTCATGATATCTGAGGCGTTAGTTTTCCTGAATACGAAAACACAGCCAGAGGATGTTGACATTGATTTTCTTGGTCTCTTACACTGTAAGAAATAGAGGTTAAAGTTTCTGAAAAAAAAGAACCCCCCCCAAATCCCCCACCCCTGGACTGTTTTATTCATCTGTCTATTCATGTTGGGCTGAAGGCAACAGAATCCCAGAGAAGATTCAAGTTGCGATGCCACCAGCGTTGGGTGATGACATTTTTTTGGTGCTCGGTGGATGAGACGCCATGTCGACGTGCGATGATGGAGGGGGGAGGGGGGGGGGGGGGGCAGGAGTCCTCATTAAAGGAGGAGGGAGGTAGACCACCAGGGACAAAGCAGAAGGAGGCAACAGCGGTGCTTGCAGCAAGTTTGCATTGTGGGAGAAGAAGAAGAAGAAGAAGAAGGACCCCCCCTCATCCCTCCTTCTCCTTATTTCCTTCATTCTTTTTTCCCTTTACCTCATTCCCAGCAGACGTCCAAAAAAACGTATTCCTGTCCGCTCCATCCATGTGTGGCTTCCCTCACGTGAGAGAGGTGAGAGAAGATGGGGCCAGGCTAATTCCTGAACCTTTTATATCCGGGTCTCCACAGTAACGTCTAACCGGGGGCGACAAAGTCTAATGAATGAATGAGTGGAGAATTGACAATGTCCTCCTGACTGGGGGGGGCACCTGGGGTCACCCGCTGGAAATGATTGGAATCACGCTGTTGCCTTCGCTTGTCACGACACCCGAGCGCCTTTGGGAGTCATGGCGGTCGGAGACGGCAAATGAGAGAATGGCTTCAGCTAGTTCATCCTGACCTTACGGGGAGGGGGGAGGGGGGGGCAGGGGTTCCGAGACGCCGTGTATTAGCTGGTGAATCCGTTTTGCTCCGTAACCCTTTGAGGACAGAGCTGGATAGTTCCTGGAATCGTCTTCCATGATGACTCCTCCATCTTTGGTGGATCTTCCACACTTTGCACTCCTTCTACTTCCTTCCTTCAGCTTAAGGATGCCCGATCATGTTGGAAAAACGGCCATATGTCACACCGTGTGTTTGGGTGCATGTGAACCGCAGCTCCCTACTGCTGGCAGCACTCATGCAGCGCTACTACCACCGAGACATTAGTATCTTGGTACTCAATTGTCTGTTTTTACTAATATAATGATGACAACAGGGCTGCTGCACGGTGGATGAGTGGTTACAATGTGTCAGCGAGATCAACCACTGTCACCTTCCTGTTTTTGCTGCGACCCAAAGTTCCAAGCACCGGAATGTTTTATCAGGAATGTGAGAAACGGTCCTGAATTCATGAAATAAGTCGTAGCAAAACAGGATGGTGGTGTCAGTTTGTTGTCTCGCGGCCACATGGTGTCTTTGGGAACAGTATCTCGTCAAAACAAGCTGAAATTTCAAACGCTAACCGAAAAAAGGATGCAAACTGAGACACGCAACTCAACATGCGAGTGATGCGCGGATCGGTACTCAAATCCGTGAGTCGTTTGAGGTCAAGTTGTCGGTTGAAATGACGACCGATCGTTCTTTTCATGAATCATTTGTTTTGTTTCTTTGCTGTCTTTTTCCTGGTGGAACTTTCTTCTGGCTTCTGATTGGCTGAAATGCTAATATAGGTTCTGTTGTTTTGGTACGCTGGCGGCTGTTAAGTGGACAGGAAGTGATGTATACAGTAAGAATTGAAGGTGTTTTTCCACTGTGTGTGTAGTAGTAGTAGTAGTAGTAGTAGTAGTAGTAGTAGGGGGCGTGTCCAAGATGCAAATGCGCTCCAGATGTGGCTGCCGCCTGGCAGGCAGTCCTATCTGGCAGATGATAGGCGGAGTGCTTGACGAAAACTTGGAAGTGGCAGCGATACCCGATGTGCCGCGCCACCACGTTGGAGGACTGCGCCTGTGACGTCAGAAGGAGTGGGCGGGGCCAGGAAAGTGAACGAGCGCTGCCTGCCAAAAGGAGGGAGACGGAGGAGAGGAGCTGGAGGCAGGCAGGCAGGAAGGCAGGAAGGCAGGCGGCTCATCGGAGGGAGCGATGGTTCTTGTCGTGGGCTTGAGTCTTGGATGAAATATGAATATATGTTTTTTAAAAAGCCGCTTCAAGTAAATACAAGTTGGACTTGCTTTATTTTTTGTCACCGGTGCCTATTTTGCACATCGGCAACTCTGTAGCCTTTTACTGGAACGTCGCATGCACGGTGGAAGAACACCGACCTCCCTCGTTGACCGTCCCCGCTACCCGCACTCTTCTGACGGACTCATCGGCAGCTTCACCCGGTGAGAAAGAACCAGGACCATCTTTTTTTTTTTTTTTTTTTTTTTTAATAATCGTCCAACCATAGGCATTAAAAAGTGGACTATTTATGAGTGTGCTAATTTACATCAATAATTTTTAATCTTTTGAGTTTTACACCACTTATCGATAACCTAGCAAGCTGCAGTCTTTCCATTGAGTCCATCAAATTCGCCCTCTTTCTTGTCTGACAGGCGTTAGCTGGGATGTGTGAGTGGCGCTCTTTGGTGGGCTGAAGGCACCGAGAGAGCGGCCCCGAGACACCGAATCGAGGGGTGGGGGGGAGCCGAGAGCATGGCTCTGGTACCGCTGTCTCTCTGGGTGCTAACTACTCTCACCTGGGCCAACCTGCTCCAGGTGTCCGCCAACCGGCACTCCATATACTGGAACAGCTCCAACATCCAGTAAGACATTTCTTTCTTTCTTTTCTTTCCGCGTGGAAGGGGAGTGTTATTCATCGCTGTGCTCGTTCGCTGCCAGTTCATTCTGCTTTTATTACGTCCCGTTGGGACTCTTTGGATTTATGGTCATTCATCCGCTGCGTCCGCTGCAGATATTTCTATTTCTTTTTTTGCTGTGCAGATTTAGTTTAGTTGCGTTTTTTTGGAATACGTTCACATTGTGGGATCTCAGCGTGGGCCCAAAATGGTACAACCTCAAAGGTTGAACGCAATTTGTTTTGATTAGGAACAAAAATGGCCGTACTTAAAAAAAAAATATATATATATATATTTTGCTGTCCAAAGCATGATGATGATGATAATGTTAATAAATATTATTATAATAGTTGTAAGGCATTTTAACTACATTAACTGTCTTTTAGGATATTTAAAAGTGCAAAACTCCCAAACATTATTCGCTATTATTATTATTAGTAGTATAATAATACCAAAAATTAATACTAATACAAGTATAAAAAGAAGTTAACCACTATAAAGTTAAAACATAAACAGTACGCCACCTTGGTGTAGATATTTTGTCTAATGACAAATTTCAAGTAACATTAGAACATCAAAGTGTAAAAAGAAGTTAAGCCGTGTTAACATAAAAATCCAGAAAACGGACCAATACGGTTATTTCCCGTTATTTTACCGCCTTGTGCGACTGATTTCACATTCTCAAGTGTAAAAAGAAGTGAACCAGTGCTAATCTAACGACAGAGTGGATTCACGCATCAAATTTAGTTAACAGGAAGTGACCAAACGTTTGGTCTAACATTCCTACCGCTGGTTTTACAGACCAAAGACCCGTTTAGAACATTCCTAACTCCATTCATTCATTTTCTATGTCTGGGTATGCTGGAGCCTATCCCAGCTGGGCGAGAGGCGGAGTCCAGCCTAGTCCGATGGCCAGCCAATCACAGGGCACATATAGACAAACAACCATTCACACTCACATTCATACCTATGGACAATTTGGAGTCGCTAATTAACCTAGCATGTTTTTGGAATGTGGGAGGAAACCCACACACGCCATTCTTAACTCACGCAAGTGTAAAAAGAAGTTAGGCAGTGTTAATAGTTTGATTGATTTGATATTTTATTCCTGCATCTGGTGTTTTAATGCCATTCCAATGCATGAGGAACTCCACGGGATACATGGTGGTTATCTACACGACCTCCAACAAGCATATTTTCATAGAAGGAACAGACTTTCCACGTCCTGTTCTGGCCCATTTCCTTGCTCTGCACAAGCATTTACTGGTCTCCATATTCTTTCCTTCAACATGAGCCACGCTTGGCCTTGCAGGAGCAGGAAGACGAGAGAAACGTCTCTGTGTCTTCTCTATCTGCTTCAATTAGGAGCACTTCTTCACGCTGACCTCATTGTGTTGGAGCCGTGTCACCGTTCAATCTCTCCTTTCGGCTCCGAGCTTCATTTCTTGTCTTCTTGTCTTCATAGATTTTGGTTGGTTTCACTTTATTTAATTCCAAACTCCACGTATAAAGTCAGGAAATCATAAATGATAACATCCACTATGTTAATACTAGTCAAAGATCCTCTATTTGACAGCTCTGCTCTTTTTAAGGACCTTCAGCAAAACATGTCCAAAACATTAACTAAAGATCCTTTATCAGACAGGAAAAGTGTTTTTTTAAGGACCTATTTGAAAATCACTCGCCAAAGATCCTTTATATGACAGGAGTGCTTTTTAAGGACCTACTGCGATTGGGGGGAAAAAAGAAATCCTAGTCAAACATTTTGAATGTGACGGAAGGACTCTGCTGTTTTTAATGCAAAAGCAAGAGCCAAAGATCCTCTCTGTGACAAGAGTGCTCTGCTTTTTTTTTTAAGAAGCTTAAAAACACGAAACAAAGATCCTCTACATTACAGGAGCAATCTGCTGTTTTTAAAGACCGATTGCAAAAACACTAGTCAAAGATCTTCTATAAGACAGGAGTGCTCTGTCACGTTTTAGATATAAAATAAAAACGCTAGTCAAAGATCCTCAATCAAGCAGGAGCAATCTGCTGTTTTTTTTTTTAGTTACTGCAAAAGCACTCAAAGATCCTTAATATGACAGAAGCGCTTGTTGTTTTCAACGACCTACTGCAAAAATGCTAGTCAAAGATCCTTAATGTGACAGAAGCGCTCCGCTGTATTTAAAGGCCGACTGCAAAAACACGAGTCAAAGATCTTCTATAAGACAGGAGTGCTCTGTCACTTTTTAAGGACCTGCTCTTGTGCAAAAAATAAAATGTTAGCCAAAGATCCTCAATCAAACAGGAATAATCTGTTGTTTTTAAAAACCTACCACAAAAACACGAGTCAAAGATCCTTAATATGACAGAAGCGCTTGTTGTTTTTAAAGACCGATCAATGAATAATGGATTTGACCTGAAACCCAAAGGTCGCCAAAACAGTTGAGGTGAAACCATGAACCGTTCATTTCTAGGTCACATACTGCTGGTGGTAAACTATATCAGTAGTCACAGCTGCCCTGGGCTACACTGACTGAAACCTATTGCCTCTTTCAAGGTATAAACCTTGAAAGCCCCTGACTCAAATCCCACCTTGGAGATGGCCAACCACATGAAACATTATTATATTATATATTATTATTATTATTATTATATATCATACTTTATAAGCAGACAAGGAATCCAGTCTGGTTTCCTGTCCAGAGACATCCACACATGATGTTCTACCTTTGTTTTCCCGTCCTCTGTGCTTTTATTGCGCCCTAAAGATAAAAGAGACGAAGTGCCACTCCTGCGTTTTTACAAGCGCGCTTATTAAAGATGTAAACAATATGAGGAGTTACTTGGAGGGGAATCAACTAAGTGTTTAGCAGACAGTCTTATGAGTCAGCGGGTTTGACTTTTTTTTTACGACAGGAACTTTAGATATGCCCGACACGCGTGGCCCCTCGCCCCCCCTTGAACATGAACGGCCCCCGAAATAGTGGGTATGAAAGTATCGGTATGGATGTACAGATTGTGTTGAAAGTTAAGCTTGTGTGAGTGAGAAGGAAGCATCTTCCGTGTTACGCAACTCTGGTTGTGCTAGGTGAGTGTGTGAACGTGTGACGCCGGCGTATTAGTTATGGAAAAAGGAGTTTCCTTTGATGTATTTCACCTTTCTTTGCAAGAATCACTGGACCTTTAGTGGAGGGATGGATGCTGGATGCTGGATGCTGGATGATGGATGATGGATGGAAGGAGCAAAGACCAAAAGACGGCTTTTATACGGCTTATTAAACCTTACATGTGATGAAGTGTCTTTGTTGCCGCGTGGATCAGTCGCATATGCGGACAAAAGGCGATGAGAGAGTAGCTTAATCTGTAACCTGACCCCCCTCCCCCCTACCCCCCCCCCCCCACCCCACCCCAGTGACACAGCCGTCTTCCGACTGGGCTTGATTAAGGAACGCTACATCTCAGTGGACATGCCTCATCCTGATCTTCTTCCTACTTCCTCCTTCCTGTGTGTGTCCGTATTGTTGTAAAGGAAAAAAAGAAAAAATAAATTTAAATAGAAAATTGAAAGAAATTGTCGTCACTCATCTGCAATAAAATATTTAAAAAATACAATTACAATTATCCAGAAATTATTTCATATTTTTTTAATATTTGAAATTATGAATTACATATTTACCTGTATTTAGTCATTTGACGCACTGGTGTTCATATTGTTGTGAAAGAAAAAAAATTATTTCAATAGAAAATACAAAAAAATTGTCATCACTCATCTGCAATTAAAATTTAAAAAAATATAATTACAATTATCCAGAAATTATTTTGTATTTTTTAAATATTTCAAATTATGAATGACCTATTTACCTGTAGTCATTTGACGCACTGGTGTCCATATCGTTGTGAAAAAAAAAAATATTTCAATAGAAAATTGAAAAAAATTGTCGTCACTCATCTGCAATAAAAAAATGTAAAAATATAATTATAGTTGTCCAGAAATTATTTTTTATTTTTTAATATTTTAAATTATGAATTTCTGTCTTTAGTCATTTTTAAAAATATATTTATTATTAGTCCATCTGATTTTAAAAATGTAAAAATATACTCACCTTTAGTTTACTGTTGAATAAATTATTAAAAAAAATATTAAATTAAAAAATTTCAATTAAAAATAATTATTTTGGTATTTACAAAAACTGGTAGAATTTCTGCCAACTTATTTTAAAACATAAATGAACATATATATATTTATATATCGTATAAAACATATATGAAAAGTAATGTTTCATTGTCGAGGAATGAATGCATTGGCCTCTATGCTCCATACGGTTAAATACCTATGATTGGTTTAAGTGTCTGTTATGAAATATATAGCTTTCATTTCTCCGTATGCGCCCCCCCCCAGGGGGGCCAAGTTTGGACATCCCTGACGTAGAAGAACCAGGGTCTTTCAAAAGGTAGCTAAACCATAGGATAGCCTCCCTAATCTACGACCCCTTTTCCACTGCGTAGCTCCCATTTCCTGTATTTGCTGTAATGCCGCACTCGACGCCACCACACCCACTTGTTGTCAAGCGTGCTTGTGTCTCGCCGCCGGCAGTGCCGACTCTCCGGAGTTTCAGTGCCGAGGTTTTCCGAGGCCAATAATAAGCTGCGGTGTAGCTGTCAGCGGGACTGGTAAACACACCGGATAAGCTGCGGTCTCTTCGTGTACACGTTCGAAACCCGCCAACCTCGCCGGGGCGGGCTGTTACTGAGGATTAGCGCTATCTGGTGGACGCGATGCTCCCATTTACGTCCACAAATATGGATCATTTGCTAGCGTCGTGCAAAGCCTGTGTGCTATCGGTCTCATGGCATCATTGCTGTCCCCAGGAGCATTATGTGTGTGTATATATGTGTGTGTGTGTGTTGGCAGTGTAGCTAGCATGTGTGTGTGCACGTTGCTTCCTGTTACAGATGTTGCTGCTCACCGGTGGGTGACCGAAACAAAAACAAATCCATCAGTCCATTAAATCGCACATTATCTTCCACCACCTGGCAATTAGCCACCACTGTGTGTGTGTGTGTGTGTGTGTGTGTGTGTGTGTGTGTGTGTAGCTAATCTAATGAAACAGCTTACTGATTTGCATACAGGCTAACTGGTGATATCTCTTCATTTAGCTTTGTTACAGATTCAGGAAGGAATGCATGAGTCCGTTTAAGGCAACGTACCGCCAACACACAAAGTCGTACGGTCCAACGGTTCAACTCTTCAAACGGGGTCGACATTTGTCACAGCATGTGTTGTCACAGTGCGGCCTGTGTTGCTATTTTATTTGGACAAATATACTGGCCTTAAACCACAAAATTTGATGGACTTGAAATTTCTCACACGGCTTAATGCTTCATACTGAAGGTCCACTGTCTTTTGGGACACATATGTGTGTGTAATTTGGCCACCATTGCGTAGTTATAATCAAAAGTATGTGACTTTGTGGTCTTCTTTAGTGTAATTATGATATTTATTGTATGCATTATGCTTCTACATTCCATAAAATGCAACCATGAAGATGATGGTTCAATTTGATACTTCAAAATAAGTGTCACAGTACAATATTTTTTTCTTCACAAAAAATACATTTCCATGCCCTGTTAACTTGCATTTTATCGAAACGTCCGGTTTGCTGTTAAACATCGCAATTATCGACATGACACTACAGCCGAATTCAAGTCAACACATCCAAATCCTAAGCCATAAGAAGATTTTTTTCAATTTTTATAAAATAATAGCAACAACAAGAAGCAAGTGTAGAAAAACCAATTTTTGTAATGGAGTTCTGTTGGCACACAACACAATTGACTTTCTCTTAAAGGGACAGTTTGGATTTTTTTTTTTTTATGACATCCCCGTTAGCATTGCAGTGCATCAACGGCGACTTATCCTCTACTTTGTCCCGTGATGTGAGTTAGTTGGTTATTTTGGGTGGATACTGGGGGGGGGGCACCAGTTTGGCTTCTCAAAACAATATGCGTTCAAAAGTGTAATCACAAAAATACCTCCTTGAAAAAAATTTGACCTCACAAT
Organism: Doryrhamphus excisus; assembly: GCF_037039965.1. Lineage (NCBI taxonomy): Eukaryota > Metazoa > Chordata > Actinopteri > Syngnathiformes > Syngnathidae > Doryrhamphus > Doryrhamphus excisus. The sequence continues at coordinate 17,611,856 of NC_136373.1, forward strand.
CGCTTTGCGTTACTTGTATCTCCTGTCGTATCGCTGCTAGCTGTCGCCCGTCCATTGCGTTCTACTAGCTTAAATCCGGACAGCAACATTTCCATTTAGTAACACGCCAACAAAGGCGACTATTACTCAGCCGCTATCTCGTGGCGTTTTTTTTTTTTTTTTTTTCCGGGCGCATTAGTACGTACAAATCATCCATCATGGACTTTACTGCACTGTTGCTAGATGTCAGATCGGTACGCCAGCCCCCACACAGATTCCGCCATCATCATCGCAGTTATATAGACCCAACCATGTCGGCGGTCATTAGTCACAAATAATAAGGCCTCGTAGCGTGCGGCGTCGCCGAGGCGTTTGGTTTTTGGGAGCAAAGTGTCGGCACGGAAGTGTTGTACTTGCAGACACTTGCACCGAGGCGGCGTTAATTAGAGACAATAGGGAACACCTCCGTGATGGATGTTGGCGGTTTGGGTAATAAGACGCCGTGGTCTTCTCACTCGCTCTTTTCCCCCGTAGCTTGTACAAATTTGGATGCTCGTTGAGCAAAAGGGGACACGGGAAAAAAACAGATGTTTTCATCCGAAGTGCAGGAATTCCGAATTTCTCCATAACTTAACGAGAAGCTGGTCTGGTTGTCTTTTTGGATGTTTTGTTGTGCATATTTGCTACTTTAAGCCGAAGTGATTGACGGCTGATCAGTCCCGCCTTTTGCCACAAGTCAGCTGGGATCCAGTCCCCCCCCCGTGACCCCCAACAGGATTAGCGGTTTAGAAAATGAAAGGATTGAAGGCTATGTCTGCACCCAAACCACATTTTCCCACACCCTGCAGTAAAATAAAACCCACACACATAAATATATATTTATATATATATATATGCCAACACAACAGGTGGCGCTGTCTGCATGCGCTTTAAAATGCTGCTTGTGCTACTTGTTTACAATGGCATTAGAGCCCTCTAAGCATGAGTTAACACCCCTATAGTAACATTTACACTGCTATTACCCAGTATAGTCGAGACTGGCATGCGGTATGTTATCATTGGGAGTCATAATATAATGTACATATTACTATAGGGGTGCTAACTCATGTCTAGAGGGCTCTAATGCTAGGAGTCCACTGGGCCGGTGCCAGTTTGCACCAGTGGTAGTGGTTCGCTTTGGCGCCGAATAAGGGCAACATGCCGAGCGAACATTAATTCAAACTCCTGGCATTAGAGCCCTCTAGGCATGAGTTAACACCCCTATAGTAACATTTACACTCCTATTACCCAGTATAGTCGAGACTGGCATTCAGTATGTTAGCATTGGGAGTCATAATATAATGTAATAATTACTGACACCTAATGGCCAATATAGAATACTACATATCAAAAACACGCCGTGTATGACTCCTATGAGCTAATAGAGTAGATACGTATCATAACATAACTTTACCGGGTAATAGGAGTGTAAATATTACTATAGGGGTGCTAACTCATGTCTAGAGGGCTCTAATGCTAGGAGTCCACTGGGTTGGTGCCAGTTCGCGCCAGTGGTAGTGGTTCACTATTACTGTGTTGTCCACCATATATGCAATCCCTCATTTATCACTGTTAAGTACGAAGTAGAATTCCTTATTTATAAAATGAATATTTTTGAAAACCTTTTCGCGACTTCCTAAATAGGGTTTTCAGTATGATTAGAGCCCTGTTGACATGAAATAACAACCCTATAGTCACCTGTGCACAACTCTTACTACCCAAAATTAGACATAATAAGAGAGATAAGACAGAAATGTGTAGGGAAGCTGAGTGGGGGTTGGACAGGAAGTAACATCAGGAGTTCAGAGTGCAATAAAAGTTGTTGTTGTGGCGATCAAGTCTTTTATTAGAGGCTGCCAGCAGTCATGCTAACTAGATCCGTCCACGCAAACGCATCTCAGCAATAAAGTTACGGCCGAAGGAAAAAAAGTCATCTTTGCTTACTTTGATATAAAAAGTGCACAGCTAGAAGCAAATAAAATCCACACATTTTCCCTGACAGCCAAATGAACGACTGACCGCCTCCCTCCCGTCTGTTATCCGCCGCGATTTAGCCGAAACTGGAATTTATCTTTCCCACCCATGTGTTAAATTTGAACAAATTGTCCACAGAGAACAAATCCCACAGCAAAGGGGCTGGAGGCAACGCACACACACACACACACACGCACACACGCTTGTTGTGAGTGGATATGCTAAGCTCCAGCGGCGTAATCAGGTGCTAATAATAAGACTGTGATGTTTACAAGCTGTTTCACAGTACTTTTTTGTGTATATTTATTAAGTGGACGTGTGCATGTTTTGCACACGCCGCCAAGCATATGCACACACCAGATGTGCACATGACGTGGTCGCGGCGTGCCGGCTAATGACGGCAGCTTCGCTCGACTCGGGGAAACCATATGCCGAGTCCGGTCACAACAGAGCTAGCATGAATAAAGTGACGTGACAATTAGGCGAGAGCTGCAACTTGATGACACTTTGTAATGACCCGCATCGTCCACATCACGAGTACTTTTGGAGTTAGCATAGAAAACCAGCTTAAAATGATGATGATTATTAGAGCCCTCCAGGCCTAAGCTAACACCCCTATAGTCACCCTTACACGCCTATTAACCAATATAGAAGACATAAAAGTCTATACTCGCATACAGTATCAGTTAGCATTGGGAGTCATAACATCTTCAATGTAATATTACTGACACCTAATGGCCAATGTAGAATACTACATATCAAAAACACGCCGTGTATGACTCCTATGAGCTAATAGAGTAGATACGTATCATAACATAACTTTACTGGGTAATAGGAGTGTAAATATTACTATAGGGGTGCTAATTCATGTCTAGAGGGCTCTAATGCTAGGAGTCTACTGCGCCGGCGCCAGTTGGTGCCAGATCGCGCCAGTGGCAGTGGTTCGCTTTGGCGCCGAATAACAGCAACCTGGCAACATGCCGAGCGAATATTAATTCGGACTCCTGGCATTAGAGCTCTCTAAACATGAGTTAACACCCCTATAGTAAAATTTACACTCCTATTACCCAGTATAGTCTAGACTGGCATACAGTATGTTAGCATTGGGAGTCGTAATATAATGTAATAATTACTGACACCTAATGGCCAATATAGAATACTACATATCAAAAACACGCCGTGTATGACTCCTATGAGCCAATAGAGTAGATACGTATCATAACATAACTTTACTGGGTAATAGGAGTGTAAATATTACTATAGGGGTGTTAACTCATGTCTAGAGGGCTCTAATGCTAGGAGTCCACTGGGCCGGTGCCAGTTCGCGCCAGTGGTAGTGGTTCGCTTTGGAGCCGAATAACAGCAACATGCCGAGCGAACATGAATTCGGACTCCTGGCATTAGAGCCCTCTAGGCATGAGTTAACACCCCTATAGTAACATTTACACTCCTGTTAGTATAGTCTAGACTGGCATACAGTATGTTAGCATTATAATGTAATGATTACTGACACCTATTGGCCAATGTAGAATACTACATATCACAACATGACTCCTATGAGCTGATATAGTAGACATAATAAAAGAAAATAAGACATATAAGGTGTAAGCAGTACTCCCGGTGGTGACTGTTGTCTTATCGTTGTACCGTTACTGACACCTAGTGACCAGTTTAGAATATTACTTATCAATTTGAGATCAGTCATTTCTGGTTCTATGGTTATCATCACACTTCTTTAAATAAACAAAATGTACGTAACCGGCGTCCATATCCTTATTATTTTGATGATCACCCACACTTATGCTAGTTTTCCATAAAAGGTGAATATTTTTATGCGCCTAGCGCTCCAAAACGATATCGGGGAGCCACGAACGAGGAAATGAAAGTCCTCCAGTCGCTAGCGCGCTGATTCCACCCTGAGAGAAAGCCCATGTCTTTAACCGAGGTTTTATCCATTTAAGCTGTCACAAAGAGACCCGGCCTGAAAGCTTTTAACCGCCCCCCCCCCCAGTAATGACGCACATCACAGTCCAGTTAATGTGTCCGCGTGTTAGAGCGCTGTGCCGTGCGCCTTTTTTTTTTGGGCCGGGTAATTATGCGAGGGAAAGGGGGGGGGGGTACGGCTAAGTGAATTATGACCTTGTTTGGGTAGACCAGTGTGAACTGCCGCCACACCAGTGCCCCCGTGGCTAACCACCAGTCTGTTATGTTGAGTGGAATTACACCAAGACGCGACGACTCCAGCTGGACTTGGACTCAACATTTTTCATCATATTTCCGTGGGCCTCGGCCTCATCATGGCGTCTCCGCTTGCATCTTCTCTGGCTGTCCGCTTGGGTTAGTGTTGAGTTCACTGACGTCCCACAAACACACACACACACTTCCTCTTTCCCTCCCTTTACGACTCGACTTCTCTGCATCGTTTCCCTCCTCCTGCATCCTCGCACGACTCTCCCGTCTCTCGTTCCGCCAGAATAGATGCATTCAGCGTTTGTTGGACTTTCTGGTCTTCTTGCTTGTTTATGAGGGATCATGCTTCATGGTCTCCATCAATTCCTCTCGTTGGAAATTCTTGGGGTCAAACGTTTTGATGCAAACAGTGGAACCCGACATCATACATGGTCCACCGCTTAGGTCAGGGGGGTCCAAACTGGTCCCGGCCAGGATAGGATACGGGGGCCATCTTGTTATTCGACATTTTATAAGCCAACCCATGTTAATATGCTAACATGCTAACAAGCTATCTTGCATATACTGTACGTACTTGTGTCGACAAAATTAGAAAACTTCTGTTTTTGCTCATATTTGCTCATGTTTCAGTCATCTAGGATAAAGTATTTCATGAAGTACAGTTATTCTTCGTTTATGACGGTGAATTGGTAGTAAAACAACTATTTTTGTAGCTAAAGCATAGAAAAACAGTTTAAAATTTACATAATTAGAGCCCTCTAGACATGAACTAGCACCCCTATAGTCACCTTTACAATCCTATTACTCGATATAGAAGACATCAAAGACTGTAAATAAGACATAAACGATACTCGCATACAGTATGTTAGTACTGGGAGTCATAGTATCTTCAATGTAATATTACTAGTGACTAGTGTGAGTACTACATATCAAAAACATGCCTTAACACGCCTATCATCATCTTTACCTTGACTCTATAAGCCAATATAGGGCATGTCTGTGTCCGGAGTCACATTCCAAAAACATTAGCATTAGCATTAGCATTGGTGACTCCAACTTGGTGTGAATGTTTTGGATGTTTTATTGCTGACGCCTGACTCGACTTCCAAGAATCATCAATGAAACGTTCCGGCCGGAGTGAAGAGCACGTAGCTTAGCATAGCACGCGCCGAGCTAGCAGTTGTATGGATTGTAATAATACATGTCGCCAAAGTTGACGTGTGAATTCATGACCTCCGAGTGTGGCCCGGAATAGCATTAGCGGCGTGGAGCGCTTGATGTGCGGCGTTGCCCTGCATGCTAATCACATGGCTGCGGACGTATATCATATAAATATAAATCAAGTCCCCCCCCCCCGCGCCCTCCCCCGTTTGTACGCATATGTGTGGGCTATCATTTCATTCCTCCGTAAATGTCAGCGGCTGCGAATGTGGCAATGGAGGTGATGCGGAAGGAGAAGGCCCAAGTGCAAAACGCCCCCACGCTGAATCCCGTGCGAGTCGTCGGCGTAGCGAGACGACACGTGAATGAGAATTGACCATCTTGCTTTTCCTGTCTTTGTAATTAAAGTCCAATCATGGCTGGAGGCGGGAGGTGAGCTCTGTCTTATGCCTGATGGGGGAAGTGGAGAAGGTGCTTGGGAGGTGTGTGTGTCGAGGAGGGGAGGGGGGGGGGTCCAAGTGAATGCACCCCGGTTCAAAAGAATAGCGTGTCACTTCCCGGGAGAAAGGGAAATAAAGATGGGAGACGTTGTGAATTAGAATGTGTTGTGTGGAAGAAGCCCAGTTTTTGCAGACTGGAAACGCTCCTCCATCCTCCATGTGTGCGTGAATACCCCACAGCCGTAAACATATCCACCCACGTACTTTACCCACATGTATTCCACCCATAAATATGCATAGCGGCCTCCTCCTCTACCTCCACACACACCCACACACCCACAGGGACAAATGCTGTCATTACCTCCCACTAGAGACCGTATTGTTATTTCCCCCACTGCACCGAGCTTACAATCTAGAACAAAGACACAACACACAAAAATACAACCCGACCTCAAAAACCTCCATTTCCACGGAAAATACTCCATATCACAAAATCTGGAACTACTACGGCATTGCTACTATTAAGACGTTCCCTACCGAAGAGTATTTAGTCACTCCAAGATGGAGCCGTGGAAACAGAAGTGCGTTTTATAAGAGCTCAGCATCCACTATTAAAGCACTCCACAGCAAACAGGAAGTTGAAGCAACAAAGGGAATTGTAATGCATGGTGCTACATCTGAAAATAAGTTATTTTATATAAAACTACAATTTTTTGTGTCGTTTAGATTCATTCATTCATTTTCTACCGATGCTGGAGCCTATCCCAGCTATCTTTGGGCGAGACCGGTGGCCAGCCAATCACAGGGCACATATAGACAAACAACCATTCACACTCACATTCATACCTATGATAGATTTGGAGTCGTCAATTAAGCTAGCATGTTTTTGGAATGCTACTATTTAGTGCAGCTGCCAGGTGAGGAGTTTTTCTGTCCTTGTTAGACCCAGTTTGTGCTGCTCTATGAAGGGAGTAGTTAACAGCATGGTAAGAGATTTGAGTTTGTTTAGATTTAGATGGCTTTTCAAATCATCTATTAGCCTTATATGCTAATGCTATGGACTTGGATTAGCAGCCATACCAGGAGATTGATGCAGATGACTGACAGTTGTTGATAGTAGCAAAAATGTCTTTGAAAATCATCTGATTCATTTTAATTGTTTGTGAAATGCATGAAAATTTTTGGAAAACTAAAGAATTTGCAAGTGATCCCAAACTTTTGAGCTTTGTTTTGAGCTTTGCGCTTGATTAGCATCGGAAAGGAAAACAAATCTTTTTTTGACCGCATGGTCTTTTATGAAGTATGTCACAAAACAGAAAATCAACCAGTGGTTTGCCATTTTAGATATACTGCTTCTTGTGCGGCTACTTGGAAAAAAAAAAAGGTAGGTTGCCTACAGCCACAGCAACAGTGTTTTGCGTGTTGACCCCGGCGGTTATTTGCATTTTATGGTAATGGTAATAATAATCCTACCCCTCCATCTGGTACTTTTACAATCAGTAACTGTTACATTTGTTCACTTCCTGCTTTCCATAATACAGTTTAAGGTATTTTTTAAAAAATAATTAAATAGTTGTGCATTTACTGTAATAACGTGTCATCAAACTGTATGACCTCAACACGGTTAGCTTCTTTTTCCACTTAAAATGCGACCTGAACCGTGTGACCTGTGGAATTGAGAGAAATGATGAAAACTGGAGCAAATGTGAACGAGTCGGACTTCCACTTTACAGGAGGACTCAAACATCAAACAGGCTCGTATTTTTCGGCAACACAATTGAATAAAAAGGCAGAATGACGCCACCGCCGGCCAATTCGCCCACTCCACGCGCGTTAAAACGTTCTTTTTTGTGTGTGTGTGTACTTGCATCACATGTTGGAATTTTCCACAGTTATCAGCTGAGATAATCAAAGGCTCCGTGACAGGCGAGTAGGCGACCGGCACGTTGGCTTCAGCGTCAGACACATCTATCGGCCGCTGTTGTTCCTGGAGGGGGCGAAAATAGAAGAAGAGAACAAGAAGGACAAAAAAGCTCACTGACGGAGGGCAAAGTGGAAGGAGGGGAGACGAGGGATAGAATAGCGAGAGGCGGTGCCCCGCGGAACAGTACTGCCAAAGCCGAGGTCAATTGTGATGAAAATGGCCGTTCACATGACCACAATGGCGTGTGAGTGACAGGACTAAAGCGGCACGGACCGGGCTTATCCCGATCACTCAGGGCCTCGGCTGTGTTGATGGCGGTGGGGAAGGGTGGCGCAAAAAAAAAAAAAAAAAAAAAAAAAAAATCACAATACCCTGGAGATGTGTCCTTTTTGGACAGGCTGGATCACAGAGCGCCCACAGTCCCCGAAAGCGTTGGCCCCCGGAACGTCCCTGGTATTACCATATCAATGCCAGGCTGCCTGGTTCCAGCCGGGGAGCAGTGTGGCGTGCGATAGCGCCTCCTGGTTTTTACGCCGCTATTCATCGGGGAGTCAATGCGAACTCGATGTCGAGTACGAATGGGATGAACTCTGCGCTTTTGTATCCAACCCAAACATTTGACACCAAATGCATCTCATCCATGCGTTCCACGTGGTGACCTGATTTAAGTTCTTCTTCTCAAAAAAAAAAAAAAAAAAGTCCAATTTTCCCTGAACTCGGCGAGCAGAGGTGCAGCACGGGCCTATTAATTTTTGGTGACAGCCGCTCCCCCGACGGAACTCCCTTATGGAGGCCCGCGGACCTGGAGTCATTAAAACAAAATGTTCAGGACAAAAATTTACCCTGCTGCCTTGGCGGAGTTCTGCTTTCCTGCGCGGCTGCTTGACTACATTTAACTTTTAACTTGACTTTACGCTTAAGGCCACGCGATTACACAATTCCGCACCACGTATTTAGCAATACGTTCATACACTTGGAGTGGCGCAACAACGTCGCTGTGATACGTTTTTGTGTCGACTTCTGGCAGCCAGGACTCAAACCTTCACCGACGCCATCCGTTGCTCCCAATTAACAGTCGGCGCCGGCAGATGATTTGCGTGAATACTTAACGAGCAACGCGCGTGATGGCGTGTAATGACTCCTGAGAAGCGTTAGTTGCTTAGTCGGGTTGCATTTGCAGGCATCGCAGCAGCTGTGAGTGGAGCAAAGGGACCCCCCCCCCCCCCCCACCATCGCTCCGCTCCGGGGGCCCCCCAGCATTAGCGAGGCAGAAATAACTTACTTGCACATCTCTGCTTGCTGACTACATCGTTATGCATGTGTGCGTCGTACGCAGACACCAGCGTGGTTTTCAGCATCCTTACCAAGAGTCAGTTTGCAGGGAGGAGGGGGAGGGGGGGGCGTACCGCATGCATTTCCTGGGACTTGGAGATGGCAAATATTCCTATGTCAGCACTTTCCACGGGAAGTCTGGGCGACAAATTATATTATTTATCAAAATATTTATTGTATTGTTATATAATTTGTTTCTATTTTTGACTACTTTTATCAAGATTTTTTCATTAAAAAAATATTTTTTAAGAAATGTTAATATTTCCTACTATTTTATTTAAATTTTAAAGACATTTCTTTTTATTTATATGTACTATATTGAATTAAAAAACATTGCTTTGTGATCACTTTAATCAAGTTATTTCATATTTTTTCCTTTATAAAATCTTTGAAATAATACATAAATAATTGAAATTACATTTATCAAAATATTTATTTATTCCGCTTTTAAATCTTTTTTTTAATAAAAAAATATTTTTAAAGAAATGTCACTATTTCCTACTATTTTATTTAAATTTTAAAGACATTTATTCTTATATGTACATTGAATAAAAAATAATAAATAAATATAAAATAATATTGCTTTGTGATCACTTTAATCAAGTTATTTCATTTTTTTCTAAAATCTTTACTCAAATTTTGTCACACAAAATATTTGAATTTTTAAAATAAATCTTTGAAAAATAATCTTTTTATTTGATTTAAAATATTTATTTTAAAACATTTAATGTATTATTATTTTGATCCTTTTTACTTGTTTTTTTTGTTTTAAAAATATTTGTTTTATTTAAAAAATGTTTTTGTGACCACTTTAATCAATAATTATAAATGATATTTTGGGGAAAAGAGGTTTTATATTTAAAAAACATTTAATTTCATATAATGTAGAATTTTATTATATTATCATATATTATATAATATTTATTGTATATTCTAATTTTTTTGTGATCACTTGAGTCAAATTATTTAATTTTTGTACCTTTCCAAAATCTTTACTCAAATTCTGTCATACTATTTTAATTTATGGGGAAAGAAAATATGTAAAAACCTGACTTTAATTTTAAACTTTTAACTTTATCTACGTTATATTGTGCCGAATAGAAATCCATCAGAATTTCATCAAATCTTACCCAAAATAACGCCACAAGAAGCCCACATTGACCCGACGTTCCAGCCGAAACTCCAACTGCTGCAAATGATTCCATATAAATAAATCCCTTTCATTCCTATGGAAGATCTCCACCTTTACAACTCTGTTTTTATTTATCAGCCTGCTTTGTTTTAATATCCAAAGCCGTAGGATGAGATTGAGTGAGCAGGATTGGAGGAAACTGGAGAAAATCAATGAGGCACAAAAAAAAAAAAAAAAGTGAAAAGAAGAAAAAGTCCAAAGTTTGCAGTGAAGATGGGCGGAGATATTGGCAGCGGACGTCATGCTTTGTCACTGGGAATCAGAGGCGGTGGTGGAGATGCTGTTTGATGTCCTGCTCTTGTTTTAATCTGTCAGTCAACACGCACACGCACACACACACACACACATATACACACACGCACACACACACACACACAGAGTGCTGCTCAGTTATCATGCATGGTCGGGTGCCAGACCGACTCAGCAGCAGATTTGTCATTTGTAATTAGAAAGAAAAGGCGGAGTTTTGTCGTTCTTCTCTCACCTTTCCATCCAATACTCGTGATGGCTCTCTGGGTATTGACAAACACGCACACACACACACACACACACACACACACACGTGCGCTGACACATGTTTGATGGTCCAAGTTTGATTCCATTAAGCCCAGTTAGTCAGCGAGGCGCTGGGATGAATGTTGATGGCCCCTCGGAGCCAAATGGCATCTGAAGCAGACACTCATAACTAATCACACACACACACACACACACACATACGTATAGTCCCGATCTGGTCTTGGGTGTCTATGTGGTCACGGTCTTTGCAGCTCTGAGTTGTGGTCACGGTTAAAGAGGCGACGCCAGCGTGGAGTCTGAAAACGGCGGGAGGGAGGAGGTTAAGATAATAGCCGTAAGGGGTTAACTGTGTGGGGTGGGGGTGAAGGTCTGGAATGGGGGGGCGCGTCCCCGTCCCCGTCCCCATCCTTACGCCATTGATGCATTCTAATGCTAAGCGTGGCTCGCAGGGCCCGCCGGACCACGGTCTGGGAGCGCATGGTCTTTGATGCTCCCAGAACCCTGGCAAAGCTTTCTTATGCATTTCTTCCTTTATGTGGATTTGCATTAAAACACAGTGCAGAATCTCCAAGTCCACTTCCCACTCAAATATAAGACGACTTGTCTTTTTCAGGCTGTATCCGAGAGAAAATACTGCTTACTGTACGTGACTTTGAGTGCTGTGTGTGTATATCTCCAGACACGGAATATAAGACGATCTTCACCGTCTTATATTTGGGTGCAAGCTTGGTTACATAGATGGGTTACTTTCTTACTTTACTTTGCAGCGTCATGGCAGATAATCAGAGAAGCCACAGTGCAGAATCTCCAAGTTGACTCCCACTCCATCTCTATAGAAGTCAAATATAAGACGACTTGTCCTTTTCAGGCTGTTTCCGAGGGAAAATACTCGTCACCCTGCTTACTGTCTGTAACTTTGAGTGCTGTGTGTGTATATCTCCAGATACGGAATATAAGACGATATATTCACTGGCTTATATTTGGGTGCAAGCTTGGTTACAGAGACGGGTTACTTTCTTACTTTACTTTGTCCTCACATACATGACATGTGTCAGAGCCCCCAGACCCTCTTGGGTCTTGATTTGGTGTCATTTATTGGTAGTTGCTAGTAAATGCTAGTCAAGGGTACAAATGTAAAACGCCAGTGTCAAGTCAAGGGCGTCTTGAGTTCTAAATCCATCCATAAAGCCATCATAATGTAAGAAATGGGGCTAATTTTTGAACAAAAATATGATTTTGTACCTTTTCTGAAGACAAGGGCAGCGGTGTTTTAGTTAGCATGTACCGAATATAAGACACCCCGTCATTGACCGTCTTATATTTGGGCGAAAGCTTAACAAGTGAGGCTAACTGTCAGTCTGCGCTACTAAAATGACAACATTTTTTGTCATACGATCAGCTTTTTAAAAATAAAAATGTTTGTCTTATATTATTATATATTATATAATTTATTTTAATTAATATTAAATATTATAATTTATTTTAATTAATGTTATATAATTAATATTATATATATTTTTATAAAAAATACTTTATTCCCATAATATTCTGACTTTAAACTCATAACATAACCTTCTTTGCAAATTAATTTTCTAAAAATAACAACTTTATTTGTTGTTTTGTTTGTCTCTCATAATATTATATATGACCTTAAAAAAATACCTTTTTTATTTAATATTTCAACTGTCTGCTACCAAAATAATGTTTTTCTTCATGATATTATGACTTTTTCCTCAATATTTTGACTTTATTCTTGTAAAATCCGTAAAATTCTATTTTTAGCACTTTGTACCCCGCCGCCCGAAAGTCCAGATGCCTGCGTGAAGAATGCTTGGCATGTGTGCCCCCCAGTTCCCTGGTCCAATGTTCCCATCTTTGTTTGTCATGTGTTCCGGTCCCCAAAGCGATTAAGGACGTGAAATTCCACACGCATTGTCAGGCAGCGGGGAGTCGCACATGCGTGTAGAAAACGCACACACACTCAATAACGCGGCAAGGCGGGAAGTCGGAGAGGCCGGTTAATGACTGCCGGGGCCTGAAAGGGAGCACCACTGTGGTGGTGTCACGGCGTCATGACAGATGCCGGCCGCCCAGCCCCGTTCGCAGGTTTATTGTTATGAAAAAAATCCAGCAAGATTGATGCCCTTCCTTTCTTTCCTTCGTTCTTACAAACCAAACGTACTGAGCGTTAATCGCTAGTCAGAACCTCCTAACGCTGACCCAAGTTTGGATTCAACACCACAATATTTATCTGAAATGAAAACCTCGCTAACTGGGGTTCATTCAGTTTTTTCCCAAATTCCATTTTATTTATTCCAGAATTCCGATTTTACGCCCATTTTTCACCAGCATGGAGTTGGGTGTCTTTTTGGCTTAGTGACTAAATTGCCGTCTTTCCACCAGAATTTCCACAAACTGGTGGAAAGGTTTGCTTTTTCCCGGAAAATGTCATTTATTTTCATTTCAATGACTGACAGATGTCGACATTATCGCTCATTTCGCCTTCATCAAAAGAGGTGCAAGCGATGGCGAGTTTGCGTTTTGGTGATGTCGACAACTGCTTGTCAGTACTGTCAAATAGTGCGTGTGTGTGGGGGGGGGGCGTGAGTGGCAGGGAGTACTTTCAATGTTACTACAGACCTGCCAACATGTACGTACATCTGGTATATATAATAATATTATATATATTTATATATATGGAGATCAATGGTGCCCCAAAAAATACTTTTTCCCTACACAACCAAATAAAAACCAACCTTTTCTTGTATTTGAATACAGTAATCCCTCGTTTATCACCGTTAATTGGTTACAGATCAGACAGTGATAAGTGAATTTCCGCAATGTAAGATTATTTTCTAGTATATATATTTATATATATGTGTTTTAAAAATTTATATATGTATATTATATATATAGATTATATTATATTTATATATTTACCACTTTTATATTTATATTCTTATTTTATTCTTTATTTATTATTATTACATTATTATTATTTATATATGTGCCCTGTGATTGGCTGGCCACCAGTCCAAGGTGTACCCCGCCTCTCGCCCGAAGACAGCTGGGATAGGCTCCAGCATCCCCCCACGACCCTTGAGAGGATAAGCGGTAGAAAATGAATGAATGAATATTATTAATTTTTATTTTTCCTTTCGCCTAAATGCACCGTAGAGTTGCATTCAAATGTCATTGTATGCAATTACAGTAACAATCAGTACAGTACAGATCAATAATTAGATATGACCCAATTGGGGGGGCGGGGGGGGGCATGAAAACTGGTTGTCGATGTGGACGTGAGCGAACCAATCAAAGAGACGTGGACTTAAACGGGTTCCACGGTAGAATGGATTGGTGTTCTGCCAACTCCAGCCATAATAATAATAAAAGCCTAATAATAAACATATTGTTGTATTAACGCCTCCCTGATGCTGATGACTGTTATCTTTGGATGCACATTATTATCCTGTGGAAGCGTACCCAACGTTGGATATACCCGGCAGGGTGTTGTCGCTCTCACCTCTGAGTGTGTGTTAGTGTGTGTGTGTGTGTGTGTGTGGAGGTTATTTGATCTCATTGTGCTGTCGCAGAGGAGGCAGGCCTCCTGCTGCAGGGAGATGTTCAGGTTCACCTGCCTCCCCTCCGCAATCCATCATCCTTCTCTTAGCAGACTCTCACCTCATTACTTCCTCCCGACGTTCCCCTCCGTCGCATACGTATGCACACGTTCCCGCTCTGGAGAAACACAGCAAAAAAGCGTGTTTTTTTTGTTTTTTTGTCAGCGTGTCTTTTCGCTCTAATTCTGATTACGAGCCGCCGATGGGAAAGCCATGGCGATCCTGCGAGAACACGGAGCGTGTCTACGCACTTAATGGTGATATTGACTCATATCAACGCCCGGCCGGCGACTTTGGCGTTTAATAGCCTGTGTGTACGTTAGCTGGTGCGTGAGAGCGTGCGTGTCTGATTAGGACTTGGGTGGCTTGGCGGAGCCGTTCCAGTCTAATAGGCCTGCTGGAATGTGCCCTAATGACACCATAAAACAATTGAATATGGTGGAATGACTTTTCAAACAGCCACTGGCAATCTGGGAACACAAGGTGGAGCGGGAGCTTTATTAGGGGACGGGGGACGTGGACGGGGGGGTGTTTTTCCATGTGCATCCATGTAGCATAAGCATGGTATGGAATTGTCTTTAGGGCGACAAAGAGGTAAATTATCAAGGAGGTAAGGCTTAGGCAAATTGGTGATGATCTCCATCACTGCTCAAGCTTGTTAAAGCGTCTTCTTGCTAATAAAACCAGCAGGTACTTCCATGGGAATGAAACCCGAAGAAACCAAAGCCTACTTTTTATTTAAACCAGTGAGGGAGCTCAATGGTGCCCCATAAAATACTTTTTCCCTACACAACCAAAGAAAAAACAACCTTTTCTCGTATTTGAATACAGTAATCCCTCATTTATCACTCTTAATTAGTTACAGACCAGACAGTGATAAGTGAATTTCCGCAATGTTTTATTATTTTTCTAGTTAGGGAATAGAAAACCTGTTTAGGACCTTCTAAATATGTTTTTTTAACCTGCAACCTTGGTTTGTGTCATTCATCCGACTCTAACCAAAACATAAACAATAGTAAACAATTCCAAATGCATACTAATACACAGGTATATTGAATTATATTTATGAGGTATATGGACATTTCAGGTTATGTTTACCTTTACTGAAGACGTGATTCTGATATGTATGCTAACCAAATGCTAACCAAATGAATCGACTCAGACAGTGATAAATGAATTTCCGCAATGTAAGATTATTTTTCTAGTTAAGGAATAGAAAACCTGTTCAGGACCTTCTAAATATGTTTTTTTTAACATTATTAAAGCCCTCTAGATATGCAATAGCTCCCATACAGTCACCTTTACATTTGGATTACGCAACCCGGGAAGCCTTGGTTAGCGTCATTAAGTCGTTCTGAAACTGAAAAGGATGCTAACCAAATATATTCTTCCTATAAGAAACAATGTAAATCCGATGAATCGACTCCAGGAAGCCAAGATCAGACAGTGATAAGTGAATTTCCGCAATGTAAGATTTATTTTTCTCGTTCGGGATTAGAAAACCTGTTTAGGACCTTCTAAATATGTTTTTTTTTAACATTATTAAAGCTTTCTAGACATGCAATAACTCCCAGAGGATGCTAACCAAATATATTCTTCCCATAAGAAATAATGTAAATCCGATGAATCGACTCCAGGAAGCCAAGATCAGACAGTGATAAGTGAATTTCCGCAATGTAAGATTATTTTTCTAGTTAGGGAATAGAAAACCTGTTTAGGACCTTCTAAATATGTTTTTTTAACATTATTAAAGCTTTCTAGACATGCAATAACTCCCATAGGATGCTAACCAAATATATTCTTCCCATAAGAAATCATGTAAATCCGATGAATCGACTCCAGGAAGCCAAGATTAGACAGTGATAAGTGAATTTCCGCAATGTAAGATTATTTTTCTAGTTAGGGAATAGAAAACCTGTTTAGGACCTTTTAAATATGTTTTTTTTAACATTATTAAAGCCCTCTAGACATGCAATAACTCCCATAGGATGCTAACCAAATATATTTTCCCATAAGAAATCATGTAAATCCGATGAATCGACTCCAGGAAGCCAAGATCAGACAAACCTGTTTAGGACCTTCTAAATATGTTTTTTAACATTATTAAAGCCCTCTAGACATGTAATAACTCCCATACAGTCACCTTTACATTTGGATTACGTAACCCTGGAAGCCTTGGTTAGCGTCATTAAGTTGTTCTGAAACTGAAAAGGATGCTAACCAAATATATTCTTCCCATAAGAAATCATGTAAATCAGATGAATCCACTCCAATAATTCATGTTCAAATAAAGAATGAAAGCGATAAAGAACATTTAAGGTAACTTTTGACTTCATTGGAGACGTCATTCTCTTCCAGAAATGGCCGATAAAAAACGGAATCTACTGTTAAACGCGGAAACACCGGCAACATTTCGCCATTAATTCTCGTCATGGGAACTAAAACCGTCTTCTTCTGGATCACAATCGAACGGCCTCAGAACTCCTTCATCACACACTTTGTCAGTCTCTCATCTTGAGCTAAAGCTAAAGCTAAAGCTAAAGCTCAGTGGTCCAGTTTTCCGAACCCTTTGGCGGTCCAAGTAGTCCAAACTGAAGTTGGAGTAATGTTGAATTTATGCAAATATTCTGTATTTCATGTTTTACACCAGGAGATGGCGGCCAGACATGCCACCATATTTGATGTGGGTGGCAGCCATATGTGTATAGATATAGATATAGATATAGATATAGATATATAGAGTGTTTGTGAATATGCTGCTTTTGTTCTTGTGCTCATCCTCTGACTCAGCGTCACCGAGCGGACGCAGCGACGGAAAAGTGTAGGTGTTTGTCTGCGAGGTTCTCCTCTGATGTCCTCCTCCTTTCTCCAGCTTCGTCCTCCCGCCCGCCCCGCCGGCCGTCCGCCCGCCCGTCCGCCCGCGTGTCTTTATGTAATCATTCTGTAGAGATCTGTTGAGAATTAGAGATCGAAAACCCATTTGCGGAGGTTACCGGCGCACACTCGGTCTATTTGTCTGCTGTGAAATCGAAAACCTCGCCCTCCGCCGCCCTCTACCTTCCCCTATCTCCGACTGTCCCCACCTCTCGCTAGCCCCCCCTCTTTTCTCTGGCGGGGGTCACAGTGGTGCGATGGAGGAGTGATAAGTGGAGAGATTAGATGATTGGGGAAGAAATGAGGGAATTTGTTAAAGATAGCAGGCCAGGCAGGGAGCTTGTTTGTGTGGAATAAAAAAGGAAGGAGTCTTGGGATGAACTTGGACTTTTTCAGCAAAAAAATGCCTTTTTTTTCCGTGTTGGACTTCCGCACCGTCTTCCTGTAGTTACACTCCATCTCAGCATAGTTTGGTTTCATGAAGAAATTCATGGAATTCTAATAAATCCATTTGATCCCGCTATTTGTCTTCATCAGTGGTACACGTTAGAAAGGTTATTTATCATTGAGATACAACTTGGACGAAAAGTCCCTGAGTCCTGTCTAACAGGAACATCTTTGTCGTACATCTTTGTAGACTTCATATTTTGGAGATTATTTTCCAACCTCAAAGCAGACATGAGTTATGGATCAAAAGATGGGGATTCTCGCAAATTTATTTTTGGTCCTAAGAAACATTTTTGGCTGGGATAGGCTCCAGCATGCCCCCCCGTGACCCCAATGCGGACCCTAACTACTGTTAGAAAGTCGGGAACTGAGTTGAGGTTTGTTTGGCGGTCCTTGAATGCACCGTAGTTGCTGTGAGATGCCAAAGTAAAACCATAATTTTACATAATTTTATTAAAAAAAAACCTGCAAGAATAAATTTTAAATATTAAGAGAGAAATGTAGGAATCTAACGAGAAAAGGTATTTTTTCCAAGAGTAATGTTGTAATACTGTGAGGAAAAATTATCATAAAGTTAAAAAAATATGTTTTTTTTTAACAATTCTTATATTACGAGGAACAAGCAAAAAAAAAGTTGTTTTTGAATACTTTAGTCGGGGGATGAGTTGTAATATGTGAATAAGATCAAAACATTACGGGAATGCAGTCGCATTACAAGAAGAACATTTACAAGAAAAAAAGTGGAAATAGTTGGACAACTAAAAAAAAAACAGCAGAAAAAACACTCCGAGAATAAAATCGTAATATTATGAGTAAAAACAATGAAAACAAAAAAAGGGAGAATTAATTTTTAAAGTATAAATTATGAAAACTCCTTAGCATATTTGATATGTTAGCATATGTACATGTGTTTCTTAATTAGCATGTGAGGCACATTTAGCCTGAATTGTGTCGCGAGTGAACAATGGCAATTGTCGAGAGAAAGAATCAAATCTAATTACCAAAAAAAAATGGTAGAACGTCAACATCAGACATACCACAGATGACATATGAAAAATTAGGACATAATATCGGGACATGAATCGGGTCCCCACTAAACAAAGTAACGCAAGACAAGTGTGTGTGTGTATTGCATGTATGCTAGCATGTCTTCCAAAGCAGTTTTACCACAAATGACATATGAAAAATTAGGAATAAAAACAATGAAAACAAAAATAAATGGGAGAATAAATTTAGTATAAAGTATAAATTATCAAACTCCTTAGCATATGTTATATATATTAGCATGTACACATGTTGCTTAATTAGCATGTGAGGCATATTTAGCCTGGGTTGTGTCATGAGTGAACAATGGCAATTGTCGAGAGAAGGAATCTAATCTAATTAGAAAAAAAATGGTAGAACGTCAACATCAGGCTAAGAAACTACGATATTGTTAAATGAAGAAAATGCGGGAATGATGGCTTCCTCCCTCTGAGCGATATCACATGTGCACGATTACGTCGAAAGGGAAGGATGCGACTGGGATGGAGCGAGTGGGAGGGACGACGGGATGAGAGGAGGAGGAGGAGGAGACTAAAGCGTGTGAGACGAGGGAGTAATAAAGGAGACGAGGGAGGCTGACGCTGCACTTTGGCAGTCAGTGGGAGGTCTTTGTCTCAGCTCATAACGTGATGATGGGCGGGTGTGTTGCTGTGTGTGTGTGTGTACGTTTGTGTGTACGTGTCACACAAATACACTTAAACAGGAAGTGGATGTGAAATACAGTCGGAATTTTTTTTCCAGCCCCAAAAAAATGTTGGTTGGCATATCGTTTGCTGTCAGATTCAATTCCGATGACGAGCACTATTACACACAAACACACACACATTGTAGCGCCACGCAGCTCTCGCCCACCATTTATTGTCTTCCTGACTTTTACGGCCTCTTTCTCACCCTTCTGTCCTCCCTCCGTCTCATTTATCACTCCTCCCTCCTCCGTTTCCCTGCTTTCTCCTCCATGCGGCGTGCGGATAATCACAGCAAAAGGCACGTGAGCACGCTCAACCCGGACAAGGACGTGCGTATTATGCAAAAAGACAGCCTTTGCTATCGCGAGCGGTCGACCACGACCAATTACAAGCGGTCCAATTACCGTCTACATGCAACACTTGATAGCCTGGAAGAAAAAAAAAATCAGTTCTGTTCAAACCCGGCTGAACACAACAGAACTGCAACTGAAGTCAGAACACCAGGATGATTTGGTCTGCTTGTGTGTTGTTTGTTGCTGCTGACCCGTGGGTGACTCCCTGGTTGGCTAATAGTCCGCTCTGATTGGCCGACTGCCACATTCATCACATTGCACCAGAGACAGAAACAGACCTGGTGGAACTTTCACCCACAGGTCTCTCGCCCTCGCTCATTCTGCGTGTGTGGGTGTGTGTGTGTGTCGCTATTACTATGCGGGGACGTGGATCAGATCCGGGCACCAGGATTTTTATATGCTCACACCAAACATGGCGACGTATGTACCATCAAACCTCGCTTTTTGCTAGCAATCTGTTCCGAAAAGGCGGACAGAAACCAAATGATTCCCATTGGAAAACACGTACCTTGGTTTGTGTCAGTCATCCGACTCTAACCAAAACATAAACAATAGTAAACAATTCCAAATGCATACTAATACATAGGTATATTGAATTATATTTGGACATTTGAGGTTATGTTTACCTTTACTGAAGACGTGATTCTTGATGTGAGTGTTCCCAAAGACACAATATAGCAGCAAAACACCACAAGGACGCCACCTTCCTGTTTTGCTATGAGTTACTTCTTGAATTCCATAATCTTTCTCACCTCAGTAGCGCAAAATGGAGCCCACGAAAGTTTAAATTGAAAGCATTTTCATAAGAAAGATGAAAAACATGATTGAATTGAATTCAAAGAATAACTCATGACAAAACAGGAAGGTGGTGTCTGGTTGCTACATTGTGTTTTTCAATGGGGAACACTTACATCAAGAATCACGTCTTAATGAAGGTAAAAGTAAACTTAAATGTTATTTTAGCCTTTTCATTGCTAATTTATATGAATTTGCAATGTAAAACTCTAAAAACATGTTTTGTGTTAGCATATCAACTTTGGGTTCTGGTTGCCATTTTGTTAGCAAGCTAGCTTTTTTGTTCGAAACTAAGGATGTTTTGTGATTAAAAGTACATCACGACCACAGTCGGACTCACGCAGTGTACAAATAACACGACTGTATTGCGTATTGTATGCTATGTATTTTGGCATACTTTTTCAACACTAACTGAAAAACTAGCTAACTGAGGCGGATGCTAACCGAGGCTTAATTAATCCATTCCAGACAATATGTATGTATATGTTTTTTTTCTGGATTACACTCGTATTTTTCACCTTCCTTATCAAATTGTTGGCAATCGCAACACTTTGTTTTATTTAGCAGTCGCCGTCAGTTAAAAAAAAAAAAAACAACCAACGGGAAAAATTTGGGAATCATACACAGGCAAATTAACTAGAATGTGGGCAAATATTTACGTTGAAATTTTGAATTGTACGAATTGTACAAATTGTGCGATTATTTTTCCCACAAATGCACCACAAGGTTGTGCCGTTATTAAACCCCAAAGATTGACTCCGTAAGTGGAATTTCTCACACAGCTGAAACATGTAAAACACCCATTGTAACTTCAGGGTGTTTTGATAAATCAGCACAAAATTTGGTACACAGCTTTAGGACACCGGCAAGTACACGTGTGTAGAATTTGAGTGAGATTGGTTGAAAAACATGGCCGCCATCAAACAAAACAACTTTGTTTGAGCCAATAAGCATAAGCCATTTAGCATTTGTCTAAGGATATCCGTATTCCATGTATGCTAGCATGTTTTTTTACCACAGATGACATATGAAAAATTAGGACATAATATCGGGACAGGAATCAGGTCCCCACTAAACAAAGTAACGCAAGACAAGTGTGTGTGTGTGTATTCCATGTATGCTAGCATGTCTTCCAAAGCAGTTTTACCACAGATGACATATGAAAAATTAGGACATAATGTTGGGACAGGAATCAGGTCCCCACTAAACAAAGTAACGCAAGACAAGTGTGTGTGTGTGTGTGTGTGTGTGAAGGAAGCCAAGCAATGGCTGACTTACGTTCCGCTTGGCAGGTCTCGCCTGTGTGGAAGCATTTTGTTTTCGAACAAAAGCTCACAATGTTTCCCAACAGCTGTCTTCTCCACGATAGTCTCACTCTCTCTCCGTCTCTCTCTCCGTCGCTCTCTCGTTTATTAATCGCCGTGATGGACGTAGGCGAGTTACATGAAAAGATGCGACTATACAAAAGTCATAAATGAGGAGTTAATTTAATCGCCCAATTTGGCTGTGGGTTTTCTGCCTCCATCACATAGCAACAGCGAGAGTGGGAACAAATGTGATGCGGCTTTTAATGTCCTCGTCAGCCAAATGGGAGATCATTTAGCATCTTAGCACAATGTACTATCGTATTGATGCATTGCCCAATTCCCGCTGTAAACACAAACGCATCATTTCTTATTTCTAACCTTATGTTTTTGCTCCTTTTACTGCTTTTTTGACTTATTAAAGCTGCCAGGTACCCCCCCCCCCCCCCCCCCCCCGCCCCCCGATGCCAAAGTGTCACAAAGTAAGAGTGAGTGAGACCCGCATCACAGCTTCCACTTTTCCAGGAATACTTTTTATCATTGCGTATTAAGTCCGCATGAATGAATCAGGAATCATGAGTCTGAGTCCTGGTGGCTCGCAGAACAGATCAGACGATTCATTTGAATCAGTTCACTGACTCGTGCCGGCGGAGTCGTTGCAAATATGCTTCATTTGAATTTGTTCAGTGACTTGAGCGAGCGGATTCGGTGCAGAGTCGGATGGCTCGCATTTTCTTGTTCAGTGACTTGAGTCATGGACTCAAAAGAAACGCACACTCAGATGATTCATTTGAATCAGTTCAGTGACTCAGGTCAGCAGACTCGCATGGTACATCTGACTTTGTTCGATGACTCCGGTGAGCGATCTCACTGCAGAGTCAGCGTTTATATGAACTGGTTCAGTGACTCAAGTCAGTGGACCCACAGGAAAAAGCGTAGGAATCAGATGAATCATTTGACTCGTTTCCAAACTCAACTTAAACTCATTGGATTCATTTGAATCATTTCAAGTGATTCACTGATTCAAGTGAACACGCTCATCCTAAACTCAATGGACTCAGATGAGTCGTTTCAAGTTGATTCACTAAAACTCAAGTCAGCAGACACACCATCAACACATAGGAGTCGTTTGAATTGATTCACTGACTCAAAACAGCAGACTCCCAATAACACATTTGACTCAAATGAGTATTATGAATTGTTTCGCTGACTCGAGTCAGCAGACTCATCAGAAAGACTCAGATCATTAGACTGAATTAACTCACTGACTCGAATCAGCTATCTCACCATGAACTCAATGGACTCCCATGAGTCATTTCATTTGAATCACTGACTCAGGTCAACATACTCGCCATAAACACTCGCCAAAAATGCATAGGGAGTCTTTTCAATTGATTCACTGACTCAAATCAGTAGACCTACCAAAACACATATGAGTCAAATCAGTCTTCTCAATTGTTTCACTGACTCGTATCAGTGGAATCGCCATAAACGGACAAGACTCAGATGAGTCATGTGAATTGATTCAATGACTCCAATAAGCGGACACGGTAGAAACAACTCAGAGTCAAGTGATTCATTTGAGTCAGTTTACTGACCCGGGTCAGTAGACTGACTCAAACACACGGTTCATCTGAATTTGGGAGTGGACTCACTGGAAACATGGAAAGATTCAAATGATTCGTTTGAATTGTTTATTGACTCAAGTCAGTGGCCTCACTGGAATCATTGCGGGCTTCAACTGACTCAAGTGAACCGTTTAGTGAGTGACTCGGTAAGATTAAAATAACACAGTTTTGCCCAAAAATAAGTGCATACATCGATTTTTTTCATGGAGTCTTGTATGTATGAGATACATTTGCAACGAAATGATTTAAAGTGAGTTTGATCGGTGATTGGAACATCAGCGGAGAGACGAGTTAGCGCTGGCGGGGGCGGCCTTCTGCTGTTTTTTTTGCTCCGTGATCCTTATGATAAACGTCATAACTAACTCCAACGGACGGACGCCCAAAAGCTGAAATGTGCTTTACATGAAGATAAGCCAATCAGAGCTCAGACAGGCAAGAGGAAGGTTCTAATGAAGGGGCTGAGTCCGATGGAGATAAGCGGGGGGGGGGGGCCGCAAGCTATGAGGGGAGCGACCAGATGGAGATGTTTTACCCGGAAACAGACGGATGTGACACGAAGGGGACGGGGCGGAGAGATAATGACTAAGATACGATGGCAGGTAAACGACAGGAGGTGAAGGGATTACAAGTTCACACAAGAGTGGAGAGATTGGCGCCATCAGAAAGAAAGTCCGTTTGATGGGGAGACGTGGCGGATAACGAGAAGTCCTTGCCAGAGGGAAAACGGGAAAAAGTTTGCTTGCTTTGCCATCAATCTTAAGTCGTCCTCAGAAAACATAACAGCATCTTTTTATAAAAATATATATTTATATAAATGTATCCAGCTAAAATTGGCCGTCAAATGAGGTCCAGAGGAGCGGAGGTGAGCAGGTGGTGCGCCCGCTTTTCAAAGCGCGGATTTGGAATTTCAAAACGGAAAGTAGCCGAGTGCCGGCGGGCCTTCCCGGCGCTTGTGACAACATCCGCGGACCGCCGGAGGAAACTCGCCAAGGTGAAGTCGGTTGGAAGGAAACAAGCTGCTTTGTCCTCTGCAATTAAAAGAGAAAGTACAACTTTTCCTACCCCCCCCTCCCCCAAACCCCCCCTCGTTGAAAAACAGCCAACAGCTAACGATTATCTTTCAGCGCAACCTCATTAAACATTCATCAGTTTACATCTTCAGACCAGGAAATCAATTTTGAACCCATCGGTGGGTTTTATGAAAGCATCTTCCACAGTTACAAGTACACTCGCGCCTCCCAGTTGATGAATGCGCTCATTTTTTTGGGAATTCTTACATTTGGAAAATAAGTTCTTCATCAAAATGAAGGAAAATAGAACTAAAGTAGTTAAGACCCACTAGGGTGACCACCTGCGGCACCTTGAGCTTGGTCGCCGGGTACGCGGTCAGCCGGCTGTCGATGGTTCAAACTCCATAGTGAGTAAGATGGTTACTGGTCGTACCACCACGCACCGGGATCGAAGCCATTTACAGTAGTTATGGCCGTTTTCGAAACGTAACACCCATGGAAAAACGGGTAAATATCGTTTTTCCACACTTGTCAACACGAACGTACCAATAATCATAAAAACGACCTCCCTTTTGGGTCGACAAAAGTGGTCAACCATGCACCGCAATGCAATCGGGTTTAAGTCATAAGAACAAAGCGGACCAGGACTTGATGACTTAGTCGGCATACATGGCTTGTTGACTTAAGCGGGACCGACACTTTTTTTTACAGATTTGTTACTGATTCCCTCTATGACCGAGTTGGTACTGTCCATGCTTGTCGAGTCTTCTTTCCTGGAATTCTCCTGTTATGTTAGCTTTCCGTATTGTTTAAGTACTTTAACCTTCATTTGGTATTCATTGGACACTCTTGGTACACCCTGGACTGGTGGCCAGCCAATCACAGGGCAAAAAATATAGACAAACAACCATTCACACTCACATTCATACCTATGGACAATTTGGAGTCGCTAATTAACCTAGCATGTTTTTGGAATGTGGGAGGAAACCGGAGTACCCGGAGAAAACCCACGCATGCACGGGGAGAACATGCAAACTCCACACAGAGATGGCCGAGAATGGAATTGAACTTGGGTCTCCTAGCTGTGAAGCCTGTATGCTAACCACCCGTCCACTGTGCAGCCCTTTCATCAAAATTGTAGTCATGCCAAAATGTTGTGTTGCTGCTGGATGTTCACAGTATCCCAGTGATACTGTCGTGGGGGTGCTGGAGCCTATCCCAGTATACGAGAGGCGGGGTACACTATGGACTGGTGGCCAGCCAATCACAGGGCACATATAGACAAACAACCATTCACACTCACATTCATACCTATGGACAATTTGGAGTGGCTAATTAACCTAGCATGTTTTTGGAATGTGGGAGGAAACCGGAGTACCCGGAGAAAACCCACGCATGCATGGGGGAGAACATGCAAACTCCACACAGAGATGGCCGAGGGTGGAATTGAACCCTGGTCTCCTAGCTGTGAGGTCTGCGTGATAACCACTTGACCTCCGTGCCGTACCGTTCAATCTCATGCATCACGTCCGTTCTTTTCTTTTGATACTTAATTTTTTCCAAATTGACTCACGCTTGATTTTGGTCTTCCATGTTTTAATGTTTGATTCCCTGCATCAGGAGGTCAACATGCGGTCGTCACAGAACACCACAGGAGGCAACGAAACAAAACAAACATCGTGTTTTTCATCATACATGAAAGTTTGCTGTTCTTGGATCACAGTGAGAATATGATTCCCATTCAAAGTACGCAGCCGTTATTCCCGAATGCGCGTGTCCGCGTCCTGGCGAGTTATTGCAAATGCTCGGTCAGCACAAAGTTGGCCGTACCGATGAAGCTTTAAACTCGATGTGTGTGTTTATGCATGTGTGTGAGCGCCTTAGTGTTCCTTTCTGACGATGCGCTGTAGCGGATATTGAGATGGATGATCCGTATGCTCTTTATGCCCCATGCATATTTCATATTACGCCAGTCGGGGCGGCGCAGGCGGAGCTTCCACGGCCCGGGTGTTGCACTTTATGAGCGCTCACACCTCTCCAACGTCCTCTTTGAATAAACGGCCGAGCGTGAATAAATACCGCATATTTCATAACGCTTTAGGAAAGACGGACGCATATTGGTGATCCTTCATGCCACCTCCGGAATATCAGCATCTCCTGAACGGACTCGCCCCGCTGTTTGATTCACGGCGGCTTGCGTCAAAGAAGTAATAACCTGCACTCTTCTCGGGCAATAAATGCCAACGTTGCGAATTTCATGTGCGTTTATGGACTGCAGTCATGGTGTGCTTAACTAATACTTATTTAGTACTTTGTCTTCTTCAAAAAACACTTTTTTTTCCCAGGATTCATTGCTGTTAGTTCGTAGTTTGCTTGGCTAGTAGCTAGTTCGATGGCTTCGTGGTTTGTTAGCTTGTTAAATAGAAAGGGTCGATATTTTTATTCTGGATTAATTGCTGTTAGTTTGATTTTGAGAGATTTAATTCGATCATTTCTTTGTTCACAGGCTAACTAGCTTAGCATGTAGCTTTTTATCTTGCTAGCTAGTAAGTGTCAATATTTTTACTCTGGATTAATTGCTGTTAGTTTGATTTTGAGAGATATAATTAAACCATTTCATTGTTCACAGGCTAACAAGCTTAGCATGTAGCTTTTTATCTTGCTAGCTAGTAAGTCTCGATATTTTTACTCTGGATTATTTGCTGTTAGTTTGAGATTGAGAGATTGAATTAGATCATTTCTTTGTTCACAGGCTAACTAGCTTAGCATGTAGCTTTTTATCTTGCTAGCGAGAAAGGGTCGATATTTTTACTCTGGATTAATTGCTGTTAGTTTGATTTTGAGAGATTGAATTAGACCATTTCATTGTTCACAGGCTAACTAGTTTAGCACGTAGCTTATTATCTTGCTAGCTAGTAAGGGTCGATATTTTTACTCTGGATTATTTGCTGTTAGTTTGATTTTGAGAGATTGAATTCGATCATTTCATTGTTCACAGGCTAACTAGCTTAGCACGTAGCTTTTTATCTTGCTAGCGAGAAAGGGTCAATATTTTTACTCTGGATTAATTACTGTTAGTTTGATTTTGAGAGATTGAATTCGATCATTTCATTGTTCACAGGCTAACTAGCTTAGCGCGTAGCTTATTATCTTGCTAGCTAGTAAGTGTCGATATTTTTATTCTGGATTAATTGCTGTTAGTTTGATTTTGAGAGATTGAATTAGATAATTGCATTGTTCACAGGCTAACTAGCTTAGCATGTAGCTTTTTATCTTGCTAGCTAGAAAGGGTTGATATTTTTACTCTGGATTATTTGCTGTTTGATTTTGAGAGATTGAATTCGATCATTTCATTGTTCACAGGCTAACTAGCTTAGCACGTAGCTTATTATCTTGCTAGCTAGTAAGGTCGATATTTTTACTCTGGATTAATTGCTGTTAGTTTGAGATTGAGAGATTGAATTCGATCATTTCTTTGTTCACAGGCTAACTAGCTTAGCATGTAGCTTTTTATCTTGCTAGCTAGTAAGTGTCGATATTTTTACTCTGGATTAATTGCTGTTAGTTTGAGATTGAGAGATTGAATTAGATCATTTATTTGTTCACAGGCTAACTAGCTTAGCACGTAGCTTATTATCTTGCTAGCTAGAAAGGGTTGATATTTTTACTCTGGATTAGTTGATGTTGCAAGCAACCTTTGTGTACAAAGTTCAGGCAGTAGTTGTATAGTTTAATTCTCCAGTTCCTCAACGGTTCCAAACGAAGCCCCCCCAACAGTGATGAGACCTCATAAGACGTGTCTCATGAGAGGCACGACGCCGCAAGGATGAAGCAAGTGGTCTCCGTGTGATGTTTTATTGAATACACACTCACACAGGTCTGCACCAATGCACATTTTGCTGACTGTCATGTGATGATTGACAGCTGGCCACCGCACGGAAAGACATATTGACATCAGGAGCGAGCCAGCGGGGAGGGGGGGGGCATGGAAGACGCGTTGACGGGCCAGTGGAGGGAAGACAAGGAGGCTGAGGTGTGGCGGTAGAAGCACGTCAAAAAGATGGAAGCTGAAATATGAAATGGAAGCCGAGATAAGGACGGACGTGGGGGGGGGGTGAAGAAGGATGTTCACTGATTGACTGTCGAGTCTGACAGGAGCATGCTCACTGGAGAGAATCAACCACAGCAGGAAATACTGACAAGAAAAGCCCCAAAACACACCAGATGGGTTACACAATTCCATGCCTTTTATTGCCCTTTTAATGCAATCCTATTGGAACCACTTCATGACACCGGTTCACTTCCAAATGGAGTTCAACGGGAAGATGGTTGAAATCGAAAGCGTGGTTTCGTTTTGGCTTTTGACTTTGTAGGATGTGAGGAATGTTTGACCAAAATACGATTACAACAACCCCTGACCTCGACTAACGGACCTTTGCTAGTTGGTCAGTTAGTTCAGGGCTCCAGACTTTGACTAAATGGTCTGACTTTGTGACAAAAAAAAATATTTTAATTTTAATTTTAATTTTAATTTTAATTTTAATTTTAATTTTAATTTTAATTTTAATTTTAATTTTAATTTTAATTTTAATTTTAATTTTAATTTTAATTTTAATTTTAATTGAGTGGAGCCTGTGGCTTAATTTGACTCAACACGGGGAACCTCACCCGTCTTTTTAATAAAATTAAAATTAAAATTAAAATTAAAATTAAAATTAAAATTAAAATTAAAATTAAAATTAAAATTAAAATTAAAATTATTAAAATTAAAATTAAAATTAAAATTAAAATTAAAATTAAAATTATTAAAATTAAAATTATTAAAATTAAAATTATTAAAATTAAAATACGATTACAACAACCCCTGACCTCGACTAATGGATTTTAAAATTAATTTTAATTAAGTAAAGAAAGACTTTAAAAAATGTACATTTGTTCACTTCCTGCTTTCTTTTTTTTTAAATTTAACAGTTACTGATTGTAAAAGTACCATATGGAAGGGTAGGATTTAATAAGCTTTGCTTCTTCCTACTCCTTTTGGACATGTGGAACTGATTATGGGATGCACTCAATTGTAATCTGAAGCATGTTCAAATGAAATAAAACCATAACTATAACATAACCATAATTACATTACTATATAAAATATGAGTCAAGCAGATAGAAGCATTGACAAGGGACGTCTATTCTTCGACGATTCTACCGTCTTTGTTTACACATTTTACCTGGCTCCACTGTCCCTCTGTCGGCATCTAGCTAGCTGATAACTCTCTCCTTGGTCCACTTTTATCTAATCCTAAGCATACCAATATGTTTTCATAAAAGGGGGGGGCGGGAAAGAGGATAAAGAAATGGCACATACGATGCCTGAGATGAAATGACTCTGATCATTGTTTCTCCATTACAATGTTTCGCTCCATTGCTTTCTTGCCGCATAATTATTTTTCTTCATGGAAAATTGAGTGGCAAACTCTTAAATGAACCATCTGTTCTCACTTTCTTTTCGCAACATGTAATTAAGTCGACGCTTGCAGTGCATCAAAAGATGCTTCAAATGAGAAGAAGAGGTGAAGTCAATGTGACTTCCAAGACAGTTGTGGTTTAAATATATGACTTTTGTTGTAGTGCTACTGTATGGAAATTACGACTATTCTGATTGGTTGTTCATGATACGACGGATGGGATGGAACGCTGATCCGATCGTGTTGCATTCACAAACATATCAAGTTGTTGATGTTGTGAAAGTGCTTCCTGTCTAGTGTCCGCATGGATGGAGCATATGCTTCCTATTTATTTGCAATAGTTGCGTTTTTTTTTTTTTCTTCTACAGACATGGAATTCATTATCGTCGGTGGTCGACTTGAGGTTTTAAAAGTGCGTGCCTCTTTCCAATCAGTTTATTTTGGCTCTTCTCCGTATGGATTCATGGAAGAAAATACTTTTATGAAGAAAACCATCTGTCTTGTCGGCTTGATTAATTGTTTTTAACCACAAAAATAAGATGCTTTTTGTCTGAGGTTTTGACTCTTGTATAAAAAAAAGAAAACTAGTAATCAGCACGGACCTCCAGCAA
The DNA here is from genome assembly GCF_037039965.1 of Doryrhamphus excisus. Lineage (NCBI taxonomy): Eukaryota > Metazoa > Chordata > Actinopteri > Syngnathiformes > Syngnathidae > Doryrhamphus > Doryrhamphus excisus. Next base: position 17,642,437 of record NC_136373.1, read on the forward strand.
GGTTGAACTTTTCTTGAACTAGAATGCCTGCAAAGCATTAAAAAAATATGGAGTTGGGGCAGTTTCTGCAATCAGCAGTGTGCCCTCTGACAAGAACGAGGAAGTTAAAATGCAATAGTATTAGCATTTGTGACCAAGAATAACTAAAAAATAGTATAGTCGTCAACGTAAACTGTGTGATTTTTGACTGTATATTACTTTTTGAATAACATGATGGCCGTTTTCTTTTAAAAATACATAAAAAAAAAAAATTCTCATGACCGGAACGGTGGTTAGGGACCGATGTTGTGACTAAATAGAACTAAATAGAACCCGAATTCCAAATGAAAAACAGGTGTGCTCCCAAGCTTCCTCCAGTCATACTGCAGTTAATGCATTCAGTCCAAACAGGAAGCAGACATAACAAAATAAAACGCAAAACAGGAAGTAACGGCAGGAAAAGAGTCCAAATGTTAAGTTTTGGAGTAACTATCCTACTGATGTTTTTGTCAGTATCACCGCCCCCCCCCCGCCATCCACTCGGCTTGGCACGCTACTCTTAGCCTCGCTCTTTGTTCATTTTGCAGCCAAATTGAGACAGAAAAAAAAAAAAAAAACAGTCTCCTCTGGAAAAAATCAGGCCGGAACGCAATTTAGCACAGTAATAGCTGATGATTTGTGATAATGTGCAGCGGCAGTAAGTGCTACTTAATTAGCCATTAGGGAGGCCGAGGAGGGATGTGGATAAAAAGGCAATGGATGAGCACCAACACCAAGCAATGAACTCCGGTCCCCCCCACCCCCGAACACCCCACAACCTTTTTTTTTTTTTTTTTTTTTTTGTCTACAAAAGCGAGGGCTTCATCTGTTGCCATGGAGACTAATGTTGAAAGCCAGCTGTGGTTTTGTCTTGGAAGCCCATTAGGCTTTTTCCAGCTTTAGTCTCCCCAGACCTCCAGTCATGAAAATCCGCGACCTGTGTCCAACTTGTCTTAGATATCAGACTTGGGCCGAATTACTGCGGCAAATTATTCCAAGCGCTTCTTCTGATCTTTTATTAATTTATTTTTTTTACATTTGTAGTACCGTGGAGTACAGTAGCGTTGTCCCCATGGGAGCTTTACCCTTCTCTAAACCGACCCCTTTTACATTTGAATGCATAAAAAGAATCACATAACATTTGTTTATTGCATCAAGGCTTTTTGACTTTGTCAGGAAACTCTATTTCTACAAAATAAAACCAAAAAAAATATTTTAAAATGGTCTGGTTGAAATTATGACCACTGTATTGTTAGGGTGGGTTTCCACACGGTTCTAAGAATATGACTATAAAGCAATATTTTGAAATCATAAGTGTACAATTAGCCAACACAATGACAACCAGCTCATTTTCTCATCATGGAAGCTTCAGGGGATTCTCATTTTAACCGCTTTTCCAGTATACATGTGACGTGAATTCACTCATTTGATTGGCTGATTTCACTTTTACAATTTGGATCATGGAAAGAATGGCAAGTTGAAATTATGACATACATAAGAAAGTCAAAATTATGAGATAAAAAGTCGAAATTACGAGATAAAAAGTTGAAATTTTGACATAAGAAAGTTGAAATTATGAGATAGAAAGTCATAATGTGAGATAAGAAGACGAGATAAAAAAGTTGAAATTATGAGATACATAAGAAAGTCGAAATTATGAGATAGAAAGTCATAATAATGAGATAAAAAGACGAGATAGAATGTTGAAATTTTGAGATTAAAAAGTTGAAATTATGAGATAGAAAGTCAAAATTACGAGATAAAAAGGTGAAAATTTGAGATACATAAGAAAGTCGAAATTATGAGCTAGAAAGTCATAATAATGAGATAAAAAGTTGAAATAATGAGATAAAAAGTCAAAATTACGAGATAAAAAGGTGAAATTTTGAGATAAGAAAGTTGAAATTATGAGATAGAAAGTCAAAATTACGAGATAAAAAGTTGAAATTATGAGATACATAAGAAAGTCGAAATTATGAGATAGAAAGTCATAATAATGAGATAAAAAAGTTGAAATAATGACATAAAAAGTCCAAATTCCGAGATAAAAAGTTGAAATTTTGAGATAAGAAAGTCGAAATTATGAGATAGAAAGTCATAATAATGAGATAAATAGATGTACTAAAATGAAAAAATAAATCAAACTAATTGATTTAAGAGATATGTTCTATAGCCCTCAGTAATAATAAGAGATGATAGCAGAAAGCTAACACAAGACGAAGGTTAAAGATGTGAGTGGAATTCCGACGAAAAGTCCGCAAACTGTTTCGGAGCGCTGATATTGGAGCGTTTCGAAGCAAAAGCGGTTGTCTTCCTTTGTGATGTCTTTCACAAGGTAGTTCCCATTGGCCTTTGCGGTTGAAGTAAATATTATCTAAGCCAAGAATCTTTTCCTCCTAACTCCCATCATCCTTCTGTCTGGCAAACAATATTTTTTCCTGCGGATCTTTACTTAAACGTGGCTCGGGAGACGGGCTTGAGTAATGTTGTTATGGTTGGAAACGGCGCTTGAGCTCTTTTTTTTTTTTTTTTTTCCCGTAGCGCTGATATGGAGCCTTTAGCGGCCGACCCAAACATATCAGTCAGGAGGACAGAGTGCCATCGCAGGGAAGCAGCAGGAGGACGGAGCGCCATTGTTATGCGGGACATTGATCAGGATGCCTCCGAACTATCAATCTCGACCAGTGGATTCACTTTTTGTGGCGCGAGCGGGGTCAGGGCGGCCCTCGGAATCAATAGGCGGGTCAGAGGGTAATGTCCCGCCGAGTGCTGAGTCTATACGCGGCCGTCCGACTGGATCAGCATCAATCATAGCAGAGCTTTGCCAACAACGCCACCCCCCCCCCCCCCATCTCGCTTAGTGCCTTCGCTGGCCCGCCACCGCCACCGCCGTCTGCTTCGCCATCGCTCGTGTCACGGCTGTGGGAACACAAACACCCCCGCCACAAATGCTTGGAACGTGCTTGATAAAACTACTAAGTCAATAAAGAAGCAAATTAAGCACCAAAAGTGCCAAAAAAAACCCACGACTGAGGGTTAAAATCCGCACTAGTCCCCCATTTTTCTGTAAATTTTTTTTTCATATTTTATTTTACATTTTGACGGAAATTCTGTTGGAAGATCCTTGTTTTTTCTTATTTTCCAGAAAAAAATTCCCATACAGTAGTCCGTTGTTTAGCACAGTTAATTAACACCAGACCTAACCACTTGCCCACCGCGCGGCCTGCAACATAGTTATTATTCTCCACTGCTTGTCTTGTTTACCTGTTTCATGTTAAGTTGCTGTGTGATGATGTTATCCTTTTCTTGTATGACAAGAAGTCAGACTGTTACGCTGTGACACATTTGGTCGCATACCGGTGATAATTAACTCATATGCTAGCAAACCCGAAAAGACACATTTTTACGTCATTTTGAATGGGCGTATTGATACATCTTTTACATGAATCATCAATGAACAATCAATCCGCAACAACCAGGAAGTACAAAGGCATGTAGCCGCGTAGCATCTACGAGGTTTAGCATTGAACGGAAATTTGAATGCATGCACACACACGTAAACGTAAATAGTTCCTGGTGTTATATTTGTTAAAAGGGACCTATTATGCTCATTTTAACCCTTTCTATAGAGCAGCTACACACAATAACCTGCTCGGATTTTTTTTTTTATTTTTCAGAATCTGCAACTATTCCAGATTATTTCCTTTTGATTTGGTCGGTTTTCATTTATTCCTCCAATGGCGCACCTTCGTGCATGCCCACTCCACACCCAAACTGCTTCCTTACTATGAACCACTGCTGTGTTCGAAACCGCATACTTACGTACTACTCATACTTATACTAATACTAATACTAGTATGCAGTGTGTCTACACTGGCAGTATGCGAGAAGTACCCAGATGTATACTGCATTCGCCAGAAATGTTGAGTACGTATCATCAGCGTAGTACTCGCACTCAAATTACCCAGGATGCAATGCGACGTGGCGTCACGGTGAAAAAAAAAAAAACGTTGGCTGACCACTGAGCATGTCAAGCAGGATATATTGCAAGTTGGTTCACTTCCTGTTTTCAAAGTAAAAGCAGTGATTTATCACTGGGTGTTTTATTTTGTGAAAATAACCGGATGTGCGTTGCTCACTTCAGCTAGCTTACATTTTGCTGAATTCGTCCAAACGAAATTGTAATTAGCTGGTATTTGGACAAATATGTATTTATAAACATTTTAATGACCATCAAAGCAATATCAAATCACTGCAATATTTCTATGTATTTGTATGTGTCCCTCATTTATCACTGTTAATTGCTTCCGGACCCAACCTTGATAAGTGAATTTCCACTTTTATTTCAATTTATTTCTACCATGAGCTTTGTTTCCGGCATTGTTTCGACACCCCGGGTCTAAATGAACCAAATCCAGTCCACCATGTTCAACAAATCGGCCATTTTTCTGGTGTCTGTGGTGAAACTCACAAGAAAATGACTAGCTTTGATTTCGGTTACGCCGACAACCACTTATGTCGACGCATAACCGGGTCTCAAAAGGTAGGAGAAAAAGTAGCCATAAAAGTGCAACCCCGGTTTGAAACACGCACGCCGGCCAATACGGCGCCCAAGATAGCATCCGCATCAAACAACACTTAAATGTGTTTTTAACTTTCATGTGCGCTCACGTAGAAAGAGAACACGGAGGCGAGGAGACAAAAGTGCGGAGAAAAGAGGATTGCGAGCCGAGGGACTTGGAGTAGGAAGATTCTCCTCTTGTGTTTGATGCTAGCTTCAGTCATGCTACACATGTCTGGGAGTCTCCATTCAGCGGGGGAGATGTTCACTTCTATCCTCCATTCTGCTGCCTGATTGGAACCGCACACACACACACACACACACACACACACACACACACACACAATGTTGGTATATCTGTGCTGCAGACTGAGATGAGAATTCCGGCCTCAGGAGGTTTAATGGCTTTTCAATTCTGAATAGCATCAATTGAAACATGGCTGGACTACTTTGACTGTATGGTGGTGCGCCCTCATCTTTTCACACCACCGTGAATGACGTTTGTGGCGCCCCCTTGTGGGCTATGCTAGTATATATGTAGCATCGGACAGGTTTTGTGAACAACTATAACAACATATTTTGCTCAAATTTGACACTCATGTGCTCGCCGGCCCCCTTAAGGTGTGTACCAACTCCGGAGTTGATTCAGCCAAACATTAAAAAGTTATCGTCAGTGGACGAATTGTGCGAAAATAATTGTGCGTTCTTTCCGCTTTTACGAGGAGAACATGCAAACTCCTCACAGGGTGGAATTGAACCCTGGTCTCCTAGCTGTGAAGTCTGCGCACTAACCACTCGACCGCCGTGTCACCCGTCTTTCAACATATTTTGCTCAAATTTGATACGCATATGCTCGCCGGTCCCCTTAAGGTGTGTACCAACTCCGGAGTTGATTCAGCCAAACATTCATTCATTCATTTTCTACCGCTTTTTCCTCACGAGGGTCACGGGGGGTGCTGGAGCCTATCCCAGCTGTCTTCAGGTAAGAGGCGGTGTACACTCTGGACTGGTGGCCAGCCAATCACAGGGCACATATAGACAAACAACCATTCACACTCACATTCATACCTATGGACAATTTGGAGTGGCTAATTAACCTAGCATGTTTTTGGAATGTGGGAGGAAACCGAAGTACCCGGAGAAAACCCACGAGGAGATCATGCAAACTCCACACAGAGATGGCCGAGGGTGGAATTGAACCCTGGTCTCCTAGCTGTGAGGTCTGTGTGCTAACCACTCGACCGCCGTGCTGCCCGTCTTTCAACATATTTTGCTCAAATTTGACACGCATGTGTTCGCCGGTCCCCTTAAGGTGTGTACCAACTCCGGAGTTGATTCAGCCAAACATTCATTCATTCATTTTCTACCGCTTTTTCCTCACGAGGTTCACGGGGGGTGCTGGAGCCTATCCCAGCTGTCTTCAGGTAAGAGGCGGTGTACACTCTGGACTGGTGGCCAGCCAATCACAGGGCACATATAGACAAACAACCATTCACACTCACATTCATACCTATGGACAATTTGGAGTTGCTAATTAACCTAGCATGTTTTTGGAATGTGGGAGGAAACCGAAGTACCTGGAGAAAACCCACGAGGAGAACATGCAAACTCCACACAGAGATGGCCGAGGGTGGAATTGAACCCTGGTCTCCTAGCTGTGAGGTCTGTGTGCTAACCACTCGACCGCCGTGCTGCCCGTCTTTCAACATATTTTGCTCAAATTTGACACGCATGTGTTCGCCGGTCCCCTTAATGTGTGTACCAACTCCGGAGTTGATTCAGCCAAACATTAAAAAGTTCAAATAAAAAAGAACCCTGGTCTCCTACCTGTGAGGTCTGCGCGCTAACCACTCGACTGCCGTACCGCCCGTCTTTCAACATATTTTGCTCAAATTTGACACGCATGTGTTCGCCGGTTCCCTTAAGGTGTGTACCAACTCCGGAGTTGATTCAGCCAAACATGAAAAAGTTCAAATAAAAAAGAACCCTGGTCTCCTAGCTGTGAGGTCTGCGCGCTAACCACTCGACCGCCGTACCGCCCGTCTTTCAACATATTTTGCTCAAATTTGACACGCATGTGTTCGCCGGTCCCCTTAAGGTGTGTACCAACTCCGGAGTTGATTCAGCCAAACATGAAAAAGTTCAAATAAAAAAGAACCCTGGTCTCCTAGCTGTGAGGTCTGCACGCTAACCACTCGACCGCCGTACCGCCCGTCTTTCAACATATTTTGCTCAAATTTGACACGCATGTGTTCGCCGGTCCACTTAAGGTGTGTACCAACTCCGGAGTTGATTCAGCCAAACATGAAAAAGTTCAAATAAAAAAGAACCCTGGTCTCCTAGCTGTGAGGTCTGCACGCTAACCACTCGACTGCCGTACCGCCCGTCTTTCAACATATTTTGCTCAAATTTGACACGCATGTGTTCGCCGGTTCCCTTAAGGTGTGTACCAACTCCGGAGTTGATTCAGCCAAACATGAAAAAGTTCAAATAAAAAAGAACCCTGGTCTCCTAGCTGTGAGGTCTGCGCGCTAACCACTCGACCGCCGTACCACCCGTCTTTCAACATATTTTGCTCAAATTTGACACGCATGTGTTCGCCGGTCCCCTTAAGGTGTGTACCAACTCCGGAGTTTGATTCAGCCAAACATGAAAAAGTTCAAATAAAAAAGAACCCTGGTCTCCTAGCTGGGAGGTCTGCACGCTAACCACTCGACCGCCGTGCCGCCCCAATACAAAATTATTTGAGAAATTTCACATAATTTTGTGTGAAATTTGGAGTTTGATAACAGCGCCACCATGTGGCATAATTGTCGGAAAAATAATAAGACATGCAACACAGCAGGTGTGCATGTTTTGGAAAATTTAGCTTACACAAATACGTACATCTCATTATGCAAATAATTAATATGTACCCTGGGATGGGCATAATAATCAATGAACTGACCGTTAACTATTTGCTTATTTGCTCACATTATGGATACAGGAGTTCAGAACCAATGCAAAGCGAGATTGCCCCGCGCTAATGGAACAATTAGCGCATCCAATTTCCCCCGTTAGTTTTAGTTATAGGAGGTCGTCGGCTCGTTATGCCCGCTTGTCTCCTCCATTGTAACTGCTAAGGTATAATTGAGCGTGGACATAATTAGATGGATTCATTAGTAACACATCAATGTATGTCTTAATGGCTCAGCTCAACTGACGGGGCGTCTCATTTGTTGTGTGTGTGTGTGTGTGTGTGTGTGTGTGATCACACCCGTTAGTCATGCAGGGATGGCATTGTGTATTATTAGAATAAATAAGCTTTAATTGGGCAATTTCTGTGCCAAACGAGTAGTGCAAAAAATACACAACTGAGGGTTAAAATCTGCGCTAGTCCCCTATTTTTCTGTACATTTTTTCTTCATATTTTATTTCATATTTTGACATAAATTCTGTTGGAAGACCCTTGTTTTCTCTTATTTTCCAGGAAAAAAATTCCCATATGGTAGTCCGTCGTTTAGCACAGTCAATTAATACATAGTTGTTATTATTCTCCACTGCTTGTTTTGTATTTACCTGTTTCATGTTAAGTCGCTGCGTGATGATCTTAGCCTTTTCTTGTATGACATAAGCCAGACTGTTACGTTGATTAATGACCTGCGATTTCAGTTGGCCTGGGTTATAAGCCATGATCGGTTCCTGTCAAGGGAACTTCATTAGCCGCCTGCATTAGCTCGGGGCTAAGTGCTACATATGATACAGTAGGAGCTTAAACAATTAGTGCAGATAGACATTATCTCCCTATACAATACTTAAATTCCCAAATGATGCTTTTATTAGCCGGTTACATGTGTAATTCAATCATGCACGGTCGAGCTCGTTATCTCGTTCTTGTCTCGCTAATGGTCTCCATGCCAATTTTTCAAGGCCGCTGATAAGATTATTTGAATATTTCCAATTAAGGAACTCTGCCTTTCATTGACGCGAAGCTTTTAATAAGCCACTGCACAAAATGTACCTTGTAATATGGCGTCTCACCTGAGAGTGTTGTAAAAAGGGCACCGGTGAGCTTTTATGCAGCAAGTAGCAAAGACTCGTTAAGCCAGGAAATAATGGAGACGGAGTAAATCCGCTGGGCGCCAACGGGCGCCAATTGTTGGGCTAAATGAAGCATTGTCCAGCATCAAAGCGGCTACATCAACTGAAATAGAAATATAGGACCCATTCAAAGACGTAGGGTGTCGGTAATGCTACTGTAATGTTAGCTGAGACACACAAGCACCAGATCCGATCGCTGGAACAACAGGCTTTTATTGCATATTTTGAATTATCACATAACGGGCACAATTATCCCTAGCCTAGGCTAACCCACGCTATGCTAAAACTCAACTTTGAACCCCCAACGTCACTTCCTGTCCGCCCCCAACTCAGCTCCCCGAGCACATGTACAGCAACACACATGGGTAGAAGTCTTATTTATATTTATTATAGTTTTATTATATTATTATATTTATTATTTATTTTATATTTATTTAAATATTAATATATTATTTATTTTTATATTTATTTAAATATTAATATATTATATTTATTTATTTATTTCTCATATTTATATTATTTATTTATTTATATTATATTTATGTCTTATTATTTCCACTTTATTGGGTAATGAGAGCGTCAAGGTGACTATAGGGGTGTTATTTCATGTCAAGAGGGCTCTAATGATAAAGTGCATTTAGGTCCTAAACAGGTTTTCTATGCTCTAACTACAAAAATATTCCATTTATAAATATGGAATCCTGATCATGGTTGTGTCTGGAACCAATTAACCATGATAAATGAGGGAGTAGTGGAAATGACATTTTAGTGGAGACACTGATACAGACCCCCCACGCCCCCCCACCCCCCTCGTTCTTGCTCAGCATCAACACACAAGCATCACTTTTGCCGGAGAGGAAATGAGAAGTGATCCGACACAAACTCCACTTTGTTTCCTTCCTTTTTTCCTCCCTCTTATTTCCCAGGAGTGCTATTATTTGATAAACTCCACTGAGGCAAATAAAAAATCCATTAGGGCATTTTGAAAAGAACGCAAAAATCAATTTCTAAATGGATGCTTATGCACACACACACACACACACACATGCAAACACACACGTTTATGGAAAATGTGTTATTTTTGAAATGCAAATGCTCACTAAAGAAATGTGATCCCGAGGATTAAGATTGCGTAGGGAAACGGGCTCTCCACCGACATCCAGCGGCATCGCTCTATTCTCAATAGCGAAGGTAAACAAAATAACGTATACTTGTTTACGTACTACACATGCTAGCGGGGTGTACGTATACGCGACCGTCCTAGTCCTGCCATGTGGTCTTAATTCCTGAAGTCGCCGCTTCACTGTTGATACTGACACTGGTGTTTGACGGCTACTATTTAGTGCAGCTGCCAGGTGAGGCGTTTTTCTGTCCTTGTTAGACCCAGTTTCTGCTGCGCTCTGAAGGGAGTAGTTAACAGCATGGTAAGAGATTTTAGTTTAGAAAAATGTACATCCTTCTTTGAAAATCATCTGATTGGTTGTAATTGTTTGGGAATGGTATGGTAGTATGGATTACATAGTACTACGACTTTAAAAATATATCATTTTTTTCTTTAACGTTTCAAAGTTGCGCTACTAAAATTATGCTATTTTTTTTATCGTTTTTGTGAAATCAAGACTTGTTCTTGTAAGATGATAACATTTTTCTCTTAATATTTTGACTTTATTCTTGTAAAATTCCTGCATTTTTTTTCCAATTTTCATATTTTTTGGGGTAAATTATATATTTTAGAATATGCTACGGGCCAACAAAAAACAAATGACCTCTGGGCCGCATTTTGGACACCCCTGAGTTAAAAGGTTTCAACTTGTGAAAATGAGATAGCCAAGGTCTACTAAGAAGGAAAAAAAGGAAAAAAAAGTATAATTTTCTATCTTCTTGTTCAGTGTTTATGATAGTCGCTGTGCCAGATTGGCTCCAGATTGTCAAATTTAAATCACATCTTTGCATGACCGTCCCTTTTATATTTGCTTTACAGCTCTTCAATCCAGTTTAGAAGATTAAAGTTCATCGCTTGGTTGTCACACACGCACTTACATACACACACGCACACACTTACATACACACGCTTACATACACAAATGCTTGTTCAAAGGCAAATCAGGTACACACACACACACACACACACACACACACAGTAGGGATTGTAAAACCTGCTTTTATCTTAAGGCAGGGATTTGCTTCCAGATTACTGGAGATGCTCCGAGCTCATTTCCCTGCCTTTGTTTTCCCCCCTGCTATTCTTTGAAAGCGCTAAAACTCTCCATTTGGCGTATTTTGGCTCCCACTGCTCCCTTGGTTGATCTGCATTCCGGGCCTCCCCGGTGGAACCCAACTCATCCACACGCCATCTTCTGCAATCTCTATAAATGTCACTCCCTTCAAGCGTTTTACGCTGTTTTGTTTACGTTTTGGTGAGAAAGCGCCTCTGCAGTAAGCGAGAGGAGACGAGAGCACCTTGACCTTTAACCCCGACCATATTGGCTCTGTTTTGCTGACTGTAAAAGTCAGTTGTAAACAAAAGAAGGAAGAAGTGGAAAGAGGTAAAAAAAACAGCAAAATGGTCTTAACCTTCGTCTTGTGTTAGCTTTCTGGTATCATCTCTTATGTTACCGGGTGGGTTTTGACCCGTGTATTAAATCAGCTATAAAATAAAACTAAAAACAATAACCATCAAATTTCTCATGTCTTGGTTACCTTCTTAGGCTTCCTCATACATGAAAATGTTGCTTTTAATACTTTTGGTGTGTATTTTTTGTCACTATACCCCTCCATTTCAATTTCCAAAAATGGCAAACTGAACCTAAAAAGAATCATATTAATAATAATTATTGTTTCCTGGCTATTACTGAGAGCTATAGAACATAGCTCTTAAATCAATTAGTTTAATTATTTTCTCATTTTAGTATTCATCACTACAGAAACATCTATGGTGTTGGGGTGAATTTTGACCCATATATATTCATGTCAAGAAAAGGTAGAAAAAGTGATTGTTTTCAGCAACAGAACTTTAGTATCAACTGCAATCAAAAAGCAGAACAGGTCCAGATCTTGGTTCGCTGTACTTCTCGCCATTCTTTCCATGATCCAAATTGTAAATGTGAAATCAGCCATCAGTCAAATGAGTGAAAAATATTATAACTTTTTGTCTCATAATTTCGACTTTCTTATGTATGTCATAATTTAAACTTGCCATTCTTTCCATGATCCAAATTGTAAAAGTGAAATCAGCCAATCAAATGAGTGAATTCACGTCACATGTATACTGGAAAAGCGGTCAAAATGAGAATCCCCTGAAGCTTCCATGATGAGAAAATGAGCCGGTTGTCATTGTGTTGGCTAATTGTACACTCAAAATATTGCTTTATAGTCATATTATTAGAACCGGGTCCAAACCCACCCTAACATTACAGTGGTCATAATTTCAACCAGACCATTTTTTAATTATTTTTTTGTTTTTATTTTGTTGAAATAGTTTCCTGACAAAGTCAAAAAGCCTTAATGCAATAAACAAATATTATGTGATTCTTTTTATGCATTAACATGTAAAACAGGGGGAAGGTTAAAGGTAGAAGAGTTGCTTGTTCATTCCTTCCTTCCCTTTGCAGCTGCTTGATTAAACAGCCACTGTATGTCTGCATTGCGCATTATTATAAAGCCAGGACCAAAAATCCAGACATTATCTTGGGAGAATGAGGCGAGCAGAGAAGCAGGACAAGGATGGATGCTCATCATTTCATTATCCCCTCATGTTCTTGTAAAAAAATAAAAAATAAAAAAAGCGACATGGAGGCAAGAGCAAGAGAGTAGTGTTTCGATCTTCATTTAATAACTGAATAATAATCTCCCCGGAGAGCTGACCTAGAAGCAGCGAGGAGAGACTAGTGGATGACGTCGCTCTGCTGCCCTCTTGTGGCTCAACAGTGCAGCGCCTTCTTAATGGCACGTGATGAAACTTCATTTCCGGGTATCGAGCCAAAGGGAAACAGCTTATTTTTCATTTTGTCACCCAAATGACACACGGACACACAATCCCATCTTATTCTCCTGTCAGAAGTAGTCTTTTTTTTTAAGGTTTGATGCCGATATATGAGCTTTGTGCTGTGACGTTGATGGCTGACGTGAGTAGAGTGGTGCGTTCAAGTTGATGTACGAGCTTTGGGATTTGGGGATGCCAGAAGAAGAGGAAGCTGTGGCTCCTGGGTCCTGAGTCCGTTCTGAGGAGCTAGCGACACTTTCTTTACCTAATACACACACACACACCTACTTTATGATATTAATAACTCTATAAAAATAGCTCAGGTCTAATGCAGGACACCAAAGTGCGTCTAAATTGTCGCATTTGGGACTAAAATGTGAGACAGGAAGTCCACTCGCGCATGAAAAATAGCGTCCTGTGTCGTCAACCGTCCGTTGTGTTGACAGTTCGGCCATTTTGTTTTCTCTGTTGTGTCCAGTCTCCGGCGCGAGGGCTACACCATGCAGGTGAACGTCAACGACTACCTGGACATCTACTGCCCGCACTACAACGACAGCCAGCGCATGGTGGGCACCAGCGAGCAGTACGTCCTCTACATGGTCAGTTACCGCGGCTACAGGAGCTGCGACCCCCAGATGGGCTTCAAGAGGTGGGAGTGCAACCGACCCCACGCCCCCCACGCGCCCATCAAGTTCTCAGAGAAGTTCCAACGCTACAGCGCCTTCTCGCTAGGCTACGAGTTCCACGTTGGACAGGAGTACTACTACATCTGTAAGTGGCGTCCCAGGATGCGGCCTGACCACTCTTATGGAATATCTTATGGAATATCTTGTCCGGAATAATTTGGAGCTACAGAACCAATGCTATGGCGTGGCTGTAGGCAACCCCCTGATGTTGTTTTTAATAACTCCATTAGATGTCGCTGCATTTGAAGTATGATTGAGTGTCATGGCCGCCATTACAACATTACAACATTAGATTAGAGCCCTCTATACATAAAATAGCACCCCTATGGTCACCTTTAGCCAATGTAGTAGACACAATAAAAGAAAATAAGCCATTTAAGACATAAATAGGACTCGTGCTTGTGTGTTGCTGCGTTCGGGTGCCGAGTTTGGATCCGACAGGAAGTGAGGTTTAGCTTAGCGTAGCCTGTACAGGGATTGTTGTGATCTGTTGTGAGGTCATGCAAACCTACAGTATCGTCAAAGACTTGGACTTTGACATCACACACTTAGGACGTAAAATAATAATAATTATGATATAAAATATATATATTAATATAATATATAATATAATAAATATAATATAATATACTGTAATATAATAATTAATATATGTATTAATATTATGTAATAATGTTAATATATTATTAGTATATTATTTATATTTAATATTATATATATTATATATATTTACATATTATAATATTAATATTATATTAAATAATTGCTAAAAATTAAATATGCATATTTTTGAGTCCATATTCAACCACAAAACAGCATGAATTATTCCCATATGTTTGTAAAACTGCAGTACGCGTCGTACTTACGTGAACATATTTTTCCACAGCCACGCCCACCCATCACCACGGCCGCAGCTGCCTGAGACTACGCGTGTACGTCTGCTGCTCCACAGGTGAGTCCCTCACTTGGACCTGTTCTCCACCCGGAACCAGGCCCCATCTGGCAACCGGCAGCCACACAGCTGCTCGGGTCCTGACGGGGCACCAGGCGACCACGCTCGGTTGGCAACACCTGCTGCGTTCGCCCCGGGCGTGACACCAGGGTACGCGTTGGTTATGGGCGTACACACACAAAGGCTAAAAGTAGCGGTAAAACTCTTATTTGGAGTACAGTTTAGTATTTGTAGTACAGTTTAGTATTTGTAGTACAGTGGCGGTTGTCGACTTCAGTGGGTTCCACTCTACTACTGAATTTCCACGCTGCACGTTTTTTTCCCCTGCATCTCCTTCTGTCTTCACTCACCTCCTCACTTCTGTCTTTGATGGTCCTCCCTCACCCCCCCACTCCCCCCCCCCATTCCCGCCATCCTTGTCAGAATCCGTTGCTATGGTCCGACACGGGCTACGGTTATCCCACTTTGATCCCTGGCCTGTCTCTGCCATCCCTGGAATACCAACCTCTGCATCGCCCTTCATCTCTTATCGCACGCGGTCTCCTGTCAGGAATGTCCAAGCTTGGTCCGCTGAGGGAAAAATGGAAGGATAACTTGGATATTTCGGAAAGCGACACATGAGGATATGCTAAGGAGTTGTAGCTTGTCAAATAAATATGTGGAAAGAGCCTCGTATTAGTATGTTAGTATTAGTATTAGTATTAGTATCTAGTATTAGAACCCACTTCCTTCTTTGCGCTTTATTTCCGGGTTTTGCTGGTTTGTTTTTGGAAATTTTCCAAATATTTCAACTTTCTTCTTAAGTATTTTTAATAAATTATTTTCTTGTAATTTTATGATTTTGTTGCCGTAATATTTTGACATTATTCCCATAATATAATTTTTTTTTTAACCTAATTTTTTCCAAATATGACATCTTTGTGTTTTGTTTGATTCTCATTTTATTACGACTTTTTTCTTGAATATTTCAACTTTGTGCAACAATTTTTTTTCTTATAATATTACAAAGTTATTCTCGTAAAATAATCAAATTTTCTTGTTAAATTGTAACTTTTTTTCTCAATATTTGGACTTAATTTGATTGTTATACTATTACTGCTGATTTTACAGTTTTTGCTGGGGTTTTTTGGCTTTCTTGTTGGATTATAATAACTTTATCGCCAACCTACATTTTCAAAAAGGACAACTTTATTTAATTGTTTGTTTCTCGTAATATTACAGTTTAAAATATGAATGCATATTTTTTTTCTTTAATATTTCAGCATTATGCTACAAAAATGTCATTATTGCTATTATTACCAAGTCTGTTATGGTAAAATTGAAAGTTTATTCTCATGAAAATCCAACTTTTTTGCTATTAATATTATGACTTTATTCTTGTGTCGTTGTACTTTTTTACAGAACATAATTTTCCAAAATAATACAACTTTATTTGTTGTTAATATTTCAGCTTTATACAACCAAAATGTTATTTTTCCTCATTATGTTATTCTTGTAAAAAAAAAAAAGAATTTTCAGTTTCTTCTCTCTCTCAGCAGCGTCGGATGTGGACGATGGGGCGGAGCCAACGGAGGCAGACTACACGCTGACACCAGGCCTCAACATTGACGACGACGGTGAGTCACGTCTTCTTTTACACACCTGAGCCTGCGGAAGCGTGGAAAATATCCCTCAGGCCCATCTGGTCGCGGCCAGACTCGCTCGTACGGCTGGAGTATCCATGTTCATGTCAGATGTCATAAAAACGCCAGGATCACTTCCTGAGTCATTTCTTCCTCTTGAACTTTGAATTGAGTCACATTTTTATATTTTGTCACTTTCAAACCTTTACATTAATTTAGATTTTGATACATTATTACCATAATTACCGGAAAATGCTAAAATCATCACACAGCAACTTCACACTTAAAAGGTAGGTAAGAAATATACAGAGCAAGTACCGATATGAGTTGAATATATTAAAATAAAACTATTTTAACATCTTCCCAGCAAAGCATTTCATTGGTTATGGCTGCACAATGCTGCCTATGTCCACTAGAGGGAGCCAGAGGAGCCCAGAGGGCAAAGGGAGGCTGACATCATTGCAGCAAATTAAACATATTCTTGGTCTAAATGAGCAAAGAAATCCAAAAACAAGGCAGAATTGTGAATGTAGTGTTCTATACTACTATTGTGGTATTCTGTACTACTAATATGTAGTTTATTTATCTTAAGCTAAGGAGGAAAATATCGAAGTATTAATTATTACATAAGCTTTGGAATGTGGAAGTCTGGTTCCGAGTGCTCTTTACGAGAATCACAAACACGATGAGTCAGTTTCCACGACGGCGTATTGACCCGTGAGTGTTGGATTTCCAACATATTGGCGAGCGTTCAGCCCGACGCGGCTCATCAGGACGATGGTGATGTCACGGGGCCGATGCCGAGTCTGTCAGCGCCGCTTCCACGTTGGCACCCATTAGAAGGGAGCGGCCGCGTCGTGAACGGATGAGCGGCAATTAAATGTCTCCGCACGGCATGCGGTAGGTGGGTTTACAGCAACAACAACATGGCAGCCACGTGCGCGCCGCGCCGCGCGGCTCGGCCGGTTGCGCAACCGGACCGGCGGGCATCAATCCTCATCCTGTCAAGTGTTCACGCTCTTCCACGCTAGCTTGTAAAATATGGCGTTGTTAATCTCCGCCAGCGCGATAATAAGCCGGTTTCTTCTCATAACTGTCAGAAGAAAAGTCATCACTGATGTGGCAAATGGCTGCAGGTCAAATCAACTCATCTTCTGTCAGCTTCTTTTTCCCTCTCGTTCCCTTCTCGTGTCGTGTTAGCACTGTAGCTCCCACAGCTAGGCTAGTGTTGCTAACCCCTTCATGCTACGTGGTAGTGATAATGTGATCATGTCATAATTACAGGAAGAAAATTCACAAAAATAAAGTTGAAAATGTCCAACTGTGGACATTTTTAACTATTTTTTTTACTTTTAAAACAAATGTGACGGCCCTAGCCTAATGGCAAGTATTTCCCAGATGTTGGACATCGGCTGATATCGTATCGGAAATTGAGAGTAACAATACCAATATCAGTTATTGGCAAAAAAGCCAATATCAGACATCACAAAAATAAATAGAAATATAAATACAAAATATTACAAAAAAAATGTTATTCTGCAGGGGAAAAAAGTTGCAATTTTCTGAGAATAAAATAAAATAAAATAAAACAAAATAAAATAATTTAAGCACATAGGTTTGAACTATTAAAGATTATTAATAAAGAATTAAGAATATTAATAAACCTATTATATTCATTTTTCGGCCCTTTGTATTGAGTTGTTACCCGGCACAGGAAGCTTTCTAGATCTTCCAGACTCTGCACCTATTCAGCTGGATTTCTTAGTTTTTCGTGCTTTTCCATATTTGGAAAATTAGGTTGGGTGAAAATTTAATAATTGAATAATATGCAGTAAAAATAGTAAATATTATGTTTAATAAAATATAAATAAAATATTTCTTTTTTACAAAAATGTAAAAAAAAAAAAGTTGATACTAATAATTTTAGACTTTTCACTTACTGTATATCACAGATCTGCGATGCAAAAGTATATCAATAAAATATCAAAGTGTCTACGTTGCATTTCATTTTCCACTATGTGGCCCTCGGTGGAAGAACATTGACCCCCCCCCCGGTAGGGCGTACTTTGAAAGGCGCTGAAGGAGGTGTGGAATACAAAAAAAAACAAAGACGCGTGTCCTCGTTTCCTCCCTCGCTCTTAGACTGCCAATTACACTTGTGGCGACATCGTTTTATTTTAATAACTGTTATTCACTTTTCACACTCGGGACAACCCGTTCACAATTAGCCATCCTCAGCGCAACTCTGTATTACATAATAGGGGGGGGTACTGCAAATGTTTATATGGAGCCTATACCAAGCAGATACAGGGCCAGTATTGCCATTATTGATATTTTTGACTTTTGTTTTTTGCTAGTAAAACTATAATTATAAACGTAAACGTTGGATTGAGATTGCTCCAAATAGGAAAATTTGTTTAAAATTTGGTTAGTGTTCGTTTTGGTTTGAGTCGCACCTTGTGGAAGGAATGAATGTTGTTAACCAAGGTTCCACTGTAGCGATACAAGCCTCGGTATCGACATGATGGATCCGCGTATCGATCCGCCCATCCCCTAAATGTAACAGCTCTCCTATTAAATTCCCCCCCCCGTCTCACGTGAGGTGGTGTGAGCAGCTGGTCGGCCCCGTCATGCGGTCTCGGGTTTCAGCATCTGACCAGCAGGTCCGGCCATTAGGGGAGAAATCAGAAGCTTTTTCTTTAATGGGGTTTATTATCGTAGCAATTACCGTTGACGACGTGTTGGGTCGACCTTTGCCAGGAACATCGGGCTGGATGTCAGTGATGAGAACTTTGCATTCGTCACTCGGACGCTTTTAGCACAGCCGGGTGGTCATCACATCTGTCACACTTGCAACATCTTCTTCTTCCCATTGTTTCCAATGAGAAACCATTTCAAGATGGCGTCTTCAAACACAAGTATGTTATCTGTGCAGGGAATTTTCATGAAACATTTGAACGATGTTAGCTGTCTTACCTGTACGTATAACGGAAAGTTGAAATATGCTAGCCTTGGTGTGTCCAAAGTGGGGCCCAAGGGCCATTTGTGGCCAACGACAACAAGGAGTACAGCATACATAAGTCTGTCCTCCCGTGATCATGCCAAAGTACCCAAAAGTACCCTTGGGCAAAGCTGCTGAACCCCCAGATATGTACTTTAAAAACTGCTTAAAATAGCGATCACATCCACCCATCAGCTCTGCCCCCGTTCCAGTATCCAGCCTATAGCCACCGTCTCGCGCCCACGTTCCTGTGCCTGGCACCCTGACGTCTAATGGGCGCCACACACCCGACAGACGACAAACAATCACGACCGGCGATGCACCCACATCCAGACCGAAATGAGTCTCCCACAGGGAGGGAATTTGGGGATACCAAAGTAGTTCAAAGAAGGCCGAAAATGAGGAAAGGTAAGACGGAAATCCCGAAAAGCGGTTCGATTTCGCTTACTTTAAATTTCCTTAAAGTAAGCGACTGATCTTCTAAGTTTCAGCAGTGATTATGAAAAAGTAATATGTTTTATACGTACTTTTATGGTTCGGTATCGTCCGATTTCACTCATGGATCAACTGTATCGGTATCGGCAGCATAAAACCCTGCTCGGAGCATGACTAGCTAAAAGACCCAAATATGTAGACCATGTAACCCCTGGAAATGTGCTGATGTTCCTGAACTAACATGTCTCAAGTCTGGACTTGAACTGGTATAAAACCATGCTACGCTACTTCTGGCGCTATGTTGGCTCTTGGAACATCTTAGTCACCGTTAGACATTTGGAGTGGCGGGAAAAGTCGAGTTTTCCGATGTTGAGTAACAACAAGGCTGTTTTTCTTCCGTCTAAATTCAAAGTCTCTCTTTAAGGTTCTTCTGTGGTATGCGTCGTACTAAAGTGCTAGAACGCCCGAGGACACTTTTCCCTCAGAATCCCCTCCGAGGTGATTAGCGCAGTCACAACAGCATTTACTCCAATGCTTGTTATTACTTATTTCACCTTACATAACATTTAACAGGCGCAATTTAATTACCAGTCATGATAACATTTGACTAAATACTCCGGAAAACGTCAACATTTTATTTGAAAAACTATCAAAAAATGACAAATGTTCCATTTTACTTCCGTAGCTCTTGTATTGCAGTCATTTCGAAAAAATTTGGACCGCAACAGATGCCTTTTTTTATTCAATTTGACCCAAAAACACATTATAATGGGACTCCATACAGTACTTGGCATACGCAACGCATGGGTACATACGTACCACACTTGACTTTCAATATAGTGACATTTTTATGCATGTACTGCATATTCCGGGTATTTTGTAGGAAGCACAATCCTTTGCCCCATCCTAAGGCATGTTGCCAACTTCCGACCATAATCCAAAGCAGGTTTTCCCAAACGAAAGGTCATCAATTTTGGGAATTCAGTCGTGTTGAAATAACAGCATTTAGTGATGAAATTGTATTTGGTGAAGAACACGGTTGAACCGTAATAATAGCCGCAAGACACGTGCCACAAAAATTAAAATTAAAATTAAAATTAAAATTAAAATTAAAATTAAAATTAAAATTAAAATTAAAATTAAAATTAAAATTAAAATTAAAATTAAAATTAAAATTAAAATTAAATAAAAAAAAATAAAAATAAAAAATATAATAATAACAATAATAATAATGCAATCCGAGGCAAAATGATGGCCTCTAACCGAGGCGTACACTAACCAAGGTTCCACTGTAAATACCGTAAATCCTCAAGTTGTGTTCCTAGACTGTGATGTAAGTGGAGTTTGTCCACACTGGAACATTTTGAAGTATTTTATCTTTCCAACATTTCACCCACATAATGAAACGGCGTTCCGGTTTCCCTGAACCAACGAGCCCACTACACTACCTCGTTATCACTGTCCTTGTCACAACAATCTGCCTATTCCCTCGTCTAGCTTCCAGCTCGGGACGGCCCGTTTGGTGTCTTCCAATGAAACCCCATGATGTGATGTCAACAGCCATCACAGGTGGTGTTATGACTGCTGTGGTTCATGACTCCTTGGGTGCTGACTGCAGACCACAAAGCAGCAGCCTGTCATCAACGCCAACAGCTTCATGGTTATCATTATGGACGCATGTCGACTTCAGACGGTTCCATGTCAGTCAGGGACGGAACCACCATTATGTAATCATGTCGTGCTTTTTCACCTCAGGTGACAACGCCGCGTTTTGGAATATACTTCTCTCAATGTACGTGCCTCCGTCACTAGTTCCTCAGTAACTACTCTAAATGTATGTGCCTTAGTCATTAGTTCCTCAGTAACTACTCTAAACATAGGTGCTTATGTTTGTCAGTAACTACTCATCAGGTCCTCACTAGTTCTTCAGTAACTACTCTAAACGTACATATGTGCTTCCGTCATGAGTTCCTCAGTAACTACTCTAAATGTCTGTGCCTTAGTCATTAGTTCTTCATTAGTTCCTCATTAGTTTTTCACAAGTTCTTCAGTAACTACTCTAAACGTATGTGCTTCCATCATTGGTTCCTCAGTAACTACTCTAAATGCCTGTGCCTTAGACATTAGTTCTTCATTGGTTCCTCAGTAACTACTCTAAATGCCTGTGCCTTAGTCATTAGTTCTTCATTAGTTGCTCAGTAACTACTCATCAGGTCCTCATTAGTTTTTGCTGACTTCTTCAGTAACTACTCTAAACGTATGTGCTTCCGTCATTAGTTCCTCAGTAACTACTCTAACTGTATGTGCCTTAGTCATTATTCATTGGTTCCTCAGTAACTACTCTAAATGGCTGTGCATTAATCATTAGTTCTTCATTAATTCCTCAATAACTACTCTAAATGTCTGTGCCTTAGTCATTAGTTCTTTATTAGTTGCTCAGTAACTACTCATCAGGTCCTCATTAGTTTTTGCTGACTTCTTCAGTAACTACTCTAAACGTATGTGCTTCCGTCATTAGTTCCTCAGTAACTACTCTAACTGTATGTGCCTTAGTCATTATTCATTGGTTCCTCAGTAACTACTCTAAATGGCTGTGCATTAATCATTAGTTCTTCATTAATTCCTCAATAACTACTCTAAATGTCTGTGCCTAGTCATTAGTTCTTCATTAATTCCTCAGAGTAGTTACTGAGGAACTAATGACAAAAGCACATACGTTTAGAGTAGTTACTGAAGAACTCAGGAAAAACTAATGAGGACCTGGTGAGTAGTTACTGCGGAACTAACGGAGAACTAACGACTAAGGCACAGACATTTAGAGTAGTTCTTCATTATTTCCTCAGTAACTTCTCATCAGGTCCTCATTCGTTTTTCCTGATTTCTTCAATAACTACTCTAAATGTCGGTGCCTTAGTCATTACTTCTTTATTAATTTCTCAGTAACTACTCTAAACATATGTGCTTCTGTCATTAGGTCCTCAGTAACTACTCTAAACATATGTGCTTCCGTCACTAGTTCCTCAGTAACTACTCTAAACATATGTGCTTCTGTCATTAGGTCCTCAGTAACTACTCTAAACATATGTGCTTCCGTCACTAGTTTCTCAGTAACTACTCTAAATGTCTGTGCCTTAGTCATTAGTTCTTCATTAGTTCCTCAGTAACTACTCATCATGTCCTCATTAGTTTTTCCTGAGTTCTTCAGTAACTACTCTAAACGTTGGTGTTTCTGTCATGAGTTCCTCAGTCCCGACAGTATTTTTGTGTACCCTATGGTAAAGCAAGGAGCCCTGAAGTCCACATGGACAGCATCTTCTTGCAGACATTGAAGATCTCAAGATGACAGCAGTGCCTTCAGCTGTCAGAGAACCTTTGACACAAACGACCTGGTTTTTTTTTGTTTGTTATTTTAGCTCGGAGAACAGCAGAGGATGTCACCTGGTGTCTGACAGTAATTATGTGTTTAGAGAGCATGAGGTGTGTGTCTCTGTGTGTGTCTCTCTCTGTGTGTGTGTGTGTGTGTGTGTGTGTGTGCGCTCCACAACCAGTTGTGCGAGACGATGCTGTTTGCTGTCTTTCAGACCGCATTCCTACGTCAGTCTCGGTGGCGCTCTGGCCACGTGTGGAGCGGTCAAAGCGTTTAAACTGCGCTAGTCTGGTTAGCATCCCGCTAGCCTGGTTAGCATCCCAACAGCATCCCTTCGTTTTCAGCCATGAGAATAATAATAAGAATAATGTTTATGCGTCTTACGTCTGATCTCCTCTCATTACGGGGTCAGAAGGCGTGTCCGACCACACGTGTGTGTCATGATAACAGGAGACGCGGCCTAGACCAGGACCTCATGGACCTCACCAGGTGTGTGTGTCTGACAGGAAACACATCACCGTACGGGAACAATGGGGGCTTTATGACGACGATGTGTGTCACTCCCTTGCAGTCTGCCTTCATTAAACTGGCCACTTCATTAGGCACACCTGTATAGAACGTCTCGCATTCCCGGGAGGCTAGCGGGAATGTCGCTTCAGGTGATGAAGATGGCTTCACGGAGGACTTAGATGATAAGACGCAGGATGGAGTCCTTTGGGAAGTGTTGAAAAAGCCTGATGACCTTCTGAGGGCCTTTTGCAACATTTGCCATTTGACACCCCTGCACAACGTGAAGCTCCATTGAAGGACAATGATGCCAAGATTTTGGTTTTCCACTCATGGAGTCCTGGGCTTTTAAAAGGTCAATGAGGTCACCTAAACATTTTTCATTCATTGTTATGTTTGTTATTATTATTATTATATGGAGTAGTCCTAGGAATATTAGTACTTATTTTTATTATATTACAGCTTTTGCTTCTTGCCACCAAACTGATGTATTGAATTTATCGACGGAGATGATAAATGAAAGACAGAAATGTTGCCGTTCTCGCAGCCCCTGACATGTTACCGCTTTCTAATGGTGCTTAAGCGTCTAGACGCAAGCGTCATGGCAGACAAAGAGAAAATGGAGCAGATGTTGAGGTTAATAACATCTTGTCTAGACAGCAAACAAGTCGTCATTGGCTCGCTGGATCTCCTTCCTACCAACAAACTCTTCATATTTACCTCAAATTGCGCTCGCTTTCTTTCAGAATGCCAACAAGGTGGACGTGCAGGGAAAGTGTTGACACAACTTTGCAGTGAAAACCTTTGAAAAATGATACCCAATACCCTGCAGATATGGAATGACAGCCAAAATGTCAGATTAGTTTCCTAATGACTTCAGATAATAACCAGTGCTGTCAATTAGTCTTCTTAAAGCCCCCACTATGAGATATTTTTATTAAAATTCATTATCACGGCAGATCACGGTGTTGGTACATAAAGTGTGTAGTCCTTTAGGGTTTGAAACGGACTTGAACCGATGCATTGTTATTGATATTTACATTCCGCTGCTCCATATTAGGGTCAGGTCCACATCAGAAAAGTAGCTGAGCAATGCGAGTATTGAACCCTGAACTTTGAAGGAAAGAACGAATCCAGGAGACAATCATAGTCCTGTGAGTTCGAGCCTCAAAAATATTATTACTCAGAAAGTGTCCGGTCCTAAAGTCTTTTTGTCGTTATACATCTTCCATTCCATATACATTGGTAGTCATGTAGTCCTGTACGGTGGCGTGCACGGTGGATCATCGGACGCAGTTTATGGGCCTGAACTTTTTGGAAGGTGTGTGTCCCTTTACATCTGGCTTCAAAGTAACGACGCATTTCAGAAAAAATATCATAACATCAGTGAAATATGGTGGTGGTAGTGTGATGGTCTGGAGCCTGGACCTGAACGACTTGCTGTCATGAATGGAAGCATGAATTGTGCTGAAGGTGGATGTCCGACCATCTGTTGGTGACCTCAAGCTGAAAGCAACTTAAACAACATCCTAGGAACAGTAAAATATGGTGGTGGTAGTGTGATGGTCTGCAGCTTTTTTGCTGCGATGAATGAAAGCATGAATTGTGCTGGAGGAGACCATCTGTTGGTGACCCTAAGCTGAAAGCAACTTAAACAACATCCTAGCAACAGTAAAATATGGTGGTGGTAGTGTGATGGTCTGGAGCCTGGACCTGAACGACTTGCTGTGATGAATGGAAGCATGAATTGTGCTGAAGGAGGATGTCCGACCATCTGTTGGTGACCTCAAGCTGAAAGCAACTTAAACAACATCCTAGCAACAGTAAAATATGGTGGTGGTAGTGTGATGGTCTGGAGCCTGGACCTGAATGACTTGCTGTGATGAATGGAAGCATGAATTGTGCTGAAGGAGGATGTCCGACCATCTGTTGGTGACCTCAAGCTGAAAGCAACTTAAACAACATCCTAGCAACAGTAAAATATGGTGGTGGTAGTGTGATGGTCTGGAGCCTGGACCTGAACGACTTGCTGTGATGAATGGAAGCATGAATTGTGCTGAAGGAGAAAGTCCGACCATCTGTTGTTGACCTCCAGCTGAAAGCAACTTAAACAACATCATAACAACAGTAAAATATGGTGGTGGTAGTGTGATGGTCTGCGGCTTTTTTGCTGCTTCGGGACCTGGAAGACGTGGAAAGCGTGAATTGTGCTGGAGGAGACCATCTGTTGGTGACCCTAAGCTGAAAGCAACTTAAACAACATCCTAGCAACAGTAAAATATGGTGGTGGTAGTGTGGTGGTCTGGAGCCTGGACCTGAACGACTTGCTGTGATGAATGGAAGCATGAATTGTGCTGACTAATATTTACATTTGTTGGATGATCTGAAACCTAAGCTGCAACGTAAGCATGCAAAAAAAAATAAGACTTAAAATAATTAAGACTTAAAATAAGAATTAAATAAGAATTAAATTCCAGTAATCAAATTAATATGCATAATTAAATTAAATTATTTAAATTAAATTAAATTATTTTTAATTAATTTTTTTTTAATTAAATTAAATTAAATTACATTTTTTTTATTGATTAGCAAAAATCACATAGCGCCACTTCCTTGCAGTGATGCATATGGATCATGCCAAATATGCCAATATATATTTCATCATGGAAGTAATCCTTGTTCTTTCCTCTGCCCCCCCTCCAGATGAATTTAACCCTTCTGTCCCCAAGCTGGAGAAGAGCGTGAGCGGAAGCAGCCCGAGTCGGGATCGCCTGCTGCTCACCGTCACCATGCTGCTGCTGGCCGCGCTCTTCGTCTCCTAGCAACGGCCATCACATCAGCATCACCATGCCGACTAGCCTTTTGGAGCGTGTATGGTATCAGCGGACGGGACAGTGAGGACGGTGTGTGTGTGTGTGTGTGTGTGTGTGTGTGTGTGTGTGAGCTGATTGAATCATGCAAGCCACATGAAGCATTTATAAAAGTGGCAACATTAGACTGACGTTGTAGAAAAACCCCACATTCGATCCCCCCCCACGCATTTTGAGGACTTTCTTCTGAATCTGATTGGCTGTTCCACTTCCTGCGGGCTCGTTGCCATAGCAAACGGCGGGAACTCAAGTCAGCTGAATGGAATGGATTTCTGCAGAAGTGATTTTTTTTTTCCCTTTGGGAGTTTATTTGCGAGGAGATGAGAAAGTTGATTGACGCGACGCCATGCGACACGATACGACACGACAACCCTGCTTTCAACTTCAAGCGTCCGTCTGCAGCACGTCCTTGATGAAGTTTGAAGCCTTTCAAGCATTTAAATGAGCAAAACGGCCGTCGGCGAGCGAGGTTAACGACGCGCACCGTGGCTTCCCTTTGCATGTGCACACTCAGCAATACCGCCCTCCTCGTGGAGCGCACTCCAGCGGGAGGACGAGGAGGCGATGAAGGAGGCCCGCGGCGGCGGCGGCGCCGCGCTCCGCCAATCTCATCGTCCGTTTTTCTCTTGTGTCCGCTTGTGTGAGTGTGTGTGTGTGTGTGCGTGAGCGTGTTTAGGTGTGTGTTAAGAAAGGTACCGACAGCCTGGAAACATAGCAGGGGTGGGCAACCTGGGGCCCGGTGCTTCACATGCACACCACGTTTAATCATGTCGTCCTATATGCGGCTTACAAATATGTCAATTTTATCTCTAGCGCCCCCTACGTGGAAAATCTTTGAAAGACATCCTAGCATACAGTTCATGAGAATAACGTTGTATTCTAACGGGGAAAAAGTTGGGCTTTTATGAAAATAAAGTCAAAATATTATTGGAATCAAATTAAAAATAGTGTTGGAATAGTGGGAGCATAAAGTTGAAATATTAAAATAAAAAGGCATGCTTTTAAAATAAATCTGATTAAATTTAGGTATGGGATTAAAATATATATAATATAATTAAAATATTATTGGAATAAAGTTATATTTATGAGAAGAAAATTTAAAGCAGAAATACTTGGGAACATTTAAGAAAAGCAGCAGAATTTTTTTACCAGAATAAAGTCAAAATATACAGAGATAAAAGTCGTATTCTAACAAGAAAAAAATGTTGCAATTTTATGAGAATATAGTCAAAATATTACGAGAAATATTTTGTATTTTACATGAAAAAATTAACGAGAACTAAGTCCAAATATTATGGGAATAAAGTCATAATTAATTGCAAGAAGACAATTTGCAAGACAGAAGTGGAAATAGTTGGAAAATACTTGAATACTGTTTGGGAATAAAGTCAAAATATACGAAACAAAATACACAAAAAATCATATGCTAACAAGAAAAAAAGTTGCAATTTTACGAGAATTATCTTCCAAGAATAAAGTAAAAATATACAGAGAAAAAAGTTGTATTCTAATGAGAATTTTTTTTTTTTTTTTACAAAAATAAAGTCAAAATATTAAGAAAAAGAGGAAATGTGTGAGAATCAAGTGAGAATATTACAGGACCTTATATTACATATAAAAAGAATAAAATGTTTACAATAATAACATCAACATATTATGGCTATAAAGTCATAAATGCAAGAATAAGGTGAAATAGTTGGAAATTAAAACAAAAAAACTATAGCAAAAATTTTAAAAATTGTATTTTTACGAGAAGAAATTCAAAATGTGAAGAGAAAAAAAGGTCACAATTTTACAAAAATAAACTCAGAATATTATAAGGATAAATAACGTCATCTTAGTAGTACTGCGCCAATATCACATGGGGAAAGTTAGTATTGGATTGAGCAGGATATACGTACGTATTGACGTACAACTCGTATTGCCGCTTTTAGCATCTTTCATGTGAAAAATGTACCAAAGTTCCCCCAAAGAAAGAAAAACATCCCATCATGTCAAACACGAGGACGCCCAATTTAATATTTCACTTTTTAATGGTCGTCTGGAAGGACTTGACATGGCGAAAGTATTGTAGCCAAAAGGTTCCCCACCCCTGCTTCACATCTTTCAAATGATAAAACAGCACCCAGCACCCAGCATCCACCCACCACCACCACCCCCAACTGGAGGTCATGTCAAGCCAAAGGACACGCCGCCACTCCTGTAGCGTTTCCATGGCAACTAGCACCTTCTTTCACCGTGGTTTCCCCAACGGCCGACAACCCCTGCCAGCCCGCCACGGACTCAAAAGTTGGGATGCTCTGATTGCGGCACGTGAGGCGTTCGAGCGCCGCTGTAAATCAGAGAGACTGTCAGACCGGACGGCGAATGAACATTTGGGTGTTTCCCGATGTCATGAAAGTGTTTGTTTGTTTTATACAAACTTGAATCTCAGTGTCCTTCAGTGTAGCTTTGGTTTTTTTCCTATTCCTTTGCCGTGACGTGACTTTGTTAGTGGTGATGAAAAACACGGAGCCATGTGTCCACTTGGGCTGACTGCTTAGCAAACCCGGATTTCATCTTCCTTTTGGAGCTTTTCTTTTGCATCCGACTCCCAACTTCCTGTACAGTCACTGGGTTCCGTAGGCGGGATTACAGTGGGACCTCTAAGGCCGAACGCAATCCGTTTCAGGACAAAACTTGATCTGGCAACAATTACGTTTGAAAATACGGGAAATTCCAACCTACCAGAATGATGCTTCTGAATGGAAAATGGGAAATGAAATTATGAAAGGAAAATAATGAGTGCAAAAAATTTTCCATTAAATTCTGAAAAATGTCCAGCTATCGCCATAATTATGGTCAAAATGATGGCGATGTTGGCAACAGAATTCTGATCATTATCCTGGGAAATTCTGGTCTTGGTCTCTGGAACATAAGACTTTATTTTGCAGAAAATCAGAGAAAATATGGGAAATTTTTCGGAAAATAATTTCCCCATTTTCCACTCATTATTTTCCCTTAATAATTTAATTGTCCACCATAATTTTTTTTACCATAATTCTGGTATTATTTTCCCTTAATGGTCAAAATAAGGAAAATTAAGAAACATGAGGGAAAATATGGGAAATTGCTGTTCAACAGAAAATAAGGACAATTATTCTTCCAGCAGGAATTATGGTTGAAATTAACCACAATTTCCCATATTTTCCGAAAAATGACCCTTAATGAGGAATTAAGGGACATTTTTCGGAAATGAGAGAAATACGGCAAATTGTGATTTCATGGAAAAATAAGGGGAATTTTTCCCAATTTTTCTGAAAATACGGAAAATTATGGCCTTCTACGAGAAATATACTGTAGTTGAAATCCTGGTGGAAAGAGCAAATCTCCCTAATTTCCTCGCATTTACCTTTTATTTCCTGGAAAATGTCTGGTATCCCTCCAAATGTTGCCAGATAAGTCGTTTTTTCCACGGAAGTAGTAAAAATATGGGAAACAATTTTTCCCCTTAGGAAATGAATGTCAAACAAGCTTTATCAGTTCCAGTGTCAAACTGCGACCATCACAAAGTCGTTATTCACTCTACAGTTTTCAGTAACATGTTGGTCTTTGGGTACTGTTGCTTTTTTTCAAGACCCTCCATTTAAAAAAGCCAAATAAAAAGCAAACCACGAGAAGTGGAATGTGTTATATGTCATCCCTGGTTTGTATTCTGTGGTGGCACAGAAAAGCCAAATAAAAAGCAAAATGTGAAGTTGATGCTGTAGACGCTCACTGAGGTGAAGTCGACGGTGACGTCATGATTTAGCCGCCAGTCGTGCTTAGCAACCAGGACAGAGACTCATGTTCCGTGCATCCGGTTCTATGGTTATCATCATATGACACATGTAACTTCATAAGCCTTTATAATGTGACTGAGCATCTGGTTCTATGGTTATCATCACATTGCATTGACTGTATGACCTTGCGGTTGTTGTGATGTATCGTTATCGTTATATTTGGAGTACTTTTCATATTTTGTACTGCAAACTGAGGTTCCACTGTATTTCCCATTTGTTGGTATTCTAAATAAGGATTCCGGATTGAAGACTAAGCATTTTTTTTTACATGATAGTCTGCTTTTAGCTGTTAAAAAAAAAAAAAAAAAAAGAATGTGGCCTTTGCAATCACCTTTGTATAAAAGTACTACATACAGTATATACAGAAGCACAACTCTATGGAGTAGTAAAGTATATGGATTGTATAGTCTCACAGCACAATGCAGTTTGTCATCCAGCCCAGGTGTATGTATGGCTACAGGTGTGGGGGGGGGTAAATCTTTAAGAAGTTGCACTTAAGAAATCGAACACGAAAGACCGTGTGTGTGTGTGTGTGTGTGTGTGTGTGTGCGTGTGCATGTGACAAGGAGTGTGGCGAAAACAAAAGCATTTACTTGGGTTGGAAGCAACAATTCCAACCATGTTTACCTTTGGACTGGAATGACTTCAAATGTAAAAAAAACAAAACAAACGGTAACAGAGGTTCTAACCATGATAGCTAAATAATACCAAGCCTACTTTTAACAACACATGTCTCCGCCTCTTTTATTGAAGATGAAGATGAAGATGGTTTGGTCTCACCAATGTCACCTTCAAATGTTGACTTTTCATTAGTTTAGTTTAAATGTTGCTCCATGGATGCGTTTCGCTGCCGCACACAACTTTCCGTGGGAGTGCAGAGGTGCCTATTTTGTGGGGGAGCTGTCAATAAAAGAATGAACTGCAAGCGGGTGTGGCCGCCATTATGGTGAGCAGAATCCAGAAAGCAGGCGTTGAAAACATGTCCTCAGTTATTAATTGTTAGGGGAAGGTCATTTCATATTCATGATGTCATTATTTATATTATAGCTTTAGTCTTAAAAATGTATTAGAAAAATTAACTATATATTCATTTTCAGCCAGAAGGACTTTAAGGTGACTCTCATTGTTAAAGTGTCATTTAGTGGGGGATGCAATGTAATATTTATCAATAATCATTAATATCATAAGGCCTATTTCTATGTGTATTGAGTTCATTAGTTGAAGTATCAGTCAGGAAGAATATAATGAAATATTATTTTTATATGATTTTATATTATTTATATATTATTATTTTATATGATTCTTAATGTATTTCTTTAAATGTTATGTACTAATTATATTACTTGTGAAATTATATATTTATTGTCATTTCCTATTACATTCTTTTTATTGTTGAATTATCAAAAGGTACCTTTTTAATTAATTTATTTTTTTAACATTTATTACACTATGTGATAATTATTTATTATACATAATTTAAAATAATATATTTTTATTGATTAATTTATTAAAGTAAATGCATTGTAATATTATTTTGGTATTATTTTTTTAATGTCTGTTTAATTTATATAATAATTATATTTATGTTTACTCAATATAATTTTAAGAAATAATTACTTTACTTTAAAGTGTTTTTTTTAATTTGTAAGTATTTAAAGAAAAGAAGAAAAACCTTTTTTGTTTTTTATGTGGAACTGCAGTACCCACAAATGACCACCCAGTAGCGCTGTTCTGCGAGCAGAGGTCCAGCTCTGTGTTGTAATCCGAACACTACACAAACCTCAAGTCACAATGGGCATTGTGTAACTACAGTCAGTGGGATTAGACGGACATATTGACTTCATCGGGTTATGATATAACCGTTTTAGGGTTTTTTTTCTCACCGCACGGACAGAGAATGCTGCCACAAAGAACGGCGAAAACATGATGTAACAGCTATTCAGTCTGAGTGAATATAAGTCAATGTCTTGCATAGAAAAGGTTCATTTCAATTTTAATCTGCTTTCCACTCAGTGGAGTCCGCTATGTATTTTATCCTTGCACATATGGTGTGAATAATCTACACTAACACACCCGAGCATCTATATGACACTTTGTCAGCGCCGTGATGACAGCCATGACTTTTGGGTCGGGGAAGCCCTCCTGCCCGGCCTCATGGCCCCGTCTTGAATAACGATGCTGCCCACGTGAGCGAATCTGTTTTTATGATTTATGAGAAGGCCTCCCACCCGACGACAGCATAAGGTGGGCTGCGTCACCGTGTATGCACATGTATGTTGTCATCATGGGCACACACACACACGTATGTTTGTGTTGTTGCTGTTCCCGCGAAAAAGAGGATGGCCAAACAGAAGGTGAAGCCCCCCGGATCACGTTGCAACCATGGAACAATGTCAGAAAAAAGGCTGTCATCAGGTTGGAAGGGGATAATAATAGAAATGAATGGAAATAATCCACACGGTCACGGTGCACGGAATAATCCCACCGGTTAGCAATGATAACTCCCACTTTGCACTATAAAAGTAAAGCAAAGGATGCCGCCCTTTGTTATCCGAACAAGAAATAATACATAAATCAAAGTCTACGATACATTCTGTGTTACTCGATTATTGCAATCACACCTCCCACCAGTTATTGACCATAACCACCACCTTTCATAATAGAATAATGAAAGATAATGCACAAAGTCCCCAAAAGGCTTGCTTGCACATGGGAACATGCACGTCCGATGCAGACATGTCATAGAATTGGTTCAATGCAAGCCTCCCACCAGTTATTGACAATAACCGCCACCTTTCATAATAGAAAAATGAATGATAATGCACAAAGTCCACAATAAGCTTGCTTGCGCATGGGAACATGC
This sequence comes from Doryrhamphus excisus, assembly GCF_037039965.1. Taxonomy (NCBI): domain Eukaryota; kingdom Metazoa; phylum Chordata; class Actinopteri; order Syngnathiformes; family Syngnathidae; genus Doryrhamphus; species Doryrhamphus excisus. The sequence continues at coordinate 17,675,202 of NC_136373.1, forward strand.
ACGTCCGATGCAGATGTGTCATAGAATTGGTGCAATGCAATCCTCCTGCCAGTTATGGACAATAACCACCACCTTTCATAATAGAATAATGAAAGATAATGCAAAGTCCACAATATGCTTGCTTGCGCATGGGAACATGCACGTCCGATGCAGGCGTGTCATAGAATTGGTGCAATGCAATCCCCCTGCCAGTTATGCATGATAACCGACACCTTTCATAATAGAATAATGAAAGATAATGCACAAAGTCCACAATATGCTTGCCTGCGCATGGGAACATGCACGTCCGACGTGTCATAGAATCGGTGCAAGGACTCCTCCCACCAGTTATTGACGATAACCACCACCTTTCATAATAGAATAATGAAAGATAATGCACAAAGTCCACAATATGCTTGCCTGCGCATGGGAACATGCACGTCCGATGCAGACGTGTCATACAATCGGTGCAAGGACTCCTCCCGCCAGTTATGGATGATAACCGCCACCTTTCGTAATAGAATAATGAAAGATAATGCACAAAGTCCCCAATATGTTAGCTTGTACATGTGAATATGCACGTCCGATGCAGACGTGTCATACAATCGGTGCAAGGACTCCTCCCGCCAGTTATTGACGATAGCCACCACCTTACACAATAGACATATGTACAAGGAAATACAAAAGAAGCCACAAACACAAAGTCCAAGGTACATTCACTCGTGTACCAGCGCAAATTTCTTTTGTATCAACAAATACAATATCTCCTCCCACCAGTTATAAAAGACATACTCCACTTTGTACAAGTCGTAATGAGTTTTTTATGTTTTTCCTCCATGTGAGTAATACTATAATCCTGTTTACAAAATTCAGACACCGGCAGGAAGTGTCGAAATCTATAAAGGCAAACAGTTTGGCGCCGTTCCGCAATCAGATTGTTCCGCTTTGGCAGCGGTTCTGTTATTTCTCCATAATCACCTCGGACAAGATGAATGAATGCCCTTTGTCGAGTCCTTGGGTATTATTAGGAAATCACCCAGGGTTTACGTGCACTGAAACAGCTCCACTTGGCGTATCACACCGTGCCGGTCCAAATCCTAACTCATGCAATGCCAACATTTGCCCGCTAATCAAAGAACTACGGTTTCATCCATCATTGTAGGGTTTGGAGGTCGGGACTAGAAGAGTTATGGTGGACTCCACAAGAGAGTGGATGTGTTTCCTTTCTACTTTATCTCCACTGATAGAGTCGCGGTGCCGACCGTGACAAATTTCCCTCCAGTCCGCTCTCCGTCTTCCAGTCTTTGGACATTTTCCTTTTCCCTTCCCTGTGACAGCTCGTTCCTCTTATGGATGGATTCATCTTCACGCCGTTGCTCTGAGTTGCTCTCCAGTTGTTGTTGTTTTTTTTTGACATTGGCTGCTTTGACGCTGTCAGTTGCCCTCAGATTTATGCTAGTAACTGACCGCCCCCAACCCCCCCAACCCCCAACTTCGTCACACATCCCGCTTGCTCTAAGTTTAGCTCTAATCCTCCTATTTCTGAGACAGCATCTGGACTGTACCAACAGATGGGAGGGTTATATTTATTCCGCATAACGCGCTCGGACAGAGTGTACTTTGACATTGCCGTCGTATTTTAATACAGCGTGCTGATCAACGATTCACTTAGAAAGCCAGGAAATGGAACTCAAACATGAATATAGTAGTCGTTCAAACTTTACCAAGAAACTGGAACCCAATGAAAAGTCAACCCTGATCCTCGTTTTGGATGAAAAGCGATGCTCTACACGTTTAAACACGCTCCGTCTTCTAGAAACAGGTTTGTGGAGAACCGGTGGAGGTCTTGAGGAGATCTTATCAGATCAACATAATACCTTTTAGATCTAATTGATTAATCCCGGTGGCCGATCTGCTCCGTTTTTTTAAACGAACCCCCTCGCCTCCGATATTAGTCCCGAATCGCCATCTTAGATTCACGCAGCATCGCTTCCTGTGTCTTACATTCTTCAGAGGTTTCAACTGTACAGCAAGAGGCGGTGTACAGATCTCTATCAGTGGCGCGGGGAGTCCATTATCTTTTCTCCCTGACGTTTACGGCCCTTTAAGAGCACGCTGGGTGTCAGATAAAGAACAAGAAACAAATCAATCAGGACTTTAGACTAAAGCACACGGGATTGGCTTTAACCTGAACGCGGATTTGACCCAAATATAAGATTTTTTTTTCTCAGGAAAAATCTCAACAAATGGTGAGTCCGGGTGCACATGAGTCAGAGCTTTTCATCCTGTCACTCACTTACATAGTGTGAATCGGCTGGTAACAAGTTTTTTAAAGTAATGGCGGAAAAAAAAGTGGGCGTGTTACGACATTAAAACATGACGTCCAGAAAAAAGTTTTGTCAAAATAAATAAAACTAAAAAATAAACTCATTGATCACTCAAGTCAATCATTCTGTTTTCCTTTTCTCTCGAATCCAAACACACGCAAAGAAGATTCACGCTCGTTTTTAAACAGAGTGACCCCTCCTGTCAGTCGTATTGTCTCTTTGTCCTTGTGAGGGGATGCGGCCGCTAGCATAAACACAGCAGACTAGCGTCGACTCACGAGGTGCGTTGCAAGGTAACGTGGGTAAAATTAGGAGGGAAAAAGCCCATGTGTGGGAATATCTGGGCTTCAAACCATCAACCTGGATGAGCCGGTATGCTGGATTTGTTGAAAGGCGGTGGCAACAATCAGGCAACACAACAATTTTAGTTTTTTTACTTGTTCCTATTTTCTGTATGGCAGTTTGGGGCAGCATTTTAGCATATTAGCATATTAGCATATTAGCATTTTAGCATATTAGCATATTAGCTGTGTTATCACATTTTTATCCGTTATTACAAACTAGCATGCTTTCTAAAAATAAAATAATATTTCTTTTTATTAATAATCTGTAAATTTGTGGGGCTGTGAATGTTAAATGCACGGGAGGGGGGCACTTTTTGGAGTGGTGTATATTAGCGACGAGGGGGGGGGGTATACGGCCTGCCACTGTTTTTTATTGACATTTATTGACATTGTCAAAATACAAGAAAACTAAACAAACAACAGCAAAAATGAGCAAAAGAGCGGTCATTTCACAAAATATTAGGAGAATAATAACATTTAAAATTAAAATAAAAATAATAACATTACAGAATAACAGCAGAAATATTTCTAAAAATGACAAAAATTAAAAAACAAGCAAAAAAAATCAACATAAGGAAGAAAAGTTCATACTTCATACATAGGTGAGGTGGTATGAGTTATGCAAACCTTCCCAGAATTCCCAGTATAAGTGATGTGACAGGCCTGATGAGTGACATGGTGTAAATCCGTCAGTCTTGCGTGAGTCAGCGCAGACGGCGTGAATGCGTGCCCATTTAGCATATCGAACCCACGCAGCCTCAACTTCCCGTGGCCTCCATCTTTGTCACAAGCCGCGCTACACGTTTTGTCGTTACGTACGACTGCGCTGGAGGAAAAACAAAAAGCCAAGTGCACACGCGACCGCAAACAGGTTTGGGGTGTTGTTTTTGTCATGCGTCACCCTCCCACTGTGATGGCGCCTTCCGCACGTGCGGATGATCCACGCCCTGACCTCCACGGATGTGCCTGCTATCCTTTTATAGGACCATTATTTGACACAATCACGAATCCAAGCGTGGGAGCTGTTTGGTGGGCTTCTGAGAACATTTGGATACTGCCATATTTTGGATACTGCCACCCATGTACTTGGCATACGAGGCATAGTGAAATGCCCCGTCATCTCATTGTTTTGGTTGGTTGGTTGGTTGGTTGGGTAGTTGGTTAGGTTGTTTGGATACATATTTTGGATACCGCCATATTTTGGATACTGCCATATGATCTTTTGGTTGGTTGGTTGATCTTTTGGTTGGTTGGTTAGTTGGTTGGTTAGGTTGTTTGGATACATATTTTGGATACCGCCATATTTTGGATACTGCCATATGATCTTTTGGTTGGTTGGTTGATCTTTTGGTTGGTTGGTTAGTTGGTTGGTTAGGTTGTTTGGATACATATTTTGGATACTGCCATAATTTGGATACTGCCATATGATCTTTTGGTTGGTTGGTTGGTTGATCTTTTGGTTGGTTGCCATTTGTTGTTTTGGTTGGTTGGTTAGGTTGTTTGGATACATATTTTGGATACCGCCATATTTTGGATACTGCCATATGATCTTTTGGTTGGTTGGTTGATCTTTTGGTTGGTTGGTTAGTTGGTTGGTTAGGTTGTTTGGATACATATTTTGGATACCGCCATATTTTGGATACTGCCATATGATCTTTTGGTTGGTTGGTTGATCTTTTGGTTGGTTGGTTAGTTGGTTGGTTAGGTTGTTTGGATACATATTTTGGATACTGCCATAATTTGGATACTGCCATATGATCTTTTGGTTGATTGGTTGGTTGATCTTTTGGTTGGTTGCCATTTGTTGTTTTGGTTGGTTGGTTAGTTGGTTGGTTAGGTTGTTTGGATACATATTTTGGATACTGCCATATTTTGGATACTGCCATATGATCTTTTGGTTGGTTGGTTGGTTGATCTTTTGGTTGGTTGCCATTTGTTGTTTTGGTTGGTTGGTTAGTTGGTTGGTTAGGTTGTTTGGATACATATTTTGGATACTGCCATATTTTGGATACTGCCATATGATCTTTTGGTTAGTTGGTTGATCTTTTGGTTGGTTGCCATTTGTTGTTTTGGTTAGTTGGTTGGTTAGGTTGTTTGGATACATATTTTGGATACTGCCATATTTTGGATACTGCCATATTCACAGAGACCCAAGCAGGCCACATCTCGGCACCCATGTACTTGGCATACGAGGCGTAGTGAAATGCCCCGTCATCTCATTGGTGGCCGAGGAGCAAAATAAAAGGCTTAACAGTTGCAGCCCACTGATAATCCACGGGTGCACACAAGTGCCACCTGGTCTGAAGTGGTGGATAATGGGCCTGCATGGCATATGGTGTTATGTCTACATGTCGGACTGTCCCTAGATTTCCTCTTAATCTCTCCAGCGCCTCATTTGCGCTACTTTTAGGTCCCGCTTAGATGGTCTGCATTTTAGATTTCTTCTGTGTAAAGTGGTTTCCACTCGCATCCACTGGAGTCCTTAAAGCGCCGGGTTACTCCGACACAAACAGCTGAGCCGTCTGGCCGCCACACACAAGCTGTGAGCGTGTCGCAAGTCGCCGGGTACTGCTTGAACCAAATCAAGGAATTAATGAGGAAAGAAATGACAGCCTGTCGCGTGGAGTGGATGTGGATGTGGATGTGGGCGGAGTGGTTTAATAATAACACAGCAGGCATTGGTTAAGACATTGGTAGTCAGACGGGTGTTGGGTTAAGGGATGAACTTTGCTTTTTCTCCTCACCTGACCCACAATGACTTTACCGTTGAATTGTCTCAATTGAACAGTCAATAAAACTATAGAAAGTATTATGAATGACAAACATCGGTTGGTTGCTACAATCAGTCGCTTGGCTGGTCGTTTTGTTGACTAGTCTGTTTTGTTCTGGTTTTATTCTTTAGTTGGTCGTTCATTGGTTGAGTTGCTTGGTCCTTTACTTTGTTTAGTCCGGGGGTTTCCAAGGTGCCCAATTCCATGGGAATAAACCCGTATGCTAGTGAATATTCTTATTTATCCAGGTCATTGGTATCGAACCCTGAACAGTCCAGTGGCCTGGGGATTATTCCTTGGTTGGTTAGTTGAGTGCTGTTATTGTTCGATGACTGATTGTTTGGTTGGTTGGTTGATCTTTTGGTTGGTTGGTTGATTGATTGATCTTTTGGTTGATTGATTGATCTTTTGGTTGGTTGGTTGCTCTTTTGGTTGGTTGGTTGCCATTTGTTGTTTTGTTTGGTTGGTTGATCTTTTGGTAGGTTTCCAGTTGTTGTTTTGGTTGGTTGGTTAGTTGATCTTTTGGTTGGTTGGTTGGTTGGTATTTTGGTTGGTTGGTTGATCTTTTGGTTTGTTGGCACTTGTTGTTTTGGTTGGTTGGTTTGATGATCTTTTGGTTTGTTGCCACTTGTGGTTTCGGTTGGTTGGTTGGTTGACCTTTTGGTTGGTTGCCATTTGTTGTTTTGGTTGGTTGGTTGGTTGATCTTTTGGTTGGTTGGTTGGATGGTTGATCTTTTGGTTGGTTGGTTGGTTGGTTGGTTGGTTGACCTTTTGGTTGGTTGCCATTTGTTGTTTTGGTTGGTTGGTTGGTTGATCTTTTGGTTGGTTGCCTTTTGTTGTTTTGGTTAGTTGGTTGGTTGGGTTGTTTGTTGTTGGCTTTGTCAGATGGTTGGTTGCTTGGTTGGTTTTTCAGTTTACAGGTTAGTTTGTTGCGTGTTTGTTGTTTGACTTGTTTGTTTATTATTGTTCATACTACCCCACGTGACTCTTTTGGGGGGGGTGGCTGAGTCAGAGCCCATTTATTTCTTTTTAATTCAGATAAAAAATCGCTCTGTCTGCTGCGTCTTCTTGAAGTTTAATCTGCTTTGACACCTCATCGGTTGCCTCAACTGTAATGATAATTGCTAATCAAATCCAAAGTGGAGCCATCTGGAGCATGCACACACACGTCTACACACACGTCCATACACACGTCTACACACACGCCCGCACCTTCATCGGGCTTGAAATAAGGAAGACCTGATGAACAAAACACCTCGGCGTTATGTGCGTGCACGTTGTCTGCGTTTAAGCGCTCCACTGCACGTGTGCTCTTTGGCACATGCAAGCACACGCGTGGAAGGCAAGGATCCGCCCGTGACCCCGATCTAGCCGTGGTGGCCTAAGCTTGTAAAATGAGTGTCTGGTCCGTGCCCCCTCCACCTCCCAGCACACAAATAACCTCTCTCATTTAGACAAGACATGCTCTAAACCTCCAGTCATCTTCTTATCTCATGTAATTACAAATCAACATTGGCTTAGCGCCGCCGTGGCTCCATGCATCCCCAAGCTGGCGCCTCCCAGAATGCCTCAAAACGTACCCAAAATCATCTTAAACTCCCCATTCAAATGAATACGTGGATTATGCTGATCTGTATCACTCTTGTCTGTCACATCTGGGCCCTTTGTACGCTCCCAAAATGGGATTTTAGCTCGCAACTTCTGCAGGAGTTACAAAGCCACATTTTCTAATCATCTTTACATAATGTTTCACATTCAAGCACAAAGCTCGTTTTCAAACTTAGATAATGGACAGCCATCTTTAACGCTTTTTTTCATCACAACTTTGCCAAAGGAACATTAAAAATAGATCTCCATAGGCCTACTTGTCATTCAACAAAAAGCATTTGTTGTGTAATTGTTAAAGCGTTATGCTCATTTTGGGCCCTTTCTATTGAATTGTGGACTACACACAATAACTCGCAACAACAGTTTTCCAGATCTTCCAGAATCAGCACCTATTCCAGCTGTATTTCCTTGGCTTTCCAAACTAGTCTGTTTTAATAAAATAAAATAAAAAACAGCTATGGACCATTAATTTTATGCTACTAAAATGACTGATTCTTATTAGATGACATTTTTTTTTAAATATTCTAATTTCATTCAAAAAGAATTATATTTTGTACAATTAATGCTGACATTTCCATTTTTATTCTTGTTGTTTTTTTTTTACAGTTTACAATTATAGTACACAAATAATGCTACATAAGTATAGAAGTAGGCTATTAAGTTATCTTATGTTTAGTAGTTTGTTTCTTATGTTACAATTCTTTAATATTTAAATTTTATGCTACTAAAATTACATTCTCATAAAATTTCTACTTTTTCTTATTAGATGACATTTTTTTTAATATTCTGATTTCATTCAAAATAAATTACATTTTGTACAATTAATGCTGATATTTCCATTTTTGCTCTTGTTGTTTTTTTGGCCTGACCTCTGACCTCTGACCTCTGACCTTTGACATGCCGGCAATATTCCCAAGAAGATGTGTGGCATCGCGGCAGCCATTGTGTCAGCCAAACATTTTCATGGTAGCAATTCATCATGTCGGTAGAGCAGAAATAACCTCTGCATGCATTCAGGTCAAAATATTTCATAATAAAGATCAGGCCACCGCTCATCTTGTCGTCTCATTAAAGCCACGCGCCGCTCCTATACGTATGTGAGGCGTTACGTGATGCAAAAAATAGAAATGCAAAGAACTGCATAACATACTTATGCGTTAGCTAATGCACATACCCAGCATGCCATCTGTTTATATGCAGCGCTGTATGCTAACTGGGGTGCCCTCGTTGCAAAAAGGAACTTTGTCAACGATCTTTTACTTGTCTCACGCAAACGCAGCCTCTAATTTGCAATTTGTTTCCTGTGAGGAACAGCAAGCTGTGCATCCAAACACACAGTCCACATAAATCATTTAATGGAAGCAACTTGCTTTAGTCAAAGACATTTTAAAAGTACAGTATTGTATTGTATTGTATTGATTCAGCAATATGTTTATTATTGTGGTTGTAAATTCCCATTTCTTTGTTATGTTTTATTGGTAATTTAATCAGGCACCTTGTTAGACAGCTCGGGGTCCTTACAAACACAATGGCAGGACTTTCAGTATTACACTCAAGCATGTAAGTACCTACAAGGCTGCCATTTTAAAAGATGGCTGCCTCTATCGGTGTTGTGACTAGCAATATCTTTAGCCGTTGTTATGTTTTTGAATTATAGTTGCTGTTGGACGGCTAATGCTACAGTTGCTAACGCTTCCCTTCTGTTGCGATGCTAGGTCCGCTCACTCAAATTCAGGTAAGTGGAAATTATACACACTTCCTGTCTATTGTAAATCTATCAGTGTTGTGACTAGCAATATCTTTAGCCGTTGTTATGTTTTGTGTTTTTGAATTATACTTGCTGTTGTACGGCTAATGCTACAGTTGCTAACGCTTCCCTTCTGTTGCGATGCTAGGTCCGCTCACTCAAATTCAGGTAAGTGGAAATTATACACACTTCCTGTCTATTGTAAATATCAGTGTTGTGACTAGCAATATCTTTAGCCGTTGTTATGTTTTGTGTTTTGTAATTACAGTAAGTGGAAATTATACACACTTCCTGTCTATTGTAAATATTAGTGTTGTGACTAGCAATATCTTTAGCCGTTGTTATGTTTTTGAATTATAGTTGCTGTTGGACGGCTAATGCTACAGTTGCTAACGCTTCCCTTCTGTTACGATGCTAGGTCCGCTCACTCAAATTCAGGTAAGTGGAAATTATACACACTTCCTGTCTATTGTAAATATCAGTGTTGTGACTAGCAATATCTTTAGCCGTTGTTATGTTTTGTGTTTTGGAATTATAGTTGCTGTTGGACGGCTAATGCTACAGTTGCTAACGCTTCCCTTCTGTTACGATGCTAGGTCGGCTCACTCAAATTCAGGTTAGTGGAAATTATACACACTTCCTGTTTATTGTAAATCCAATTCCCAATTATGTGTGCTGCTAACGGTGTCAAACTCAAGGCCCGGGGGCCAGATGTGGTCCGCTACATTATTGTTTCTAATTGTGTGCTTCACATGTATCCGTCTGAATGGATTTATTCTCCAAGATAGCCATCAAAAATAAACCTAGCTAGAGCTAATTAGCCACCAATTTGATAACAATAATATCATGCATGCAAATGCATTGGTACATTTGTAGTAATATCATGAGGTTATATTCATATTCAGCCAATCACAGGGCACATATAGACAAACCTAGCATTAACCTAGCATTTTTTTGGGGCGGGGAGAACATGGAAACTCCACACAGAGATGTCTGCGGGTGGAATCGAACTCGGGTGTCCTAGCTGTGTGGCCTGCGCGCTACCCACACATCCACCGTGCAGCCCAGGATTCAATATTGGTAATAATTACTTGGAGCATTGGAAACCTGTTTGACTTTTACCATGATTAGAGCCCTATAGACCTGAGATAACACCCCTATAGTCACAAGAGACGGCTGCTACCGAGGCAACTAGTTGGCCTGTATTTATGTATACAGCCAAGTGTTTAGCATAAAGATAAAGAATGCGTTCGATTCTGCAACGTTTATGTGACTGCAGCACTTTTCATTTGTAGCATGTTTTCCGTTGCGTTTGTTGGTGTGTGTTTTTGGTTTTGGATCATGTCAGTCTTCAGTCTTCTGGTATGACATCTCGCCAACGCGTTACGACCCGTTCAGGTACACCATTCCTTTCACATACCTAAAACAATCGTCTGCAGATCTTTGTTCAAGATCTTTGTTCACGCTTAAATTGTGTTTTCCTTTTTTTGTCCCAGAAAAAGAAAATAAGTACTTAGCTTATGTAAACAAGATAAACGTGTTATTTTGTCACAACATGCAATCATGCTCCAAGATTGACTCCCCGTGGCCTGTATGTTGACAGCGGCCATATATCTAACATTTTACTCAAAACATGCTCATTTTCCTCACATTTTTACCATTGGAAATAACACAGATTGAAATCGTCTGTTCCAGGGTCAAACCGTCACAAAACTGTAATGCGTATATTTTCCCACAACTAAACATGTTCTTAACTTCATTGACTGGAAGTGTCCTTCAACCAGAATATTGCTGAATTTGGGCTTGATTTTGGGCTTGAAAGACTTGATACTCAATTTGGAAGTTGATGATTCGGGACCTGACTTGGACTTGACTCTGATGACTTGAAAATAGAAGATGTTGAGTAGTGTCAGTAGGATTTATGACTTATGACTCGCATGTACTCCAAAAGTCTATGACTTTGAACTCGACGGATACCGAGGTATTCCCATAGTCATCCTCAACGGGTCCTGGGTCTTCCTCGAGGCTCCGACCAGTCGGATACGTCTTGACCAGATCCTGAGAGCCCAAGCCACCCTGCGGCCAAAACTAATGCGGACCGCTTGTACCCGCCATCTTGTCCTTTCGGTCACGACCCAAAGGTGACGGTAGATCGAACAACAGACCGAATCAGAATCACCTGTCAATCTCACCGTGTTCCCATACTAGGGTCCAAGTTTCACTCCTTTTAACGAGTCTTCAATTAAAGGTGGTTTATAGAGAAGTAGAGTTGATGAAAACGAGTCCAAACCCCTCATTAACTGGCATCCTCGTTGCTGCCCTTGATTCAGTTTGGCATCGACCGCATAGTAACACGCGAGTATATGGAGACCATATTCATTCCACTTTACCGGCTATAAATACACCAATGTCCTCCATACGTGACCAGTCCAGAAATAACCGTTAAGTATCAGCGACGAGATTAAACGAGAAGATTGATGAGCGGACAAATAATACATAATAAAGACAAAGAGGGGAGTTAAAAGGCGGGATTACATCAGCAGCACTAAGTCAGTGGGGCAGGACAGCAGGTCAAGCATGATGGATGGAGGGATGGACTTGAGGGAAGTGGTAATCTGGGAACATCTGGGCCGCGGTGACACACGCGTAGAATCCCACACAAACACAAACTGGTCCTGCTTGTGTATGCAAGACCCAAACGGAGATTTGTCTATGCTTTTCGGTTCTCGCTTTGCTAACTCCCGGAACGTAAATTGTCCAGTCAGGAAGAAGCAGCTTCCAATGAGTTGTTCCACCAGACTCTGGGCGGACATTTCCCAGAATCCCTAAGAACCTTCCCTCACTCAACATGAGTGGACATGTTGTATTTAAAAATATACCGCTAGTCACGTTGTTAGAGGCATAAGCGACACTTTCTTAGCCTCTGTGCTTGTTGTGCGTCATGGTCGACAGGATGTGATGGATGACGTATCTCCTGTTGGGCAGGTGACTCAGTCTGTCTTGGTTAATGTTAGTAGAATTTATGCTTTCTTCTTGTTGGTCTTATTGTCGGAAGCTCTTGGTTATGGTGGATAATAACAGGCCGGAACTTGTATGTTTGGAATACTGTCCCTACGCCATATCGTAAACACTTGAGGATACCTGATGGGATACGCTTACGTTGAAAACCATCAGACTGATTTACGCCACATCAGCAATTCCTGACATAATCCAAATCAAAATAGTCGGACAAGGATTGTCAACTGGTGGGTCGCAGAGCCGATGTCCGTCAAGCTCCAGTAGCAGGGGAAGGCCATGGGGTGCGGACTTCGAGTTCGACACAACTGCAAATATAAGCTATTTAGTTTGAGAACAGCACACTACTGTAGCTTACGTTGTGTTGCATGGGGGAATTCCACCCACAATGAAGACTGCCAGGTAGAGTATGACAGGGCTAGGAGGCATTTCATGCACAATTTGATTTATTGGCTGAGGCAGAGAAGAAATGGTCCTCCTGTTATTATTATTATTATTATTATTAACTCATTCGCTACTTATATTTTTCAACCCAAAGTCTTTTGTATGTTTTTGCATTTTTTTTGTTTTTTTTACATCAGTTTGGTGACAAATCATCAAAATTCATCACCATGCCGCGTTCACATCCTATGGCGTAGCCTGAATTGGGTCCCAATAGATCATCGCCCAAATGTTCACCCATCGCTCATGTTCACGATTTTTATTCAGGCTCATTTAGTCAAAGTCCTGAGGACTTCATCAAAGTCCAGCCTTGGGTTTTGTCCAAAATTGTTGCCGGAAACCAAAATTGAAGACCTCCTGTTTGTTTTTGGACATTTCTCCTGTGTCTCCACCAAATTTGGTAACAATTCATGACATTCGTAGCAGGTAATAATTTCCTCAACATTTTAAGGGGGTGCATTAGGACGCCTGAAATCACATTTTTTGCCAAACTTGCGTGTTAAGGCACTGGAAAATGGTAGGAAAATAATTAATTCTGAAACACAAACGACATTTTCTAACAATTTTTCGATGAAATCCAACCAAATGAAAACCAAAATCAGCGACGGTGCCCGGTCTTGGGCTTTTTCTTGACCAGACGTATGTGGGACTACCGGTACTCATATTCACTTGCAGTGCAGCTTAGTCACGCTTATGTCAGCACAATGGTCCAAGTTGTTGACAAGAACATAAAACAGGCTTAGCTAGCAGCAAAACCTGATTTGTGACCTGTGGTTGGTTGGTAAGCTTATAGAGGCGAGCAGTTTTTGGCAGTGGTGTACTTGGGAATACTACATATAGTAGTCATGCAACAGGTTTTTGTACGCTTGCAGGTGGACATTGGTCCGTTTGGATAAAACTAAAAGGCGGCATGTGTGTTATATTTTTTTTTGGCTTATGTAAACTTAGTCGTCCCAAACCTTGTCCCAAACAGAACATCCTGTTTCTCCAAAATCTCACATTTTTCTGTGAAATCTTGCTTTGGCTGGCCTCGATCAGAACAAATGGCTAGTTAATGAGTTTGTTCAGCTTCAGCCTTGAAAGCCTGGCTGCTCTTCTCACACTGATACACACACACACACACACACACACACACACCTAACCCACGCTCACAAACACACACTGGTCTAATTGTTTCCCTTTGGAAACAAACACAATTGTGTTTGGCTCCACAAACAAGCAGAAACCAGAAACCTTTCTGTCGTGACAGACGCAGAGACGCTGTGCCGGTACGAATATACGGCAACAGGTCCAACTGAGATCGGGTGATTGAGCACAAAAAGATGGTGGATGACAGTTGGGGGGTGGGGGGGTGCAACTGACTGAGATACATACGGTGCAATTATACAATCTCCCAAAAACCTCCTGACGCTTGTCTTGTCTGGAGTAACCGCATATTAAAAGCAAGCTTATCATTATAAAAGATGTCTAGTTCAGGAAGTTCAGGAAGTAAGAGCGTTGCTTCCTCGGCCTCCAACCCGACTGCCTCGACGTCACGTCTCCTGAAACCAAAACCAAAAGAAACCCCCAATAAAAGCCAACAGGCAATTAGCAGGCATTGAGGAGCGTCAATCCGAGCGGCGATACCGCACCCGAGTCACGAGCCGCAGCACAAAGGTTTCACGTTTCAGCGCCCGGAATAACGCTGACTGCGGCGTGCCGTCACATACGGGCCAAGCATGCTTACTCATGAGTCAGACGATGGTACAAAGAGCACCGAGTGAGGTAAACAAGGGTAGTGTTTCTGGGTGCATGTACAGTAAAGTGTAGTATCAGGATTACCCGCATGCATGATGTCACCTTATTTGAAGAGTGATAAGTCGGGGGGGGGGGCATTGTCAATACGTATGTGTTTCAAACACAAATAACAGTTACTGTCCATATACACGAGGTACATGTACACAGTCTTATTAGAAATACAGTATCAGCAAAGAAAATGTACATTTTAGACACCACACTAAATGGTAATGGTAATGGTAATGGTAATGGTAATGGTAATGGTAATGGTAATGGTAATGGTAATGGTAATTGAGTGCATCCCATAATCAGTTCCCAGTTCCACATGTCCAAAAGGAGTAGGAAGAAGCAAAGCTTATTAAATCCTACCCCTCCATCTAGTACTTTTACAATCAGTAACTGTTACATTTGTTCACTTCCTGCTTTCCATAATACAGTTTAAGGTTTTTTTGTGTGTTTTTAATATAAAAATAAAAATAAAAATAAAAATAAAAATAAAAATAAAAATAAAAATAAAAATAAAAATAAAAATAAAAATAAAAATAAAAATAAAAATAAAAATAAAAATAAAAATAATATACCTCGTAACGAAGTACAAAGTGATATAACCATACAATGACATTATGTGTACCGTAGTTACTGTCAATATATAACTCAAATCCCTCCTTTATGTTGATTGCGGATCAACATTTGCAATAAAAGTGACTTCATATAACTGATGACTTAAAAACCGAGTATTTCTTAAAATGACCAAAATACTGCAAGTACATGTTATCATGAATGTACCTGTTATGGATATAAAACCATAAACCATAAAGCGGCATGGGTGTGTCCCCTTATGTGCATTCATAAGCTGCCTTTTTTTTGTCTCTTTTGATATCTTTAGAATGCTCGAAAAAAAAGAGAACGATTTTTATGTCGTGCATAAAGATCATGCATGATGGGAAAAATTCCCCCCAAAAAGTGGTTTTCCGTTGCTGGTAATGAAGTGTGTTGAGCAAAACAACAACGTCCTCCATCGTGATAGCCATTAAAAAATACGGTGGACTTTAAACCGCAGTTATTTTTTATAGTTTGGAGTGTAGTTATACTGTATGCACAGCAGATCACCCAGTATATGTAGTTCATTCCAATGTTGGTGGAAATCCAACTGGAGGTGTATTAGCATTACAGGTTGTGTTGTGTTTGTTTGTTTGCCTTCCAGTACAGGATTGCGATGCCAGTGAAAATATAAAGACGGTTGTAGCAGACAACCCTGTTTAGCATTTGTGCACCCTAAGGCGGCGTAGACTTTTTTTTTTTTCCATTACAGTTGAAATTGCATTGCATTCTATACATATTCAGAGTTGCACGGGGTCATACTGCTCAATAAACACTTTCACTTACTTACTTCTGCTGTGTATTACCAGTACAGTATACTGGTAGTTTTCCATTTGATTTTTTTCACTTTCTGATTGTTATTCAGAAAATATTCCACCTTTTGTTCTGCACACCAGGAAGTGCGCTCGCATGTATTCGTGCACAAATGCATGAATGCTGCCTGTATTTGTAACATCCACATGTACTTTAGGGTCCTTTTGTTTGTTAGGCCAGAACGATATCGCCGCCAAAGTCCGCTCTTGAGTAAGTCGAGTGAACTTTGCCCCCGTGCACTTGTCAGATAATGAAATGTTTATTGAGTTATGATAACGAGTACAATGATGCATACACTCCCTCTCGCTGTATCGCTTTGATTTCTAGTAACCTGTGTACACATACTTACAGTAATTACTCCCCGAGAGGTCTGGCTTTCACGTGTAACTGTACTAATGAACTGCAGTAATACAGTACTTCACATAATACCATCAGTAAGCCCCGCGGTGATGCATTCGCACATTTTTATGTATGCAGCCTCTGCGGGTGGAATAAGCAGCAGTTGTGCCTCTTGTGATAGCGGTACAGTGGCTGCGTCTGAGGTTGCCATGGAAACTCGGACTCACTTTCACATCCCTCGTCTACTCGGGCTTGTAGGAAGCAACTAAATCACATGTTTGATTTCCGCTGCTAGTAGAGTTCATTTGGCAAACGTTCATATCATTAAAGGGGACCTGTTGTTCTATAGAGCAGCTACACACAATAACGCAAACAGGAAACTTTCTACATCTTCCAGATTCTGAACTCCACTGCTTCCCACTCAAACGGTCTGTTTAATTTCCTCCAGGTACTCCCACTCCACTTTGATTGGTTGCGCTCCCGAGGACTTCTGAGCAGCTGCCGAGCTCATTTTGTCCGATACACAAAATAAACATATTAGGGCACTGCTAAATTCTTACTTAGCTTTCTCTTCTGACTCTTTAGGGAAAGCTAAACAAAATAATCGGAACAAATGTTTCCTGCATGCCATTGCTAACACTGTGAACCGCGTGAACTGCGTATCTGGGCATGCCCATATAAGGAAGTCTGAGTTGCATTGACATCAGCAGAACTCAGTTTTAGAAAAACCCCGCCTCTTAAAAGCACCAGAATCGAGAATCATTAGGAGCCGGGCTGGAAACGAGGAATCGGAACCAGATTTGTTCCAATTCAAATGACCCTACCGCCGACCCAGAAGTCAACCGGAACGTCCAATCCAGTGGATGAGTTTCTGGAGTTTCTGCCCAATCCACACCAGCAAACGTCTCCATTAGCGCAGTTTTAATTGCACCAAAGCGTTGATGCTTCATTAAGCCGCGGTAGCTGTTTGTGCTGCGCTACGTAAGCACGGCTTAGCCTACTGTTGCTCGTCTGAGTCCCACACGACGGTCACCGCCGGCATGTAGGTCACAGCGGCAACTTTGACACGTTTATGTATTTATCCGGTGTGATGTGCGGGTCAGACAGTTGTCCTGAAAGGACCGCGCGTCAAGCGCTATCTGTTCCAACTAGCCTAAATAAGCAAGAGGCAGAACGGCTCGTGGCTCAACCCCAAAGTGTTTACTCATGCACCCCACCCAAACACGCACACCGCCCAACCCTCAGAGACCGACTACTTCCACACCAGCGTGTGTGTGTTATTCAGAATCTACCCAATATGACGTGGAAGCAGACTTTCAGACCCCCTCTGCTAATTAATCTCGTAATTAATCCACAAACACAGCACTAATCCTACAGTGTCGTTTTTCCTCTCTCTTTCTATCAGGATAGTCTGCTCGGTAACACGGAGCTGTTTCTGGGACCCTCCGAAATAAATTTAGCATTTCAGGACAGAGATCAGTTTACCCCGACCATCATCATCCCCAACCATTTTTTTCCTCGCCATTCCTCCTCATGCCTATTCCCGCTGTTTTATGTCTTTCTTTTAAGCAAATTTCCTGGACTTTCTGGTCGGCGCGGTGGATGCAGTAAAATGTATGGGGTCATTAGAATCCCACACTCTTAATTGGCCCATTCCCGGATCCCATTCATAATGTTTAACGTCACACCTCTCTGGGAATGTATGCATCTCGCTGTGTCACTGGAGGCACTGGTGGGAAATGAATGCAGCCAGAACCCAGTAACAGCACAGCCGGGCCTGGACTCTGTGTGTGTGTGTGTGTGTTGGGGGGGGGGCGCATTCATTAGCCATGCCCTCTAATGAGAGCCTCAGGAGCTTTAACACCTACAGACAGGCCCGTCTATGCCAGGCTGGTTGTAATTATAGCAAGCGGTCCGAACCGCGGTGCATTAACGGGCTTCTTTCTGCTCTGTAATTAGAAATGTCGGAGCTGACCCACCGCTCCTCTTTGGTCATTTCTCTTCCGTCTTCCTCCGGGGGAAGCTGCACCGGGAATTCAACCAGCGACTTTGTCCGCGAGCCCATTTATTTACAAAGAGGTGATAGAAAAGGAGAGTAAGTCCCAAGAATAAGAGTGCGGCGTCCACACCGCTGCGAGCCGGCCGCCCACAATGGAAAACTGCAATTTGCTTTTCCGGGAATATTAAAAATACAGCAGCGGGGAAAACAGTTGACTTCCATACTGACCGTCGACTGTGCGTCGCTCCGACTTCTCTTACTTTTTGGCTCGCCTTTAGGCAAACACAAGCACCTCACACCATATTACAACCTTGACTCCGCCGCTCTCAGACTCGGAGGCTTTGTGGATTCATTTCACATTCATGCCATCCTCCAAGGTTACTTTCATGAAATTTCAATATTCCTACATTTTATTTATTTATTTATTTATTCATTTCTTCCCCACACCCGGCTTGCAGCGTGGCGGAGCGGAGAAATTCATTTCAGAAAGTTGACACTAAAAAGCCATATCAGCGCTGCGTGGCGGATTATGCCGGCGCCAGACTCACCTGTGGCTCATAGTCATTTCTTTTTTTTTTTTTTAATCCCTCTTTCATCCAGAAAAATAGCTATAAACATTAATAGCTTGCTATGATGACGGAAGGGGATGCTTGCTGGAACGGACACAGTATACAGTATATATGTACAGTACAGAATAAACACATCAATACAAGTTGATGGGAGACATTACAGTAAACACCATTGAAATATTGTTGTACATTTGTGGGGGGGTGTTTGGGGAGGGGGGGGGCATTGCTAATCATTGATTGGGTTGATTGGGTCATCTCCAAAAATAAGCAATAATTGGCGACTCCATGGGTATGAATGTGGGTGGGAATGGCTGTTTGTCTATATGTGGACAAATATTCATATTTATTTTCTATTGAAATACATTCAGACATTATAAAAGGAACGTGAAACAATGTGTCACATGATCCTGCAACGTAGCGTGTTATTTGCAGTCGCCATTTATAAGCCAACATGTCATCCACGCGTGCCACAATGTGACGTCAGCCCACTTAATTATAATATCCAATGATGGATTTCTTCAACGAGCGCCATGACATCAACAATGTCCGACGGTTTTATGCCGTACTTCTTCCTCCTTCTCCTCAAACCACTTGCATATTTCCGAGGTGAGGCGAGATGACGGAATATCGGCTATTCAAATGACCCGTCTTGCTCGGCTGCTCAGAGGCTTATTATAACCAAACGTGTGGCGCCCCCAACCCCCCAAGATGTCATGTGATTGGCCGTAATTGGACGAGAGTTTCTTTGAGAAGCCGAGTACCCCTGTGTGGTGGTCTTTGTTTAACCCCTGACCTGGCCTTCAAGGGTATCTACTCTTAACCTGACCTCCCAGGAGGTTGTGTACATGCCTCCACTTTATGGATGTTGTTGTCTTGTGCCCTATAAATACCTATAATTTACTCTCAGCGGAACACATGAAAGCAAAAGTGGTCCAAGGCTGCAGATGCGACCGGTTTGTCTGAAAGTCTTCACAAAAAGGAAGCTCCAGCATATGGTTGCAATCAAAGCCAAACATCTCAAACACACCCAATTTTTGTTTCATTTGTCATTTCCATCCTCCCATTCTTCATTCCACAACGCCTCCCGATCATTTTAAGGGTGTAGCGCGTGGATTCATGCCAAGACCTGGTGCTTGTGAGCTTGTTCTCTGTCCTGACAGAGTGACCAGGTCCCACGCCGCATGAGAACATTCTGTTTCTCCCCCTTATTATTGCAACCAGAAGACGTGGAGAACCTTTGAAGCACCGAATCAATATATTTGATCCCAGAGATCAAATCCCACAAGTGTCCATCTGCTAGCAGTTCCGAGTGTGAGATGAGAGACCATCTGAACTCTCCCTGCAACCTTCCCTCAGGCCGTCACCTGCTGTCATCAGCCGAGTGGATGCTCGGATTCTCCCTACTTAGGAAAAACATGGACCGCACGGCAGTAAATCACTCCAGCTAAGTATGCGTCTTAGCGGATGACCCTCGGCTGATCTGGAAAATAACTGGAATACCCCCGAAACCGTTCAAAGACCCTTGACACAGTGTTTGGGCGAGAGGCGGGGTACACCCTGGACTGGTGGCCAGCCAATCACAGGGCACATATAGACAAACAACCATTCACACTCACACCTATGGACAATTTGGAGTCGCGAATTACCCTAGCATGTTTTTGGAATGTGGGAGGAAACCGGAGTACCCGGAGAAACCCCACGCATGCACACTCCACACAGAGATGGCCGAGGGTGGAATTGAACCCTGGTCTCCTAGCTGTGAGGTCTGCGCGCTAACCACTAGACCATATATTGCTAAAGTACATAAGGATCCGTGTCCAGATCTCCTGGTTGTGTGGTCGACATGCTAACCGTTAGCCCACCATGCGGCACATTGTTCCCTGTTTGGACTTTATTTCTATAATTTTATCATTGTTTCTCCAACCCCCCCTCCCCCGGCCTATCATAACCACACAATGGCTGCAAATTGTGGGTTGCACTCCGGGTACGTACGTGCATATAAGCCATGAACGCCATTCATCCATTTGGTTCTCAACACGAATAACCATCGTACAGACCAACAGTGATCCTCCAGTTGACCAATATTTGGTTTTTTAGTGAGTCTAGGAACATAAAGTTGGAAACAAAGCCTACCAGGAAGCGAGGGTGTGAAGATTAGATGAAGACAAAATGTCAGTAGAAGTCTTAAAAAAATCCATTAAGTGCGCTGTCCTTTGAGTGAACATTGCTTCCGCCCACTGGTGTCATTAAGGAGACGCTCAAATCGGCGTAGGAGCCATCCTTAACAATACACACGCTCCCAAGATGGACTTTTGGTTTCTAGAAGTGTTAAAAGGTTGGTTGAGATCTTTTGTATAACCATTTTCGCCTTCTGAAATGTCCAAAAGAGGGGATTATTTTATTTGAGCCGCATCTTGTACGACGGTGATCAGCATTTCAGATGTTGAGGGGGTTGGAATTGGCTGTTCTATTAGTCGTTGTCTGCGAATGCACACGCGGGTTTTGTTCTAGTAGCACCTTTGGTGTCTGCACATCCTGGCGGAGGAGAGTCATCAGGTAATCATAATTATCTGAGAAGGCACTGTGATCTGTTTTGCGTCCATATGGTGCGTGAGAGTGGAGTGGAACAAGCGCTGCCCCCGAGATGGAAAGTGCCAGACTGAAATTGAGAATGAAGCCACTGCACAATTATGCAAGCGGCGGTGCCCATGCCAACGATGGAGGGAACAGGAGGCAGCGAGAACAAAGATGGACAATAAGACTGATGGCACACAAGAGAAAAGGATTACATAAAGACATTATTTCACGGCCGGGAAGTTAGTTGGGAACTCTGGGATCCAATCTGCAAGTGAGGATGGTCTGGACTAAACTTAGAAAGGGTCAAGCAATGTGTGTATGCATTTCCAGAATGCTAAAGTATCCATGACACGCATTCATGCACTTTGCCCCCTGCACCTGTAACCCTACAAGTGTTTGTGTGTGTGTGTGTGTGTGTGGCCGCGTGCACTATTAACGCCTTTATAGCAGCCAGGTTTTAACGTCTCGCCCGTTCCATGTGTTGATCCTTTGGGTCTATCCATAGAAACTGTTAGCATAGCTTCCATGTTTGTGGGTTGTTACCCTGAAGAAATCATTTTTGCAATACGACATGGAACGCTAGCATACGCACACCTTGCGCTGATGGGATTGGGTTTAGCCGTGAAGGCGGTCTGGAGGACCACGTTTGGACTCCAGTTTGCGTTCCACCTCATTCCAAAGGATCCCTGGCAAGGTGGAGGTCAGGGATCCTCACAGGTCGGGCAAATACTTCCATGCCAAACTGGGAGGCAACATTTTTGTCCCTTATCATGTTTAGACACGTCATGTTTAGCGTCATACCCGACTCCGAAAGTCAGTAATGCTAACACGAAACACATATTTATCGTTTTACAATTACAGTCGGCCCTCGTTTACAGCAGTTAACTGTCCGACCGCAATCAATGAATTTCTGCGATATACTTAGATCGGTTTATGACTTTCTAAATATGGATTTTAACATTACACGCCGAGTATTCATTGACGGACAGTAGTTACCAAGCTAGGAAGCTAACAAGCTAGCAAGCTGACCAGCTAGCCTCAAATATATATCTTGTAAATATCGACCTTTAAGCACAAAATTGCGATTAGCAATTAATAAGCGAGTCCGACGTCAAATGTTCGGGTTTTTTTTAGGCATGTTCAGGGTTACAAGAGGGGATGGGGCGGGTTGTCAAAACACCGCTAATGTTGAGGGGGCTAGCGGGAATGTAAGAACACCGCAAGGATCTCGGTATAGCCGCCAGTATTTATGACATTCGTCAACCAAAAAACGCCCTGCTAATTGATAGATTACACCTGAGACTACAATAGCATGGATGAATGATGATATAATAGATTTTGGGTCATATTTATAATTTCTGTAATTTACCGTTTCGCCTTTATGTCTAACCATGCAGCCTAACGTCAAAACTGCAAACAACTCTAAAGTTTTAAGACGCCAAAGCACTACCACTTCCACACGGAATGGGAGTAGCACTCTTTCCACGCTATCAAATGGGACATGCCATGTCTGACTTCACGCAGCGTTAAGGTAATGTCATGTAAGGTAATGTATCGATTAGAGATTATCGTTTAATTATCGGAGCCATTTTGACACACGTTGTTATAAAATGCGAAACACGTGACTGACAAATCCACAGCAGTTCATGCCAGCGTTGGGGCTTCGCCGACAGACGGTATGTCCCCGGCAACATATGCACACATACAGCAGCCATATCCACACGCATGAACAACCCACGCACACTCCGCCCCCGTCCAGTTCATGTCAGTCCATCTGGTATCATTAGCACGAAGATAATGAATATAGGGAAAAGAAACAATGGCGTAGCAAAGAAGAAAGAGAAAAGTGACCAGTGAGAGATGTACTCGGTATGTTCGGTCCGCCGCCGAGCGAACAGATGAATAGCGAAGGAAGGAACGACAGCAGAGACAACAGATGAGCCGAGAGAAGAGGCGGGAGGGCAGACGAGGAAATACAGTCCAACAAATGATGGGGCTGAGCGGCGCGGTTAAATATTTCACCGGGACTGTGTTTGTGCTTTTGTGCGCTGCTTGAAGTGTGTGTGTGTGTGTGGTGTGTGTGTGTGTGTGTGAGTCCCCAGGAGACATAAAGGACAGGAAGGGGCAAACGAGCCGAGTGTGTCTGTTGACGATCCAAGTTAATGATTCCTTGGTTGGAATAGTAAGACAGTGTTGGCCCGTGTGGAAAGGGGGGGAGTGGGGGGGGTCTCGGCTGTTTCATCCACCCGGCGGCACATGCACGCAACATTCTCCAACATTTAGAAACATCTTGCCCCCCGCCCCCGCCACCCCGCCCTCTAAGGCTAAATGGGGACACTGTTATTATTGCAGAAGTGTGCCGCCCTGCGCGTGAATGGAGGACCACCTGTATGCAGATGAATTGGGGGGGGGGGGGGGGATTGCGCCTTTGTGGTGCAAGAAAGGCAGCAGATTGTCAGAGTGTGCCGCTATGAGGCCAGAGGGGCTCGGACCCGCAGGGGGCAGAGGGCGGCGGGGTGACAAGCTGTCCCATGCGCGCATGAAACAATGGCGTGTGTTTACAAGCCGAGCCGCCGTAATGGTGGAGCTTAGCTGGACAAAAGGTCGCCGTACATGCGATCTGTGATCGCCAGTAGAAGCGTCCCTTGTGTCGTCATGTTCATCGACTGTACGACCTTTCACCTCTGACCACTCAGGTGTTGTTATTGGGGACATGAGCAGCTGGAAGGCACCAAAATGGCAGACACGTCATCAACAGGTTAGCATGTCATCTCCTCTAAAAGCGGAGAACACTCCCACGTGACCTTTACTCAACCTTGCAAGCACTAGCTTGCGTGCGCCCAAAAGACTACAAAACATGTTTCTCTACTCGGCTTGCTTTGTCTCCAAAGCTTCAGCGTAGCTGACAGTCAGCGTTTCCACGAGTATTTTTAGCACCGACACCCTTCGGCCACTGTTGGTGTTTTTAACCTTTCACGGCACCTCACTTTCTTTTGACGCCATGCCCTCCTGCGTCATACTTGGTTTTTTTTCTTTTTATAACTCATCGCTGTGCTACCTCCTTCCTCTTACACGCCAACAAGTCTTGGTAGGGCGGCGTCCCCGTGAGGTGTTTTTCTTGGTGTTTTGGACAAAATCTCAGTCTTAATACATTTTGTCTGCCCAAGCAACAAGTGGCAATGTCATCTTACCTGTGAGGACTTTTTAGACCAGGAGTATCATCAAGACAACATAAGAACAATAATGAGAGTCACCCTTGTTTAGTTCTAAAAAATGTTGATGTTTGCTAAATACAAGGATAAAGAGTCATGTTGTGCTACATATATCACGATTGTGATACTATTATATTGTGAAAAAACTTAAACTGTATTATGGAAAGCAGGAAGTGAACACATGTAACAGTTACCGATTGTAAAAGTACCAGATGGAGGGGTAGGATTTAATAAGCTTTGCTTCTTCCTACTCCTTTTGGACATGTGGAACTGGGAACTGATTATGGGATGCATTCAATTGTAATCTGATGCATGTTCAAATGAAATAAAACCATTACCATAAAAAATAAGAAAAAGTGCTCATACACTCTATACACTTAAAGGGAACCTACTATGCTCATTTTTTGACCCTTTGTATTGAGTTGTGGTGTCCTATAGAGCAGCTACACACAATAACCCGCACAGAAAGCTTTCTAGATTTTCCAGAATCTGCACCTATTCCAGCTGGATTTCTTTCGATTTGTGCTTCCTGCCAAAACAGTCTGTTCTAATATATTCCACAAACGGCCCACATACGGCCCGCCTCCGGGCATTGGTCACACACACAAAGTGCTTCCCAACTATGAACCATATAAGGAAGTCCATCCCTCTGTGACATCACAAAGGGGCGGTTTTACCACGCCTTCTGAAATCGAGTGTTTTGAGCCATCCCAAACCAAACTTTGGCATGGTTTAACAGGAGAATACAGAACTTCAAGATGGAAAAAATCATTTTATGGGATTTTACATTACAAGAATAAAAATGGCAACCAGTCCATGGTGTACCCTGCCTCTTGTCCCAAGTCAGCTGAGATAGGTTGTCCATTGAGGGGGGGCATGACAGAAAATAAGAGCACTAGAGTAGTCGTGGTTGACCAGGAGGCTTCGGAGTCCAAGAATCTCAGCCAAGAGGAGTTAAGATTTATGGAGTATTTTATGAAAATAAACTACAGTTCCTGACAAAGTAGATGCAACACACACTGAAATCAGTTCTTTTGTTGACTCGGTTCAATCATCAACCATCTGATATTGATACTGATTGTGATGATAACATCGAATCGTCTGTAAAATCATGCTGGAACGGAATGTAAGTACATCTTACATCTGGACAACTGGTCCCAAATAAGGTCAAGTCCAGTTCCAGGAAGCCACGCTTCTGTGCTGAGAAAGGGGCCTTTGCCGAACTGACACAACACAATCATGTGACTCACCGTCAGACTTCATGCATGATCGACAACCAGGTATTCGGCGTGCGGGTCAGCAGCTATCAGCTTCATCGCTCAGCACAACCCGGAGGTGCAGGTTTGACGGGTCGTGTGGAGAAAAATGAGAAATATTGACGTTGTAGACAAAAGGGTTAAAGTGCTCACAGGACAGCCAATTATCTTTCCCTGACTGACGTACATGGAAGTAAAAAAAATCTAAAAGTCAGAAAGTGTTCGACTGCAGAAAAGCACGTCAAAGTGTCAGTTAGTCAATCCACATTTTTTTCTACGAATATTCTCTATTGAATATCTTGAATATATTTGAGCGTGGTTACCATAAACTGGTTCTCAATATGAATTGCTAGCCAAACATGATCTAAATGTATTCTACCAATAATAGCACACTGCAAAATACAATACCAGTAAGCAGTCATAACGTATGATGTTTCATACCAGGGCTAGCATAGACCTGTCAGTGCCAATCAATGCCAGTCAATCAACATTCTTGTGGACAATTTTTTATCATTCTTGTTGACAAACATACTCATCACAACACATTATCGGTGACTGCTACTATTGGGAATACGTCCCTTTCGTGACTTGTTGTCCATTTATGGCGGTGTTTGGTTGACTGTCCGCGGTCTGACGTCACAGCCTAGATGGCTCGACGGCAAAATCATAATTCCATTTAACTCGGAATTTGACTTGTAGTCTACTGGAGGATGACAGCGATATGACTAACGTTTGAGAACGGCCGAGTGATGGTTCTACCATATCTTACTTATTGTGTGGAAATATGGGGTAATAACTACAAAATCTTCACTCGCTAAATGTACTGCAAAAAAGGTCAGTTAGGATAATTCATAATGCCGCCTACAGAGAACATACTAACTCCTTATTTCTAAAATCACAAATACTTCAACTTGCTGATATAGTTCATCTTCAAACAGCTAAAATAATGCATAAGGCTAAAAATAACCAATTAGCTAAAAATGTCATCCAGTACTTCTCTACAAGAGAGGAGAAATATGATCTCAGGGAAGAACTACATTTGAAACACTTATTAAAAAAAAAACAACCTTAAACTGTATTATGGAAAGCAGGAAGTGAACAAATGTAACAGTTACTGATTGTAAAAGTACCAGATGGAGGGGTAGGATTTAATAAGCTTTGCTTCTTCCTACTCCTTTTGGACATGTGGAACTGGGAACTG
The DNA here is from genome assembly GCF_037039965.1 of Doryrhamphus excisus. NCBI lineage: Eukaryota > Metazoa > Chordata > Actinopteri > Syngnathiformes > Syngnathidae > Doryrhamphus > Doryrhamphus excisus. The sequence goes on from NC_136373.1 coordinate 17,701,776, forward strand.
ATTATGGGATGCATTCAATTGTAATAAAACCATTACCATTACCATTACCATGCTGGGACTTACCCTTGTGATAAAAAAAAACACTTATTCCTGCTCGTAGCGTGAATTACCCACAGGCAGGAAGCTACATGGAAAAACGGCGCACACACTCTGTTTTCATTTTATGTAACTGCGTGTTATGTAATTACGGAATTCCCATAGCATGTTCGACAACACCTGCCACAGACTCCGCCGCCTGGCGACAAATCCCCGAGTCAGTAAACAAGTCAGTTGTCCGGAAAGTCTTCTTCCCTCTGGCAGACTTTTTGTCATCTTAAAGACTTTTTGTTGCATGTTTTTTTTAGCATTGAAGTTACTCAGCAACCTTTTGGCATTGAACCCGCAGACAAATTGCTCATCTTGATGCGTGCATGAAGGGAGTCCCCACTGTAAGATACTTGGCGGCCTGAGCGGAGACGAGGCATATTGGTGGGTTGGAAATGTGTATTTATCAGGAGGAGGTTTTCCAGTCACTGTAGTTGTGTGTGTGTGTGTGTATCGGACTGGGTGATCTTGTTGCTAGTAGTCTGAACCCTGTGAGTCACTGGCTGGGTTGTGGAGCTGTTGGAACTCCATTTGCATATCATGCAGAACATTGTGGAGGAAATCAATATGCAGTGCCTTGTTGGTTTGCGGTTAGCTGAGATGATTCGCCTCATTTTCATCACGAGACTTGTATTAAAATTATTATTAATAATACCCACCTTTGATTGGCAATGACTGAGTGGTATGTCGGATGACGACGACCATAGAAGTGAAAAGTCAGCTGCGTTTTAGTGTGAATATGAAGAGGCTTACCTCCCAGGCGCACGCAGTAAATCTTCCTGCGTACATTCGACACCGTATGTCCTTCGGGCGCCATCCCAGCTATGGTGAGTACATTTGTCACTTTTGAGCGTACCTGTAACCATTTGAATTTGAAAATTAGGGAAAATAAAGGTAATTCTGGTTTTTCACCATTTTCTATGGGCAAGTATGGGGGGTACTTGTAGAATATCTGTAGAATGACCAGACTTTCCTTTTCTTTCCCCTTTTTGGTATTTTTAGAAAAAAAATGAGCCCTGAAAGCAGTTTTGGATGGCTCTGGACGCTGAGTATTTTTTAAAATTTTTATTTTATTTTTTTTTTACGCTGAGTATTTTAACGCCTGGTTCCACTGATGTCAACGCAACCTAGATTTCCTTATATGGGCATACCCGGGTACACGCGGTAGGCCTGCCCTACCCCCACTCTGCTCACTAGCTACAGCTAATTTTGTTCTTTCCTAAAGATGCAAGCATCAGGCAGAAGTGGTTGGAGTTCCTGATTCCCAGCCAGCAAGAAAAAAATATGCTCATCGGCACTTCAACCAGGACTGTTTTATGAACATGGACCAATACAAATCTGAACTGAAGTCCGACGCCTTTCCGACGTTGCTTTGCTGTGTTGACGAGTCAGAAGAGCAACCTGTAAGTAACAATTACATCGACATTGGGTTCATATTAGAGCTTAGCATGCTACCAGGTTTCAAGTTAGCATTGCTACTATGCTAACATTAGCATGTCTGTATTTTATCCATTTTTTCAGGTACTACACCGACCTAGCACTATCATGCAGTGTCATAACATGCTAACTGTTAGCATGCTAATTTTAATCCGGTTTTTCAATCCGGTTTTATAGCATGTTAGCTACAGCATTTCCAACATTCACATGGAATTTCTACAGAAATTGCATCCATCTAGTTCCAGTTGTGTTCTTGAAAATCCACGGTATGTTGGAGTGTTGTAAACACCTCCCAGCGTGGTGCAAAGGAGATGACGGCACAACGATAAACATATTGATAAACTCCCACTGCTCTCATATTGTGTCATTTTCCCATCTCTAGAATGAAATATGTCCCTCGGCTACGTCTCCCTCAGTGTGTGTGCGTGTCCTGTGTGAGAATAGTCGAGCGTCGGAGCGTGTGCGTGCTTGCCCAGCCCAGCCTGAGGACAGTCAGACCAGCCTTCTCACATACAGCATGCACACCGACGCAGCGCTCCATGTAAATACACGCACAGACAATGCCCCCTCCTGTTTCCCCCTGCAGCTTTACAACTCTCAGCCAGCTGACCCAGGCCGGGGCGCCATCCCTGCCCTGCCCGAGGGAAGGCTTCTCCTGCTGGGGCCCACAATCCCACTCCACACGCCGCGGTCTGGACTTTATCCACTCCATCTGTGACCACGTTTGCCACAGTCAGTCGTCTGGGGACGCGGCCGAGCGGAGACCACAAGATGGGACCGGCTGATAAGAGCGTAATAATTCTTTACTACCTGACAAAATGGAATCAGTCCACCAGCGTGCCTCCACGGCTGCAGTCTGGAGGGAGAAACACTTCCCACACTGCCTGAGTCTTGTTTATAGATTACAGAGTAGTTTGTACAGTGACACAATGGTAGAAACGTACACGCCATCGAATGTGGCGACATCACATGACCGAGCAAAAATCCCATCAGTAATCATTTGTGGAAATTAACAGATTTACATTCAGGTCTTGGTTTCAGGCCATCGGTGGTTGAATCCAAAGCAACACGGAACAAAAATCTCTCCAATTTTTTTTTTTTTTTTTTAGGGGAACCAGAAACTTAGCAATATTTGATGCGGTGTAAAACTACCACACTTACACTCTTGACTTTGAAGCCTGGCAGATGATTCACAGAGTATTTACAGTACTTGCTGTATTTACAGTCATGACTTGGCTATATTTACAATTCCAAAACCCTTTTTTACAACATAGTCCTCGTAGAAAGTCCTGCCGACCCCCTGTTTGTTTTTTATTTACATTGTAGAAATAAAATTCAACAAAAAAACACCTACCACCCTGAATAAAATCACCTGCTTCAATGGTACAATCCAAAGAAGTTGAGGTGAGTGTTAGCTTTAGCTTCCTGTTGTTCCTTTATATTGACTTTTCATTGGGGCTTTAAAGACGATAAAGTGTAGCCATGCCCTTAACTATTTTTAAACCTTACGTCTTGTTGACTCTTTTAACCCGGCTTTCATTCTACAACTCATGGTTGTTTTTGTGTTTTGTGTTTTTTTCTCGATGTGTGAGCAGCTGGAGGGCGTGTCTACACTTGCTGCTTCCTCTGGGCGGGACGTTCCAGTCAGCTTCCTCGTCATTGGTCAGCCTCCCAGAAGAGGCGGAGTCAAGCTTGAACAAAACACAGCGAAGTGGAGCTCAGGCGAGTCAGTGGAGTTTCGGCTACAATCGGAGAAAGACTTAGACCCGTTCGAAGCCAGTCGAGTTCTAGAGTAGCAGGACTTTTAGTGTGATTTAAAAGTACTTTGCGAGACTACCAGCAATGGATTTGGCGTGCGTGCTGTGTTTGGTGCTGAGCATCTGGTTCGCGTCCGCGGAGAGACACAGCGTGTTTTGGAACAGCTCCAATCCCAAGTAAGTGCGCGTCCACTATGTGTTTGTTTGTGTCCTTTAGCAGCATATATACACATCTAAAACAACTATTTATGCATGGGACTTTTAAATGGAAGCAGACCCCGGTTGAGATCTATATTTAACCGTAATGCGCCTCCACAGACGTGCTGTAATAGCAATAAATAGACTTAGTTTTGCACCTGCGAAGTGTTGCATCTTCTTGGGAATGCTGATTGCACTCTTCTGCTGTGTGGAAGAGAAATGCACCGGTAACTCTATCCGCGGGATCGATGCAGCTTGACTGATTTATTGAGCTTTCACTGCAAGCGGTCCACAAGAAAGATTGTTTTTATTTGCTTTAAGTACCAGGGTACTGTAAAACGCTCTGTCTTCTCCCCTGCCCTTGTTCGATTAATGGAGACTAAAAAAAAAAACCAAAAAACACAAGGCCAAAGCCATTAAGGCCCTCTTGATTACATTAGTGGCTGTCATTGACCTTTAACATAACAAAGAGAGACAATAATTGATTGGGGGGGGGGGCTGGTGGTCCTGTCAGGGGTGAGTCAATAGACCTGACCCACCTGAGTCACTACATCTCAGGTGAGGCAGAGTTTGGGAGAAAAAGTGAAGTAATTTGTGTTGATCAAACTGGAGTTGCGTAATCACAGCAAGTTTTACCACCAAATCATAACACATAATAATCCCGTCTAAAAATAGAGCACACTTTTTTATGGTTCTAATCCTCCTGATCAGAACCCAGCAGCGTCTGGACCGCTGAATCATGAACGGGTCACCTGTTGGAGGAATTGAGTAAATCATCAGCGGCACCGTGACCGTGGATAATGGATGCTACTAATTGATTCCCGGTCCGATTGGCAGCCATTTGTTTTGAGGATGAGGACAGTGAGCAGATGGCAGCGGTCTGCCCATTCATGGCGGACGGACGCGGCGTGCGTGAGGAAGCGAGTGTGTCTTCCATGGATCTCCAGAAGTGTCCGTAATGATTTAGTGTGTGTGTGTGTGCTTGGTGACAGGTGGCCAGGCATGTTTTTCACAGTCTAGTCTAGTCTTGTTTTCACACGACGTGCCTCTGCTTGAGCGAGTGCTGCATGAAGTCGGAGTGAAAGATGTCTTATGACTTCATAGAACATTTGTTGTGGTTCCCAACTGGGGCGGCTTAGCCCCCTGGAGATGCAAAGGATATGAATGAATGTAGTGGATGTTCAAAAAAATCCAAAACACAAATAAGGAACAAGAACCGGGATATAGCTTTCCCACTTTTGGACAGATTTAGCAGAAATACTCAAATGTACACAAGTACACAAAATCTACACAAACTCTGCAACCATATTATTCATTAGCCTATTATTATTACTATCATCATTCTTCTTCTGATTATTACTAGGCGGCACGGCGGTCGAGTGGTTAGCACACAGACCTCACAGCTAGGAGACTAGGGTACACTCCCGCCCTCGGCCATCCCTGTGTGGAGTTTGCATGTTCTCCCCGTGCATGCGTGGGTTTTCTCCGGGTACTCCGGTTTCCTCCCACATTCCAAAAAGGGGTAGGGGCTAGGTTAATTAGCCACTCCAAATTGTCCATAGGTATGAATGTGAGTGTGAATGGTTGTTTGTCTATATGTGCCATGTGATTGGCTGGGGACAACTCCAGGGTGTACCCCGCCGTTCTCGCCCGAAGACAGCTGGGATAGGCTCCAGCAACCTCCGCGACCCTCGTGAGGAAAAGCGGTAGAAAATGAATGAATGATTATTACTACTACTAGTACTAGTAGGATAGTATTAGCCTGCTTATTGGCTTCCTTATTAGCTTGCTTTTGACCTATTATATGAAATTTGTCAGAGTAAAAAAAAATCTGAATTTTTTGGGAAAAAAAAGATTTTTTGGGGGAAAAAAAAGTTTTTTTTGTAAAAAAAAAAAAAAAGATTTTTTTGGTTAAAAAAATCGATAAAAATTTTTAAAAATCTTTAAAAAATATCAAATTATTTAGGGGTACTTAAGAACATTTTAGGGGGCAGAAGCCCCGCTAAAATAGTCCTAATGACGCCACTGGTTCCCAAGCTACGCTATAACAGGAACCTTTCTCCTGCGCTGATGTGATTGTGCACGTCAGAGTAAAGCGGGGAGCGGCCATCACTTCGGTTCTCACGTACACATGATAAATGTATGACTCACACTTACACACACACACACACACACACACACTTACGCTTACACACACGCACACACACACACATGCGGTGGTGGGTCGGTAGGTAAGCGGGAGGTTAATATTAGCACCATGCCGGCATTCCAGCTCTGTGTTACTGCGCTCCACACCGTCAGCTGTGTGTTTATGAGCATATTGTATGCCCCCTCACCCCCCACCCTACCCCCCCACCCCCACCACACTCACACAACCTACATCTTTTACCGTTTTCCCGTCTTATTTGCGCAATCCAGGACTCCGTCAGGGCCTGTCTCGGCATGCTCAAGTCAGAAAACAACCATCACCCCCCCCCAATAACAAATGCCCCGTCTGCTCGCCAGGCCTATAATCCCACCAGAATGAGAACACACACTAACATAGATTACAGGCGGTTTGTAATCTGACCATATGACCCATACGCAAAACGATCATCTCTCCGGCTTGGCTGAGTATTATTTTTATCCTGCTATGCCGTCCGCTGATGTAACATGCTCCGTTGCGTTATGTCCTCCAGCATCTATGAGCGTATAGATCACGGTTATGCAATAATAATCTACTATATATGGTGCAGCCTCACAATAGAAGCGGTGCCTTGGTTAGTGACGTTAATCCTTTCCAGAAGGTCCGACTCAAACCAAAGCGGACTCTAACCAAATCATAATAAATATGTAAATCTAATTTACTCCAAAATGTTAACACAATTTATTTATTATTACTTTTACCTAGTTTTGTTGTAAAAATAACAACAAATAAGATAAAATAAACACATGATTCTCCCTGCTTTTAGGTTTTAGATCAGGATCTCGGTGCATAATGGAACATAATTAAAGCAGCATGTGCGAGCGTGCTTACACCGATACAACCATCGTATTTTATACCCCCCCCCCCATTGAAGAATGGCTTTATTTTTCATGTCCATCATCCATGACCTTTTTGGCCTGGGATAAAAGCTACAGTCGGTTAGCTCAGAGTCCAATAATTAGCCCGATGGGGTACATTAGCGTGCTGCTAAGGATGGAAATGGACTCGTATGTCACTCTTGCTTCTGAGAGTACACATTAAAAAAAAATCAATAACAATGCATCTCCGCTCGGTGTGTCGTCACTCCTCACCTATAACACACTTGTCTGTCGATGGGCTTCAGGTCCCTGATTGCCCCCCGCCCCCCTCCCTGGTGCTCTTCCTCTCGCTTCCTTATCTGTGTTCCAGACTTCCTCCATCCCCCCTTCTACCCACTTTCTCTCCTCTCCACCTTTTCTCACAAACCCTCCTCTGTTTTGGCCCTGGTAGTTTTCCACTGGAGGTGGACAGGGCACCTCTCATAACCCCCCCGCCATGACCCCCCCTCGGCTCTGGTAGTGTTGTGGAGGCCTGACATTGTAGTATGAGTGGGCAAGCATGCGTATGTGCGTATGTGTATGCTGCTCATTCATTGCATTTCAGACATACTTGTGCAATGATAGCAGCCCCCCCCCCCCCCCCGAAGCCCATCATCGCCCCCTAAAGGACACTTTTAGCAACACTTTTGGTTTTGTTCTGCCTTCATTCAGTCCCAAGTTGATGATCTTTAATACAAAAGTCCAGCAAATATTCATCCGCCATGATACCGGTTGGCCTTTCGCTATTCGTCACTGGCAGAAGGGGAGGATGAATAGAAAGGGTGTGGCTGATAATATTTAGGGGAGGAGCAGGAGGAGCATGAGGAGCAGGAGGAGCAGAGGGTTGAAAGAAGGGTGAACCGTGTGTTGAGACATCAGCCTGGTTTATTAAGTCAGCATTAAGAGACGGGACAAGCCGGAGTTGAGAGCGGGGTGGGGGGGGCTGAGGTTGACTTTGTGAGGAATAAAGCAGGCAGACAGACGGAGGGAGGGAGGGAGGAGGGAGGGAGGAGAGAGTGGACGGTGATGGATGGAAGGGAGTGGAGACGTTGTGGGAGTTGAATGAATGTAAAAATGGCAGTGGCGACAATTTTAAAGCCTCTCATTATGAAAGTGGCCGAGAGATTCACTGTTAACGTTGCCATGCACGCACGTAGGCGCACTCTCAAGCGCAAATTGTGGATACAATTGGAAATACTCTGGGGGGGGCGGAACAGTGTGGAGATGAAATTAACTATTTGTTATCAATGGCCCCATACACCTTGGAGGAGTTGCATTATACTAGATAGGACAGCCTCCTTGTATTGTACGCATTATACGGTATATTGGTCAGCTTAAGACTGTCCTATCTAGTCTTGGAGCATGAACTGAACAGATTTAAGCTGTCCTATCTAGTCTTGGCGCATGAACTGGACAGCTTAAGACTGTCCTATCTAGTCTTTGAGCATGAACTGAACAGCTTAAGATTGTCCTACTTAGTGTTTGAGCATGAACTGGACAGATTTAGGCTGTCTTATCTAGTCTTTGAGGATGAAATGGACAGCTTAAGACTGTCCTATCTAGTCTTTGAGCATGAACTGGACAGCTTAAGACTGTCCTATCTAGTATTTGAGCGTGAACTGGACAGATCTAGGCTGTCCTATCTAGTCTTTGAGCATGAACTGGACAGCTTAAAACTGTCCTACCTAGTATTTGAGCATGAAATGGACAGCTCCAGGCTGTCCTATCTAGTGTTTGAGCATGAACTGGAAAGCTTAAAACTGTCCTACCTAGTATTTGAGCATGAAATGGACAGCTCCAGGCTGTCCTATCTAGTCTTTGAGCATGAACTGGACAGCTTAAGACTGTCCTATCTCGTCTTTGAGGATGAAGTGGACAGCTTAAGACTGTCCTATCTAGTCTTTGAGCATGAACTGGACAGCTTATGACTGTCCTATCTAGTCTTTGAGCATGAACTGGACAGCTCTAGGCTGTCCTATCTAGTCTTTGAGCATGAACTGGACAGATCTGGCTGTCCTATCTAGTCTTTGAGCACGAACTGGACGGCTTAAGACGGTCCTATCTAGTCTTTGAGCACAAACTGGACAGGTCGAGGCTGTCCTATCTAGTTTTAGAGATGAAATTCGATCCCCTGAGAAATGTTGAAAGGCCATAAAAATATTTAGAAAATCATAAAACCGTACGAGAGGGACCAAAGGGTCAAAAGTGTAACCTGATTTTAAGGGCCTGTTATTTTTAGATATTATTTGCAAAAGGACGGGAGTGTTCTGAGCTCCTGTTTCTCCTCCAGTGTTGCATCAAGGTCTGATGCTGTCCCTCTCCAAACAAAAGTAGGAACACCAAAAGGAATAAATCAAATAAATCAATTACTCCCAAACGAACTTCACAGTTGCCAGAAGACTGATCCGCCATTCCGTGTGTTCCGACTACATCCGTAGGAAGCCAATAAGGTCGGAGTTAATAGAGTTGGAGCCATTAGAACCACTGACAGCTCCTTGGCCGCTGCTGAAGGAGGCGTGAATCCGACACGCCGCAGCGCATTAATGGGGTATTAAATGTGCGCCTCCGAGTAAAGGAACGCAAGACTGGAAATTTGACGCGTCTTCTGCACTAAACTGTCCAAACCGCAAACCTCCTCGTCGTAACATTCCGGCGCGTCCACACTCGGCCCCGATCACCTGGGGAGCAAATGTTGGCGGGAGGGTGTCATCGTAGGTTCATCTGTTTAGTGTTTCGGTGCTGCTGACTGAAACAGATATGTGCGGCGCTGACTCGGGGGGGGGGGGGGGGGGGGTAGTGGCAGCCGTGGTTGTGAAGCATAGCAAGCCTGAACTCTCACCTCTTGACCCCGAGACGTTCCCCAGCGAAAAAGAGCGCGTCAGTTGTTCCACCCCAACCAGCCAGCACTCCGGAGACAAATGGAGGCGCTGCAGGACGGTCGGGGTGAAAGTTGAAGGAGGGGAAAGGGCGAGCTATGGCTTTGGGGAAGGGGGCTGCCGCACCCAGCGGGGTCACGTCCTCCATATTTGTTGTAGTATTCCCACCAAGACACCCAAACAATGCCTGACGGTGGTGCTCATTAGTAAGAATTTACACAGTCGGTCTTAATAAACAGATGTGCTGTGGAGCCGACGGCAGCAGTCGTCCTCAATAGTTCCTGGTTTCAACCAGGCCACTCAATTTACCCCCCCCCACCTTGTGCAGAAATGACGATTCTAGTCTTCCGATCTACTACAATGCCGTACAGTTGACTAAATACTACTGTACTGGTACTGGTTCTACCATATCTTGTGTGGAAATATGGGCTAATAAGGTCAAATACTAAAAAAAAGGTCAGTAAGGATAATTCATAATGCCGCCTACAGAGAACATACTAACTCCTTATTTCTAAAATCACAAATACTTCAACTTGCTGATATAGTTCATCTTCAAACAGCTAAAATAATGCTCAAGGCGAAAATCAACCAAGTCCTGCCCAGCGAGCGAGGATCCAACCGCCAAAATTCCAGTCACTTTTGCGTCATGACTTGATGACTTCCATCAAAAGTCGTGTTGTTTTTGGCGTTTTGGCCATGCTAGGTTCATTTCCATCGGTGGACTGTATTTGCTCGTTACTCCAACGTGCACGAGTGCATGATGAGGAAGTGTAGAAACCAAGAAACCAGTTCCCATACCTGATGTGCCATGTGTAATTATTCCGTAGTATAGCAGCCAAAGGGGGCGCAGTTTTTTTGGTATGGTTACTTTAGCATTAGCATTAGCATAAATGTCATCTTGAAAGGGAATTGCTGAAAAATAGCATTTTCCATGCTAGTAGCAAACGTGTGTATGGATTAGTAGTGTACCGTTGTACTGTTCACTACAAACCATGAGAAACCGTGACCACACACACACACACACACACACACACACACACACACACACCTGGCCTCACAGAGGACGCCGCTTCGGTATCACGTGACCGCGACTCTCACCCCGGCGAGAAATGTCAGTCAGCGGCCGCCAGAGACGCATGAGCTTTGATGGGCCAGATGTAAAGATGGAATCTACACAACAACAAAACCACCCGAACGCAACACCCAATGGAAAGCGGTCAGGTTCGATTCCGAGAAAGAAACGCCAATGGACCCAATGAGCTCATAAGTTCCACACATCCGCTCCAATCAGGCTAAAGTGAAGGCTCCACGGGGGGGGGGTAAGGTACAGAGGTTGGAGGGGGCGCTGCAGCCTTCAGGCGTCGTGTCTGTGGGGAGGGGAAGGGTATAATTACACCCGATTCATTTCTCTTCCAGGGAACAGTGCCCCCCCCCCCCCATCCCCTAACAGCTTTTAATTAGCCTGGTCGATGGCGGCGCACAAGACTTTTTTTTTTTCTTCACAGTAACCATTTGATCTGATTTTGTTAGAACTCCACTGTGTAGGGTGGTGCAGCAGCTTGACCAAAATAAAGAAAAGTTCTATAAGAAAATCTATTTTAGGGTATTATGTTCTCTGACGCTTAAATGTGAATTTTGGAGCCTATTAGGTTACAAAAAAAATAGTAAAAAAAAAAAAATGTAAATAGTAAAAATAGAGAATAAAGTCATAAAAAAAGTCCGGCATTTATGAGAACTCGGAAAAATCGGAAATCTACCAGAGTAAATTTGGAAAAAATGTTAATATTATGACTATTCCGAGAAAAATCTGGTAATATTACAAGAATAGAAACATAAAATGACGAGAAAAAATGCAAGAAAAACTATGTAACACTACGACAACAAAGTCGTACATTAGCAAGAAAAAGAGTAAAAATAGAGAATAAAGTCGTAAAAAAAAATAAAAAGTCCGGCATTTATGAGAACTCGGAAAACTCGGAAATCTACCAGAGTAAAGTTGGACATTTACAAGAAAAAAAATGTTAATATTATCACTATAAAGTTGTAAATTCCATGAAAAATCTGGTAATATTACAAGAATAAACACATAAAATGACAAAAAATTGCAAGAAAAAATATGTAAAAAAAATAGTAATATTATGAGAAAAAAAGTTGTAAATTTGAAGGAAAAAGTAGTGCTAAACATGCTAATCACTTTCTACATAAAAACTGTCCTGAAGTGTGAGGAAGGTTGCCAAGTGTACAGAGAAGTTAACCACAGTTAATTCAAACGTCTAATCGTCATAGAGACGTGATGTGATTTACGGGGGGGGGGGGGCTGATCAGCTAATTAGCCCCCACCTAACAAGTTTAGCGCCAGGGCTGCGCTAACAAAGCCGTGTTTTGACTGCTGGGGTCGTGCTAGCCGCCACATACGGAGGCAGGAAGGAGGGGTTAAAGGCCCATGATTGGAGCCACTGTGTCTGTGCTTTGGCCGGGGGGGGGGGTCCTTGCAGGAGCCACAACAACAGGAGGAGGTATTGAGGGGCGGTGGAGCGTGGAGGGGGGGTCAGGGGCACGACGTCCTGCGCTTTGATGCTGACACAAACAGCACACTGTTGTCACTTTCACTCTGCAAAACACAAAGATTGCACTTTCTTTAGCATGTGCAACACGTGACGCAAAAACGCAGGTCAATTTCCCACACGGGTTTAGGGTGTCCAAGCCATGCCACATCATATGGGACCCAAGTGAGGACAACAGGAAGTGAGCCAAGTGGCGACACGGAGGCTTTGAAAAGGAGCCGTAAAAGATGAAAAGAGAGCATGAGGGCGTCAGTCTGCCTGACTCCGCCCCCTTGGTCTACGTCTTTGATGGAAGCGTAGTGAAACTGTAAAAAAAAAAAAAACAGCGGAGTGGTGAGGTGAGGTGGAGAAGGTGGATGCGAACCAGGAAGTGGTGTGTGTGAGCGGAATGGCGCCAAGACTCTGTGGGCGTCAACAAGTCCGGCCTGACGGGTGGCGCTAATTAGCGTCGTGTTGCAACACGTCCAATTAAAGCCCGGATAGTCGCGTTGCTTCATTCGATGGGTATTTGACCGTCAACTCATCTTTCCCGTCTTTGCTCCCGCAGCTTCCTGTGGGACGACTACACGGTGGAAGTCAGCATCAACGACTACCTGGACATCGTCTGCCCCCACTACGCCCACGGCGAGGTCCCGCCCCACAGCGCCGAGCGCTACGTGCTCTACATGGTGGAGAGAGAGGACTACGAGGTGTGCAAGCCGCACTCCTTCGACCAGCTCCGCTGGGAATGCTCGCGGCCTTTCGCTCCTCACGCTCCTGAGAAGTTCTCCGAGAAGTTCCAGCGCTTCACCCCCTTCACCCTGGGCAAGGAGTTCAGGCAGGGGGAGAGCTATTATTACATCTGTAAGTATCCCAGCACATGGTCAGTTCCAGGGTCAAACCTGCACCATCTATTCTGCTCAACGTTGAGTTTGAACATTCAAAAGGAAGTTAACCCTTGTTAGAATGAAAACACAAGGTAATATTAAAACTAGTCTTTCATGCAATTTAGCAATTTAATGCAATTTAATTCTTTATTGTGCAAGTGGGAAAACAAATTATTGTGTTTAAAGTGTTAAAAGAAGTTAACCACTGTGAATATTCAAATGTAAAAACGTATTTTTCAGTCTTTAACATTCTTTATCCTTTATTGGCGAGTGTAAAAAGTAAGCTAACCACGACAAAAAATAGAGAATAAAGTCATTGAATTAAAAAACAGGCATTTATGACAACAAATATTTAGAGAATAAAGTCGTAAAATTATGAGGAAAAAACTCGGAAATCTACGAGAATAAAGTTGGACATTTACAAGGAAAAAAAATGTTAATATTATGACAATAAAGTTGTAAATTCCGAGAAAAATCTGGTAATAATACAAGCATAAAGACATAAAATTTCAAGCAAAAAGTTGTACATTTGCAAGAATTTTTTTTTTCAATATTATGACAATAAAGTTGTAAATTCCGAGAAAAATCTGGTAATATTACAAGAATAAAGACGTAAAATTCCAAGCAAAAAGTTGTACATTTGCAAGAAAAAAATTGTAATATTATGACAATAAAGTTGTAAATTCCAAGAAAAATCTGCTAATATTACAAGAATAAAGACATAAAATTACAAGCAAAAAGTTGTACATTTGCGAGAAAAAATGTATAATATTATGACAATGAAGTTGTAAATTCCGAGAAAAATCTGGTAATATTGCAAGAATAAAGACATAAAATTTCACGCAAAAAGTTGTACATTTGCAAGAAAAAATTTGTAATATTATGACAATAAAGTTGTAAATTCCGAGAAAAATCTGCTAATATTACAAGAATAAAGACATAAAATTACAAGCAAAAAAATTTTTTAATATTATGACAATAAAGCTGTAAATTCCGAGAGAAATATGGTAATATTACAAGAATAAAGACATAAAATTCCAAGCAAAAAGTTTTACATTTGTGAAAAAATTTTTGTAAAATTCTGACAATAAAAAAAAAAATAAATAAATAAAAATTAAGACAATAAAGACAATAAAGTACATTTGCAAGAAAAAAATTGTAATATTATGACAATAAAGTTGTAAATTCCGAGAAAAATCTGGTAATATTACAAGAATAAAGACATAAAATTTCAAGCAAAAAGTTGTACATTTACGAGAAAAAATGTATAATATTATGACAATAAAGTTGTAAATTCCGAGAAAAATCTGGTAATATTACAAGAATAAAGACATAAAATTACAAGCAAAAAATGTTTTTAATATTATGACAATAAAGCTGTAAATTCCGAGAGAAATATGGTAATATTACAAGAATAAAGACATAAAATTCCAAGCAAAAAGTTTTACATTTGTGAAAAAAAATTGTAAAATTATGACAATAAAAAAAATAAATATATAAAAAAAAAAATTAAGACAATAAAGACAATAAAGTACATTTGCAAGAAAAAAATTGTAATATTACGAGAAAAAAAGTTGTAAATTTGCAAGAAAAAAAAGAGTGTAATAGGGCTAAACATGCTAATCACGTTGTAAATAAAAGCTTTCATAGAGATACATTATTCATTATCCATCTTATTTTTTTAATCCATCTGTGGTGTCAAGTGTAAAAAGAAATGAACCGCTGTAAAACGTAAAATATATTCTTCTTTGCTTGGAAGAAACCAGTTGCTCAATCCCAGCTGAGGTCTTTTTTTTAATTTTTCTCGGAAACTGTGATGAAATCACGTGACCTCAGCATTTGACTTGAGATGTCTTTCATCATGATTGCATTGTTGGAAACAGTAATAATAAAAATAATTAATAATAATTAATAATAATATGTTCCTCCCGTGTTCCTCCTCCCAGCCAAGCCCATGCATCACCACGGCCAGGACTGTCTGCGTCTCAGAGTGGACGTCGCCGGCCAGAAAGGCTCGGCTAAATCCAACGTGGACAAACCCAGGACCGCGGTGGAGAAAGGCACGGACGCATCCAAAGCCAAGTTTGTGTCTGCGGGGGGGGTCCACAACCTCTCCAATCGTCTCCCAGCAGGTGAGGGCCGCAAACAGCTGGACTTGTTTAACATTTCCAACGCATGAAATCATGAAATCATGAAATCATGAAATCACAAGGACTTATCTTTTTCTCCTCCTAGACGACCCCACGGCCATGGAACCCAATGTTCAGAGGAGTATCGGAAATACCGGAACGCGGACGATGTCCTTATCGTTATTCTTCATCACGCTGCTTCCGGTTTTGTTAGCGGTGATGCTTCACTGATTGGGATGACAAAGACGTTGCTAACGAACTTTTAAAAAAGGACAACAGTGCTGGTCGCTGGAGTCACAGAGACAGACTTTTTATACAACCACCAACTGTGAGTGTGTGTGTGTGTGTGTGTGTGTGTGTGTGTGATTGTGTTGTGGAGTGAATGTGGGGTGCGGAGCGCTCCAAAGAAGAGGACCTCAATTTTTTTTTTTTTTTTTTTTATATATATATCTGACAAAAATAAGGATTTTCAATGCACTCACATTTGGACATTTACTGTTCTCATACCACTCCATAGGTACAATTCCTCCTCCGTGTGTACAGCGAGGATGAATGGCGTTGACACGGGAAAAATACTCAGCTACTTTAATGGTAGCATTCAATATGGAGGACTTTTTTTTTTCATTGTTATTGTTTATGTAGCACTCAGCCCTTCTTGTATCTCTGCACACGTCTGACAGCTTCATGCTCACCCGTTAATTTTTTTATTTGTTTTTTTGGTACACGTCTGCAGACCCCCAACTTGTCCGACCTCGCCTACTTGAAGGGGCTTTTTTTGAAATCCATACACTGTACAGTATTTTTTTTTGTTGTTGTTTTTTTACTTGTTCATATGTACATGTTGTACAGAGGTAAATATATGAGAAATTGTTTTACGATGTGAAAAACTTAGTGGAATAAAAGAAAAGTGTTGTTATATATTTTCTGGTCTGAAAAACTGATTTTGCCGGGGCTGTTCCTCTCCACCCACGGGTCTTTCCCGACTTCTCTGCCCTCAACTTTCCACCACTTTCATCCCTTGCGGTTTGCTTGCATTTCACACACTGGAAAGCAAACACCAGGATCTGGATTGGAGGATAGGGGGGTGATGAAGGAGTGTAATAGCACCCTAGCGTACGGGTGTGAAGGTGCCACTCTTGCCTCCCTGAGTTTCTCCTCTTTTTTTTTTTAACTCTATACATCCTCTTTCCGAGGCCGAGATGGGAATCTGCCCACATGTTGGAATGAAAGGAGACACGGCAAACACGCCGTCACAGACCTCAGAAATGACTGAAAACTGTCAAAAGTGGCTATCCTCTGTAAAACCAACCGACGTATACGTTCCAAACCAGAACATAAGGACCACTTGTTTGGTTTTCCACGATCACGTCATACATTCAGCTCGCTCGATCTCTGGGATCTCATGCAATGTGGCACCCATGTCCGTGTCGTGGGTGCCCAAGCTGCCATGATGTCATCAAAATCATCTTAAACACAACACAGGAATATAAACGTACCGTCATCCCTCGCCGCTTTGCACTGGACACACAAGCATAGGTTTGAATTGTCTCACAACGGGAAAACCTCCACTCTGAACCCTCGACCTCACTTCCTGTCAGCTTCCCGAGGGAACACATTTACAAAAATGTACATGAGCCCATGTTTTATTTAGGTCATGTGAGCGTAATGTGACTATAGGGGTGTTATTTTATGTCTAGAGGGCTCTAATAGAGTTAAAACCCGGATTTACAAGGTTATGTCCAATGCTGTACCTGACTTCAAATTATTTGCATAGTAAGTTTACACGTCCAGTACAAATGATTCATGTAGAAAGTCATCGGATCGATTCCAAAGTATATTTATATTCATAAACAATTTATGAAAATGAAGACAAAAGCTTTGCATCATAGATAATTACTATAATGACAGCAAATCAGTGTAAATTAAAAAATGAAAATACTGTATATCATTGCTGTCTAATGAAAAGCCATCATTTGTGACAAAAGCTTTTTTTGTGATACAATTATTTAAAATAACATTTAATTTTTTAAACATAGGATGGTGTTATATATATGACAACATATGAAAAACATGACTAGGTAGCAATCAAAGAACATACAAAGAGGATGCGAACTTTCCGGCAGGAAAATAAGACAAAGAAACAAGATTTAAATGTCAAATAAAATGTCAAAAGGAATCTAAAACCCGAAGCGAGGAAATTACGGGTGAGACTGTTGCTAAATGTCAGATTTGAGAGGTGTATTTCTTCTTTTCCCTAAAGTGTTGTCAAGGAGACGAGGTTGTTTCATCTGAACCATGTAATATTCCATCCTGACAGCTGGTGCACACTCAAGACACGAGATATTTATTTTATTATATGAAAACAGTACCTTTATGAATAAAATTAACTTCAAACCACACTTGCAAGAGCACAAATTGTTAAATGACAATGCTGAATTATTTGCAACAATTGAAATCCAATTGGATCCTATTAAGAAGGTGTACCTAATGCATAAATGGCGTTTAAGGTAACGTTTTTATTCTAATATGTTAATTAAGAGTTCAAATTTGAGGCTATTGACTTATTTGTGTCCTGTGTTTTCCCTCCATCAAATCAAAGGAACGCTTCCCTGATTGTAAGGTCACGTGCGTCCGATTCAGCACCGCATTGGCCCGAGTTCTTACCACGTGTTTTAACCATCAGCCAATCAGAGTTTAGATCTCCGAGCAACCGCCAGCAAACACGGAAGTATGGCTGCAGACGAAGCCTGTCGTGGGGCGGATACCCACGTCAACGTTTTACCCCAAGAAGAAGCTTTACTACAAGTCTCGGTTGTCATTATAAGCATACGTTGAGACGCTAAATAGCACATTTATATATTTTTATCCCGTTTATGGAGCTACTGCAGCTACTATCATGGGCCTGCATCGTGTTTACAATCGGCATGTTCTCGACTGGATTGTAAGTGCAATCGTCTCTAAAAGTGCCTCGTGGCGTGGTAAACATTAAGTCAATGTTTTGTCTTATAACTTTAAGGAAATGTTTTAAGTGTGCGAGTTAATTTATTTGACACATTCAACATGTTGTAAACTCGCTGCGCTAGTTTGAGTACTCGTCAGTTGGAGTGATATTAGAGAATCAATGGCTAATGACAGTGGACGTAATGACGTCATCACCGGAAGTGTTGTCACACGTTGTTTCTGTGTTTGTCAAGGGTCGACCTGAAGAAGATGCAATACTCCAAGAGCACTGACAATGTCCAGTTTCTGCCTTTCCTCACCACATGTATAAAGTGAGTTTTTTTTAACTTTACAAACATCCAGCAGCATCCCAACCCACTGCCACAGATACATTGCAGACCTTATTTTGTCCTAAATGAGGGCGCAATGAAGAGGAACAACAACAACCGCCTTGAAGCTGGTGATGTGAGTTGACATGTTTGTTCATTGGTCTGACTGCTTTTTGTTTCCATAGCAACCTGGGATGGCTATACTACGGGATACTGAGGAGTGACGGCACGCTAATTGTGGTCAACCTCATCGGAGAGTTACTGCAGCTCCTCTACATCCTGTCGTACTTCATGTACACAAAACAGAAGGTCAGCAATACTGATGCTATCACATGCTACGTGGTGTGTTTACATGTCTGGTTACTATTAAATGGGGCGGGGTTTAGAGACAGGTGGCATACCAAATTGTCGGCGGGGCGGCGGTGGCCACCAGCGCTTGGTTCTACTTCTCCAAGATTCTTCCGCCGGGAGACATACAGCTCAACCAGCTCGGCCTGATCTGCAGCGTGGCCACCATCGGCGTGTACCTGTCGCCGCTAACTGACCTGGTGAGAAATATTGAATGTTGACTCATGTATTTATGTATTTATTTATTTTTACATTTAGTGCTCTCCAGACATACGTATAATAGGACTGTCAGTGTGGCTTTGTTATAACTCAGTACAGTAAATGTCATCGAAAGCCTGCGTGCCCAGAGGCACTTCAGCTTGCTGAGTGAAGCTGCTTTTTAAGCTACAAGTGATAGCCGACAACTAGCTTGACTACTTTATAAATATATATAATATTTGGAAAGTGCCCACAGGGCATGCTGGGTATTCCAGTGTAAAATATCCAGTCGTCCCTCGCCGTATCTCTGCTCAAATTATGCGGCTTCACTCTAACCCTGTGATGCGCCCAAGCGTCTGTTAATCGCCAGAACAACAGACCTTTATTGCAGGTTTGAATAATCTCACATCAGTCACAATCATAATAACATAATCATAATAATAACACAGAGATCTGGGTTCCAATCTCTGTTTGGGCATCTCTGTGTGGAGTTTCCATGTTCGAGCTGTCCAGGGTGTACCTCGCCTCTCGCCCGACGTCAGCTGGGATAGGCTCCAGCATGCCCCTGCGACCTTAGTGAGGCTTAACTGCAAATGAAATGGAAGGATGGATACTATTGTGGGTTTCTTATTTATGTATTATTTTCTGTTATGTCTCCGATAAAGGCTGCACGGCGGAAGAGTGGTTAGCGCGCAGGCCACACTGCGAGGAGACCAGAGTTCGATTCCACATGTTCTCCCCGTGTGCGCGTGGGTTTTCCGGTTTCCTCCCACATTCCAAAAACAAAATAGCTCTCCAAATTGTCCATAGGTATGAATGTGAGTGTGAATGGTTGTTTGTCTATATGTGCCCTGTGATTGGCTGGCCACCAGTCCAGGGTGTACCCCGCCTCTCGCCTGAAGACAGCTGGGATAGGCTCCAGCACCTCCCCGCGACCCTCGTGAGGATAAGCGGTAGAAAATGAATGACGGAATGATGTTTAAAGGTCACTATAGGGGTGTTACTGCATGTCTAGAGGGCTCTAATAGTGTTTAAACAAATTTTCATTGTCGCATAAAGGTTTTTGTTGCTCTAAATATGAAAATATTGACTTAACACTCACTAATCATGACAAATGAGGGATTTGATGTAAAAGGACTTTATGTCTTTTATACCAGTGCATACTTACAGTGGACTTACAGGACGCCTCGTGAATGTTTTTATATTAGTTTTAGTATGACACAGGCTGATCCTACGCCACCTCAAAGCACAACAATAAAGGTATTGTCAAGTGCAGTAGGTGTTCCAACGTGTGTGTTTATTTAGCAGAGAGCAGTCAGGTGTCACAGCGCGGCCCACATTAAAGACATATCGTCTTTCCGGTTGTCTTTGCCATCCTGTTTGCCTCCTTCTCTCCATCTGTCTTGCAGCTCAGAAGCAAGCCTGTGCCTTTCCTGCCATTCTTCTCCTCCTCCTCTGCGTCTTCCTGTTATTCTCTCCCTCTCTTGGAGACGGCTGCCTGTACTTGTTACTTAATGATGTGTTGGCACCCCTCAAAGCGCTGGTGTTTGTTTTTGTGTCCTTTTCAGGTGGCCATCGTGCGTAGTGGGAACATCCAGTGCCTGTCCTTCCCTTTGACAGTGGCCACGTTCTTGACTTCCACTTCCTGGTTCTTGTACGGCCTGCAGTTGGAGGACTACTACATTTTGGTATGACACACTTTTTACCCTTGTAACGTAGTCGTACGGTGGAACCCGCTAAAGTCAACAAGCCGTCCGTGCCAAGTCAACATTGACACACGTGTTCGACCGCTTTTTTTTGACACATTTCTATGCAAAATTGTTGGCATCGTCGTTATCACCTCAAAGTGTGAAAGGACGACAGCGGCATAACGGCTATCCAGTTGCGTAGTATAAAAACCTACACAACGTTGTGTCGCTTATGACACACACGTCGTCAGTCCAAACAGCGTCAACATGAACGGGTTCCACTGTATCCGTATCCATAAGCACAGCTATCCATCCGCATTTCTTTTCTTATTAACGTGTGGGCGTGCATTTCAGGTGCCAAACCTGCCTGGGATCTTCACCAGCACCATCAGGTTTTATTTGTTTTGGAGATTTGCACCCGTCACTGGGTCAGCTTCCTATAAGTCCATGCAGATATGATCGCCACTGTGTGATAAAAATGGGCAATAGTGTCTACGTTCCATAAGGGTACATGAAATTACTTTTTCTTATGTGGGACCTCATAAAACATGCCTTAAAGTGCCTTATCTTATATTGCGTACAAAGAGTATTGGGGCCACAGTGAAATAACATTTTTCCTGTTATTTGTGTAAATTCAATTAGTTTTGAATAGTTTGAAATGATAAAAAGGTAAGTGTTGAAGGTAAGGGTACCCAAAACCGAAAAATAATGTATATGTCAGAATGATACAAAAACAATGTAAAGCTGTTCTGCAGCAATGGAGGTTGATTAAGTTGGTGTTCCAAGTTACTTTCTACCTCCTGTCGCCATAAGAACAGTGTCGGGAACACACCGTGGTACCAACAGTACAACAGCATTGTAGTAGCAGTGAATACAATTGTGATACTATGTAAGTATACACGTATTTTCTTGATTAAACTAGTAAAAAACATGTGATCTGCATATGCCTTTAAAAGCCCATGACAAAAGCAACCGGCGTGCGGCGGCACACCCTACACGTGTACTTTGTCATGTAGGGTTGCCAACACCCACACTGAGCCGAGAAGCGACGCACTTGGTTCCGTGTCGCCGCGTGAATCGACAATAGTCTGTAAAACCTGAGTGGTTTCTCTTTGACAGCTTGACTCGGGCTACGCCAATTCATGCCAGCGTGTTTGATCACCGATCACCGGATGGGACTTTAAGCCTCGATGCTGTGTGACGACAATGAGCACATACGTACTGTACAGCATAAAGACAGCATAATGTTTGAATGGGAAAACACGAATAGATGAGAGCTCTAATCGGGATCAAAGTTCCTTATTCATTCCGGTCATTTTGTTACCTTGAACGCAAATCTATGTTACTGAACAATTCCTTTGTTTTGGTGTTACTCCCAAATGAATTGAATTAAGGTTTGCATACAACTAGTGTACAACTAGGTCAACCCAGGTAGTATTTTGTAGGCCAGTAACAGAACCTTAAAGTGGCATCTTAGATGAACCGGGAAGAGAACAGAAGAGGGCTAGGCACTATAAAAGAATTAATATAATAAGAATAAAAATTGATAAAAGTCATAATATTACTGTAGGAGTTTGTGAAACATTAGTCGGAATTTTACGAGCATAGTGTCTTTTTTTCAAGAAAAAAGTTGTAATATTATATAGTAATAGAAACATTGTGATGCTGAGTTATGACATGAAATATTGTACATTCATGATGGTAATATTGTTACATTATTGACAAGATTCCAACTTAACAAAATATTCTTATGTATACAGTATATACATATTTTCACTGTGGCACTAATATTCCTTGTTTGTGTTGTTTTTTTACCATGTGGCACATCAAGTGGCATTTTGCGATCCGCCAACACGATCTAATCTCATCCTAATCCATTCAATTGGACCCAGTTATTGTATTGTAATCCAAAGATTAGGTGGCGTTACGAGGCTGCTATTTTTAATATTCGGGTATTGAAGCGGTACCGGTGTGAGTGTGGAGTGTACAGTACAGAAATATTCCATATGGCTTTTTTTTTTTCTATGGCAATTTTGTACCATATCATACCTCTTGTGCCTGTCCTTCTTGGACCTCGGTGCATATCGGCGGAGTTAGCTCTGTTTTGGGAAAGATCCGGGCTTTTTGATATACGTCATGTTTTTATTATGCAGACTGTTTACATTCGCTAAATGCTATTTTTGCAAATGGACCTAGGAATGAATGGTTTGTCAATAAACGGATGAAAAAGTGCAATGTTTTTTTTTCTGTACCTAAATTAGCACTTATGTGCAACCAAAATATTATAAAGAGCTCTTAGGATTACACGGCATTTCATACACTATCATGACTATTCCAGCGTAAATACTGGTTTTATATTTTTTTATGCTATCATATCACTTCTGTGATCTGGATAATCTGACCGGATTTTATTATTTCAAACAGCATATCATGCACTTTTATGCACTTTTTTTCTCCTGCTTTCACTCAGCCATGTAATGCCATAATAGTGCCTTTTATTTGTCTACAGATTAACAGGAAATTTGCATCAAAATTAATCCTGATAATTTATCCTAATTTTTGTATTTCAAGCAGCATGCCATGCACTATCGTTGCTATGTCGACATATATACGCTTTCTTTCCTCTTTTGTCCAGTATGTCTTTGAGCATGTGACGTTAGCATTGCGCTACTCATCTCTGGACTGTATCCTGATTTTACAAAGTCAAGCAGCATATCATGCATTATCGCAACTCTTCCATCTATTTGCTGTCTTTGTAGCCGTCTTGGTATGCTACGTATTGCATATCATGCACTTGACTGTTTCATAAGGATGTGCAGATGTACCTAATATTGTGACTGTATGTAACTTTTCTTTGGGACAGTGTGTGTGTGTGTGTGTGTGTGTGTGTGTGTGTGTCTGCAGCGGACAAAAGCTTGTTTGACGGTGCAGCAGTGCGAATGAGCTTGTTTGTGTGCGTGAGTGTGTTGATTCAGAGAGGCCAGTGGTGGGAAAGGCCACGCCAGAGGTTCTCATCCCGTCCATGTGTGTGTGTGTGTGTGTGTGTTACACAAGTCCTTTCCTGAGCTCAAACAGCCAACCAGCCCTGACACAACACACACACACACACACACACACACACACGGAGACACAACACAGCATTGTGCTGCTAAGTGAGTGTTGTAGAGCAGGCGACGAGTGGAGGTGGGAAACAAACGTGGTTAAAAGGGTCGACTCGACATGTGAGCGGAAGACGGGGGAGGAGGGACGCTTGTGGGGGGGGTCAATGAATCATGGGCAGACATTTAAATGGTGTTATTGTTTTTGTTTCATTTCATGATGAATGAAACAAAACAAGCCACAGATTGAACGCCAATCACACGTTTACATGAAGTTAATATCATACCATCATTTGGATGAACGAAATCATAACTTTTCTGTGAAATTGCCACTTTATTATTGTAAAATTTGGTATTTTATCTGAAATTTTTTTCACATTTTTTCTGAATATTAGGACACTTTGCATAAAATTACATAATTATTTTGTCATAATAATTTATTGATATCACCTTATTCTTGTGAAATAACATTCCAGCTTTATTCTTGGAATATGGCATCATTTTCTCTCTTAATATATGGATATATTGTATTTTTTTTTCTTTCGTATTATTGCTTTTTCTCATATTTTAACTGTGAATGAATGTTGTATTTTATTCATTCATTCATTCATTTTCTACCGCTTTTTCCTCACGAGGGTCGCGGGGGTATTGGAGCCTATCCCAGCTGTCTTCGGGCAAGAGGCGGGGTACACCCTGGACTGGTGGCCAGCCAATCACAGGGCACATATAGACAAACAACCATTCACACTCACATTCATACCTATGGACAATTTGGAGTCGCTAATTAACCTAGCATGTTTTTGGAATGTGGGAGGAAACCGGAGTACCCGGAGAAAACCCACGCATGCACGGGGAGAACATGCAAACTCCACACAGAGATGGCCGAGGGTGGGAATTGAACCGTGGTTGAACCGTCTGCGCGCTAACCACTAGACCGCCGTGCCGCCCTGTTGTATTTTAATGTATCTTTTACTCTCTTTACTTGCTTTTATTCAACTCCATTCTTCTGTGAAGTATTTTGAAAAGCTCTATACAAATAAAAGGTATTATTATTATTATTATTATTAAATGGAACTAAATATACTATACTATAATACTATAATAATAATAAATACTATAATAATACTATAAATGTATAAATGGAGCAATATATAAACCATGTAAGATTGTTCAAATAAATCTAATAGTTAGTAGCAATACATAAAATATGAGCTCAGGTAGTATTTGTACAAGTGTAGTATTATTTATGTTCTCACCCCATTAATAAGCCAATGATGTCCATGCTTTTATAACGCAGGAAACACAAGGCTAGTCGGTGGCGCGTGTGCTCGTGGAGTCAGGGTGAAAGGTGGTGCTGGTGGGGGGGTGTGGGGGGGTCAATCAGCTGAACAATAAGTTGAACTTCCAAACAGGATCCCCTTGAGTTTCCTGCCTCCTCAAAGTACACACACGAGCTGACTCTTGTACTTTTCAAGTCCTGGTGCAGGTTTTTCCATGCTAGCGTCTCCGCAGGGAGGTGTCGTACGTGTCCTCTGCAGGCTGGAGTACACAGAACCAATCAACGCCAGACAGTACACTGAACATTATTCAACTTCCACAACATCACGACTTGTTAAAGCATCTTCCTGCAGGAAAATGCGGCCGCCTCGTTGGTGCCGTCAACCCTTTCCCGTTTAAATTAGCATAAAAAATGTAAAACATTTTGCGACTTGGACCTTTGACTGGTCACATATGCTAACACCTACTCGGTTAATTGCATTGATCATATTGCACTGAGCAGCCAGAACACGAGCATTAGCAGCTGTGGCTGTAGGCAACCTACTCGTGTAATGCTTTAAAACACCAGCTCTATCCACCTCTGCACGCGCTTTAAAGTGTCGTCGTTACACCTGCTGTACTGTAATCAGCGCCATTAACGCTCCATACTGCTATTGATGCTGTGTTGTGGTTAAACTTTCTCATGCTCTCCCGATTATGGGTTAGTTTTCATATTTTGGAAGTAACAACCTTCTTCCAATGAAATGCAGAAATAAAATAAATAATCATTTACAGGCATCAAAACGGCTAAATGAACTGAATTAAGGCATTCAGAAGACTCATTGAAAGGCGTCGTGATGATGTGTAGTTACCTACACTGGTCACTAGGTGTCACTAATGTTGCTGTAGCATTCGGTGAGACACACAAGCACCAGACTTCATCAACAGGCTTCTATTGGTGATTTGATGTCACTTCATGTTTGGAAATAGGAGTGTAAAAGTGAATATAGGGGTGTTATTTCATGTCTAGAGGGCTCTAGTAATGTTAGAGCATATCTAGGCAGTTGTAAAAACAAGGAGGGTTTACTGTACTGAGTGGATTTAAACATACAGTATCTGCTGTGATGGTGGAGGGCGGGGCCTAAGTGGGTTTATCCAGGTGGGCTAAAATATCCGCCAGCTTTTTTCCCCCCTCAGGCAAAATGAGGCAGAAAAAAAACGTTTACAGCGTTGTGATTTTTAAAGATGCACCCGCACTTGTTTTTTTTTTTTTTTGCAGGTGTTATTTACTTCCTGCATGCAGAAGTCCCTGCACAGCTGAGCACAACACACACACACACACACACACACCAACTCACACCAGCACACACACCTCACCTTACAGAAAAATGTGACCCTTCAGCTTCTTCCAGCAAAGAGATAAACAGGCTTCACTCCCTCCTTCCTGGCGTCTCCTCTGGGTTTTAGAGCTTCCACGAGGTTTTACCTCCTCTTCTTCTCCTCCGACTACTCCCACCCCGGCCTTCCACAGCGCAGGCGGCGGAGTGGCGGGGTGGACAGGCGTTCATTAAGCTGTCAGAGCAGGACGGGCCTCACGGGCTGCTGTAAATTGAAATCATGGTGTCACGCACCGCTCGGCGTTAGAGGGCAGGCCGCGCCAGCGCTTGACAACAACTCAATAAAGTAGCTGTCACTTTAAGCAGTTGCAGTGCAGCCTATGCTTGTGTGCTTTCTGGAGAGTTCATGTTTTTCCACAGCTTAGCTACTCCTGCCTGCCTCGACACGCTGCAGCCCTTTGGCCACGCTCTCTCACGCTGTGTGTGTGTGTGTGTGTGTGTGTGCATTTTGTTTGTCTGACTTTGTCTAATAGACTTTGTATACTGTATATATTCAGCTACCCAGCATACCTTGTGGGTTATCAATGAGTTTAAATGGCGGTGTTTAGTGTGCAAGCATGCATTTTGATACCCGCATGGTCCACGTGTTACTTGTTGTTATTTTTGGTTGCACCGTGAGCAAGCGAGTTGTTGGGTTTGACATTTTTTATGAACATTTGGCTTAGTTGCCAGGTGGTTTGAGAGTGTGACCCCGGTAAATAGCAGGGGTCTTCCTCCCTCGTTTATCACGGTTAGTTGGTTGCAAACTCAAATGTGATGAGTGAATTTCTAGTCGTTTTCAATATGAATATATGAAATACTTTGGTAGTTACGGCATAGAAAACCTGTTTACTGTCTTCTAAATATGGTTTTTAACATCAATAGAGCCCTAAAGACATGAAATAACACCCCTATAGTCACTTTTACGTTCGTATTGGTCAATATACAAGATATAATCCGAGAAAAAAAAAAGACAAATAAGACAGCAGACTCATACGTTAGCAGTTCCTTGTTGTGATTTCCCAAGAGTCTACTTCCTGCTATTGTCTCAATATAATGATATCTCATAATGTTTCATATTACACAATATAGTAGACATATTGGGAGTCTACCTTTCCCTTTACAGCCTTGTATTTGTATTTTACAAACAAAGCAAGTGAAGTTAAGTGTGTATGGGTGTGTGTGCGGGGGGGGGGGGGGGGGGTGTCAACGACCACCATGTTATGCAAAAGCCCAGAAAAAAAGCAGTACAGACGTGTCTGTGCTTGCAGAGTGCACATACCACGGTGTGCAAATTATTCTAATATTTTTTTAATTGCTTTTTTAGTTACATCAAATGCCACAAAACCTGATTGGATGTATTCGACTCAATAAAACAATAAATTCTATTAAGTGTGCTTGTGGTTTTTTTTTTTACAGTGACACAATGTCGCCCTCTAGTGGTGTGTTTGTAGCACAACAACACATAAGGCTCAAAATATATTTTACCTGTGCGGATAAAAGTAACACATTATATTGTGACGCAGCAAGATGCTGCGAATAAAATCTATAAATAAACGTTACGATAAATGATCAATAAAAACTAAGTGTAAAATTATAATTTTACAATAATTTGCTCAATTTTACAAGCATATAGTCATATATTTTATGTAATTACTACTTCGTTATTGTAAGACTAGGAATTGTTGTTGTTGTTTGGGTTTGACACGGACATTTGAAAAGGTGACGGACCGGAGTTCAGAGTTCACGAATATGGCTGCCTGTGTGCACGTGCCAGTCAAAAGTTTAGAGACACCTTGTCATTCAATAACACGACAAAGTGCGTCTAAACTTTGTGTTATGTAACATTCTCTGTTTGGTATCGTTTAAGTTGAGTTAATTTGACAACTCGGATCATTTAAGCGTCGGCTGCTTCTCGGCAAAACATTCATTTCATCGTCGCTTGAGGGCACAAACATATCAGGTAACAATGAAAAGCACACCCACGCCAAACATATCTTACAACATGTCACAAATTATCATTAATAGTTTTATTTTTTTTCAAGAGGTGACTTAAATTAAAAAAAAGCAAAGTCTACAATATTTGCTACAGTTGTCGTCATTCCACCGCTGCTGTTATGTAAATAAAAACGTCTACTTTGCACACATTCACTAGAAAATACTTGAATACAATCATTTCAGTATTACAATATAGACAATCTCCTGTCAGACTCCCCATTTGGCACCCAAGCACGATGGATAAAAGTCATAAAATGATGATTATTGTAGTTGTCATGGTAATGCCTCTGACACATTATTTCATACACGCACACAAAAACATTCAAGTGGATGTGCAATAATAACAATAACCCTTTTTTTTTAGTTTTACAATCAAACAGTGACTCCAAAGAGAAACATAACATAAACAATCACTTTTCTTACATGTGGTCACTTCTCTTCCTGGTTTAAATTAGGAATAAAATGAGCTGTAAACTCACAGCAACGGTACACGTGTGCTGCTTTTATATGCCAACAGTCGTATTACATGCGATGTTTGCATTGCCGCTGCATAGTAACATTTTATTCAGACACAATGTTAACAGAGGCGATTAAAAGCCAATGGAGATGACCGTAAATGCTCCAATTAGCGCCTCTTGTAGTCGCCGGGTGCCTGGTCTACAAATACAAATAACCACCAGTGTCTGTGATTAGTGCCGGGTCACAAAAATATCAGCTACGGCTGTAGGCAACCTTCTTAACGTTGCAATGGAAACAAGCATCAAAATACTAGATGAGATGTGTTCTACATGGTAGTTTACTGACTTATTTTTGCTCTGGCTTTGACCCTCCGCGGCGGCTCCTCCTCCTCCACGCTCCGACTGGCCACCAGATCCTGCAGCTGGAGGGCCCCGCCGCCGATGAAGCAGAAAGCGGGACACACGGGAGCCGAGCAGTCCACGTGGCCCTCCCACAGCACGCGTAAGGAGTGGGCGTCGTAGAAGGCCACGCGGCCCTCCTCGCAGTCCAGACACACGCCCAGCCTGGGCGGCAGAGGCGCGGTGTACGGGTGCGCGGGCTTCGTGTGGGCGCCGCTGTTGGAACGTAGGCTTCCCACGCTCTTGCTGTCCCCCAGACTGTGCGGGTGTCCTCGGGGGAGGAGGATCTTCCCCATGCCGATGGTGAGGAAGCAGAAGGCGGGCGAGTCCTGGCCGTCCTCCGCCTCGCTGTCATGGCCGCTGTCGGGGTCGTACCTAAACAAGACGACATTTGGTCAGGCCTGACGCTGGAGCCTATCCCAGGAGGCGGTGTAGACCTGGACCGGTCTGAGATGGTACCGTGGGCTGGTCATGTCCTGAGGCTGATGGAACCACTCTTGGAGCTTCACCTCCTGGCCTACTCCGACCTTCAGGAACCAAGCAAAACACATCCTGTCATTTTCAGCATCTTTGACTCGTGTTTTTATAGCAAGACCGCAAAACAGGCAAAGAGCTCCTGTCATATAGAGGATCTTTGACACTTTTTGCAGTAGATAATGAAACAACACAGAGCTGTTGTTCTCCGGGGGATTTTTGCAACAGCAACAACTCCTGTCATATAGATGATCTTTGACGTAAGTCCATGCCTCCTGTCACATAGAGGATCTTTGATTCGTGTTTTTGCATCACCTTGACCAGGTATGAGCCGGGCTCCACCGAGCACGCCCAGTAGTGTCTGCCCTGCGAGACGGCCAGGTCGGCCACCAGGAGGTCGGAGGTCAGGTGACAAGACGTGAGTGTGCGGTCGGCCACCTTCAGCAGGGAGAGCCCCGGCACGCTGCGGGCGTACGTTTGACCTTTGCCCAGCGCCAGCCTGTCGGAGTGCAAACCCCAGCGAGAGTCCAGCGAGAAGGACAAGACTGGCGGAGGAAGGAGGACACAAGGAGGCAAGAAGACGGGGAGAGGGAAGGAGCGGAGGACGCAGGGTTAGATTGTGACGCTGGGCCAAGGAGGAGGAATGTGGAGAAAGTACATGTGAGTTTCAAACAAATACTACTACTTCTACCCCATTAATAACAAATATTCTATCTGTATTTACTGCTGGTGGGATTAGAACAGATGATATGTGGAATCTCACCAGGAGCTGGAGGTGTGTGGAGATAGACCTCCTCGCTGTAGTCCCCAAATCCGGCCTTATTGCAGCCCCTGACCCTCAGCACGTAAACGCTGTCTATCTGCAGCTGGTCCACCACGGCGCTGGTCCCCCGCACTTCGTCCAGACGTCTCCACGCCGTGGAAGCATCGGGGGATCGAGCGCCGCCCCACGTGGCTCCGGCCGCTCCCGTGCGCCTTTGGAACTCCACGGAGAAGTGCCAAGCCGGCGCCGAGTCCTGAGGGAGTCGCCAGCACAGGAAGAGCTGGTCGTAGGCCAGCGTCTTCTGGGTGTCGATGACCGGGGCCAGTGGAGCTACGAGACACGACGGACGGACATGACGATCATCTCACCCGATCGGGTGTCCCTCAAGTCACCTACCGGGGATGAATTCCAAGCCGCTGATGAGCCTCGTCTCCTTCGTGGCGTCCAAGTGGAAGTGTCGGAATGAAGGGTCGGCCGACAAGGAGAAACCCTGCAGGCTCGCCACGGCCTTCACCAACCTGCTCCGGGGAAACGCCCATTCAGAGACAACGCAATTCCAGAAACGACCCGTACGAACATTGAAGCCACCTGTTGTGCGTCACCCGAGCGGCCTGCACGAAACACGGCTGGTCGCTCTCCTTGAGGAGCTCGTGGGTGTAGGACATGAGACCGGCCTGCTCCAGCATGTCCCGCCTGGCCGACACCTGAGCAGACAGGGCCTCCTCCCTCCTGTTGCGGGACGCCTCCAGGGCCACGGTCAGGGACCCCTGACGCTCGGCAATGGACGCGCCCAATTCCTGCATGCAGCGAGTCAGCTGGTGGAGAGCTACAGCGCCGTTAGCCTGCACACACAACAAAACAAAAGTACATAAATATTGTATATGAGGTACATGAAATATGGACGTTATGTGGCCGAAGTGATGCGTTCAATTCATTAGGGTCCCTAACCTCCGTCTGTTTAATAGCAGCCTCCAGCTGCGTGATCTGACTCTGGATGTTCTCCTGATTGGCCAGGATGTAGTTGACTTCCTTGGTCAGCTGATCCTGAAGGAGAAGGACAAGAGAAGGTGTTCTGTTTATGGCGTCGTGCGGCTGCACCGTGGGGCGTTCGAGGCACCTTCAGGGCCTGGTAGGCTTGTGTTATTGGCAGCACTTTGTGGCCCTGGTGGACGCGGCGCGGCTTACACAGCGAGCACAGCGACCTCTGGCAACTGCAGCAGTACCACTGCAGTCTCTCCTGCTCGTGCTCCGTGCACGTTAGCACCTTGGGGGGGGGGGCACAGAAGACGAATGAATGAGAAGAGATGAGAGAGAAAGAAACAGACCAACCTTTGGGCGAAAGTTGTTTGTGGGGAGAATGTGCTCGTGCTGGGCCCGGGGGGTCCCCCAGGGGTGGTAGAGTTTGAAACATTCGTTGCAGAAGTTGGCCTTGCAGTCAGCGCAGCCCTTGGTGGCCTCCAGACACTGCGGAGGCTTACAGAAAGCACACATGATGGCGACGCTGCCCAGACTCAGCGTGTGCCTGAACCTGCGTGACGGGGAAGCAGGGGGGGGGGGGGGGGGCGAGGTTAAGGTCGGACGCAAACCGACTTCCAAGGATGGATGGAGGACGCCGTGATGTTTACCTTTCTACGATACGCTCCAGGGTGAGGTTGCGGGGGCAGTCTGTCAGGCCCCTCTCGCCCAGCTCCACGTCCTCCTGACAGGAAGGACACGGGAACAGCATGGGGGGAGGGGCTGCGTCTTTACGTCGTCGCCCTGGGTAAGTGCTGCAAGCTGGGGAGGGACGGGATGAAAGGAAATAACGTAGGAAATCAAGTCGTAGCCTGGCTTTTTATTTGGGATTATTCTTCTTGCTTGTACGTATGTCTCACCGAACACCACCGTAGCATTACTGACACCTAGTGGCCGATGTAGAATACTACATACTTTCATCGCATCTTCAAATTGTACTGTTCCATGTTGTAGTTACCAAACTGGGCAATGTAGGCGATCTTCCCTATGCTGCTCACAGCCGCTAGGGGGCATGGTTTAGCATGGTATGATATGTTATAATGTATTTACTTGGCATACAGACACAAACTATGCCCGCATGCTATTCCCTCCTACCGGTTCGAAGCAGTCGGTCCAAGTGGTCCGGCGTCCTGGGCGCGGGTCTCCGCGGCTGTCGCGGGGAGCGGCTGTTGGGCGTGGAGGCGGGCGATTGCGGCTCCGGGGGCAGGTCGGGAGGAGGGTAGCCTCTTTGTACCAGGACGTCGGCCGCACACAGCAGACACACGCTGTGCTGGCACGGCAGCAGGATGGGCTGCTTGACCGTGTCGTCACACACGGGGCACCGCAGTTCCTGCTCCATGCTCTTCATGTTGGCCTGGAAGCACAACGTCACTATAATGACCAATTGTTTCTGTAGACATCTAAGGATGTTCTTTCGTCTTAACGCAGCTTCCCGTTTCTATGACAACGTCCATCATCTCTGCATGCCGGTAAAAGCACGGAAAAGCCGCTTCCACCCAGCCTGGTTGACATTTAAACAGCCTTGAGTGACATTTCACCCAATAAAACCACCTAGTTAGCTAACAACAATACTATGGAATGCTACAATGTAACGATAAACGTGCATTTCTGGCACAAAAATTGCATATATGAGTGTTATACTCACGCTAATACGAAGCAAAGCGTCCATGATTGATGTGAAGGTTTTTAATTCCGTGTCTGCCATGCCTAAATGAAGCAAAACCGGCACCCGAGCCCTTTTCCTCCGATTTATATCAATGCAGGCCTGCACACAAGCCCACTGACGTGCTACTGTTAGCATACACACACACAGGATGTATGCTGGAGAGAAAGGGAACATGGGAAATAAATAAGGCGGCGGTAATGATTTTTAAAATCGTTATTATCAAAATGAAAAAAAAATGTTCTTCTTCGTGGTGTTATTTTTTGTTGTTTTTTGTTCGTTTTTTCACAATTCATATAAATAAATACAAATATCCCTTGGCCTAGTTTTTCAATTTGCCACTAGATGGCAGCATAGTAAAACGCATAATAGCTAGTCCCCCCTTGATTGTTGTTCGGTTGGAACTTTTAAACTTTGAGGAGTTTCGCCCGGATGTCAATTAAGAGCGCACCGGCTCCACTGTTGTTGTAGCAACCAAACACTTTGTAGCAGAAGTAGCAGTTTCCGGTGGCGATAAGTGAGTTTCATTGTCTCTTTATGAGTCGATTTAGTATGTAATTGTGATGTGTGTTGTTTATAAAAGTTAATTTAATCGAAAATGTCGACTTACGTTCAATAAATGATTTGCAGTCGCGTGTTTTCAGTTGTTCCGGCGCTACTGATCACCACCAGTGGGGCAAACGGTATTTTTAGTTCTATTTTAATTTTCGAATAGCTGTAAATTAGCATGTCGGCGATTAGCAGCCTGGTGCCTGCACGATTCCTGACCATCATTGCTCATCTTGTTATTGTCATCACTATCTTCTGGACGAGGGTGAGTAAACTATGCGTCACTTCTTATGAACTCAAGAGACCACACCAGATCCAATCCATCATGTGTGTCCCTGTTTGTTTCATAGGAGCATAACGTAAAGGCCTGCCTGCCTTTGGAGTTCACACAAGAGCAATACGAGAGCGAAGATTTCAAGTAAAGGACAAATGCAATGCTAGCACAAGTGTCACTTCACGCAGTAAATATGTGTATTTTTTGTGTCTTTCAGGTTGGTGGTGGCACTATCGATCACACTCGGACTGTTTGTCATTGAGTTAGCGGGGTTCTTCTCAGGAGTGTCCATGTTCAATGGCAGCCAAGGCCTCCTGTGTATCCTTTATGTTGGTCTTTCAGCAAAGATCTGTCCATGTTGTAATGTATGACACGTTTAATAACTGAGTAGTACGGACAACATTTTAAACCTCATGCAAAGGCAGATAACTTGAGCTACTTCAAACGCAGATACTGCCATCTTGTGGAGTTAATACAGATAACATCAGAAAGTTGCCTACAGCCACAGACCAGGCAACTATAATAGACTCTTTGTTGAACTGAATAGAGGCTATAATTCCATGACTCCCACAATAGCAACAGGAGCCCATGCTAGCGGTGCAGTGGCTCTGCTATTCTTTCTATTTGAGCGTTGGGAGTGCGCCATCTACTGGTGGATTCTTGCCTTCTGCAGGTTAGTTTTTGAAAAGTTGTTTTGTTGTTTGGGTGTCATTTTTTTTTTCCCTGACACACGCGTCACCCAGCACTGGCTGTCCACTGCAGCGCATCCGTCTCCTTGGCTCATTTTGTCTTTGAGAAGTGGGAATGCTGGACTTACTGGGTTATTTTTGCCCCGTGCAGGTTTGTGCATGTGTGTTGAAATCAAATATTAATATGGGATTTCTAATCCTTTTCAGTAAGGGCTGCATACAAAGACACAGTGGCCACTTTTGATACATTTTTTACATTAAAGATAATAAGTTTCCTGAACCAAATAAGATTTTATCTCTGTTATAGCAAAATGTTCCTGCAACTTCCATCTTCCATCTCTTGTGTCTTCTAGTCTGCTACCTGCCTTGGTGGAGGTAGTACTGTTTATCGCCGTTTTCGGACTGAAGAAGAAGCCGTTGTGAGAGACTGCACTGCATGGGTCGGGACTTTAATGGAGAAAAGGCATTTATGGTATGGATAATGGCGTTCAAGTGGACTATAGAGGGGCAAGAAAATGCCATTGTGTCACTGTGAATAATGTAAAATGCTAAATAAATGTTTCTTACATTTGTCTTATTGTTTTTGTTGTTTGTTGCTGACATTTTTATACATGTAAATATTTTTCTTCATTACAATTATACGTAATTATTTTTATTCATTATTTAGTAATTTTTTTTTTTGTATTTTATTTTCCGCATGATACGTGGTTCATTCGTGACCACGCCCACTGGTCCCACTTCTAATTTGTCCGGGTTGAATTTCCCTTCCGTTCCTAGCCCCAACAGTTCCCCATTGGGCTCGTTCGGCGAAGCTAAATTGAACTTTTTAAAATATAAATTAACAACAATTGAAACCGGAACCATGGGTATGTATTCCAGTCTTTATAACAACTGTGTACAAATGTCAAGGGTTTAATTAGTAAGTCAAAGTACAGTAGAATGGCTGCAAACCCCTATTGCTCAGGAGCTAGCTTGGAGAGAACGCTAGCTAGCTAGCTATGTATTTATACGTGTGTTTGATTTTTACATTGTTATTACCGAATTGTTGGTCAGTTAAGTTATTTTTGAGGTAAGATTCAGCACATTAAAATCTCGACTGTCAACTCACAGGCATCGGTTTGAAGCTAGCACTAGCTTAGCATCGGACTGTCAACTCAAAGGCATTGGCTTGAAGCTAGCATTAGCTTAGCTTTCCTCCAGAGCACTGACGTGTCATTACGTTACCGTGTTAGCTTATGCGTTCACTTTAAACACCCCGCCAAAAGTGATTTTACAATGAACTGGATAACTGTTTGTCATGGAACTTTAAAATGAAGTTTTAATGCTGGATGTTGTGCGTTTTGCAGCAGTAAACACAGGCACGTCCCTGGTGCTCTCCAGCCTGCTGTCAGTGTTGGTGTTTGCCGGCATGCAGATGTTCAGTAAACAGCTGGCCTCCGCTGAGTGGTTCACCATCCTGGGGGGCTTCCTGGGCTCGGTCCTGTTCATCTGCTCCCTCACGGTATCCTGGTCACAGCAGCCCCAGTCACCCATCACTGGACCCTTTTACTGTGCAGTTATTGAACGTTAATCAACTCACTTTGCATCTTTTCCTCAGGCGTTTAATAATCTGGAAAATGTGGTTTTTGGGAAGGGATTCCAAGCCAAGATTTTCCCAGAAAGTAAGTGACTTTGTTGACTTTCTTTGTCAGTACCAGGTTTGCATTGTGTTTGAGCACTGTAGTTACATATGTATGTAAACACGGATAAAGGGCACAATAGCACTGCTTTTCCAGCAGGGGGTATTAAAAGCACTTTTAAACTGTCTAACATTCCAGCAAAGGTGCTCAGGAATCGTATAAGTCATTCTCAAATGTGCTTTAATAATGTTACTAATTTGGCTCGCTTTCAGTTCTGCTGTGCCTGTGTCTGTCCCTGTTTGCATCCGGCCTGGTTCATCGGGTGTGTGTCACCACATGGTCGGTAAACCTCCGCCGGACACTTCACTCCCACGTTCTTGACTTTCTCTTTTTAAAATTATCTCGCTTACTCATTCTCCCCACGCAGCCTCATCTTCTCCCTCTTCGCCCTCTACTACATCAACAAGTTATCGGCCGCCCTCTATCAAGCGGCCGCGCCCGCTGTAGCGCCGGCCAAGGTGGCCACCAAGGGCAAGAGGAAGAACTAACGGATGGGGGAGGGGGAAAAAACATTACTCTCACATGCACATTTGGACTTTCATTGGATTATGTCAGGCCATAAAACAAACAAAAGAGAAATCCACATTCCATTGTCCAGATTACTGCACCCCATCCTGGTATTTGTATCCACACTTTTGTAATTAAACTCCATGAAAACCACTGAATGTGAAAGTGCCATCATAAAAAAAAAACATGCCTTACTTTGATTGGCAGGGAAACAAACTATTGACATGGACGGAAGCACTGACACACACATCTTCATCCCATCCTCCTCTTCCTGATTCTGCCGTTCGGTTCCAGGCTGATTTAGGGTGAAAGGTGGCCTGTCAGTCGCATCTTGAGCACTCTGTCAGCTATGCGAACCACTACATGACCACTTGGAAGGCCTCGTGGGCGTGCTTGGAGGGTTTTGGTTTGGAAGGACCCCGTCAGATAACATTGGGATGAAGCAGAGACCGTGATAAGCAGGTCCAACATCGGTGACCTCCGACCTAAGAAATCATTGCTGTCCAATCATCTGGTAAGAGTTTCAGATTTCTTTCAACTATGACAAATTTGATGGTCAAAAATTCATACACAAAATATTTTGTTACATTTACCCTAAAATATTTTTTAGTGTAATGTGGAACATTTTACATTTTATTTTCATGTCAAAAGACTTCCTGTAAGAGGTATAATAATTGTCAAAATATTAAGACAAAAAGTTGTAATTTCATGAGATGATGTAATGTAAAAACTGAGGGAAAATAATGTTATTTTAGTTGCATAAAGTTAAAATATTAAAGAAAGATGTCATTTTAAAAAAAAATCGAAAATATGAACAATAAAGTAGGGGCGTAATTTGGGGGAAATTAGGTTGCGCAAAATGTTCCAAGAAAAGAGTAAAAATATGGCAATAATGTCAGAATTATGAGCAGAAAATTGCAACAGTTGGGAAAATAAAAGTGAATTACTAGAATAAACTCAGTGTGAGGAAAAATATTGATGAAATATTAAAAAGTATACCTTTAAGAAACATTACAAACAAAATATACAAACTATAAAGTTGTAATTTTTGGGAAATTGGGTTGGGGAAAGTTATTAAATGATGGAAATAAAGTCAAAATATTACGGGCATAACAAAATTTAAAAACAGCAATTTATTGAGTATCTTGTAATATGAGAAATGGGGAAAATAAAGTCATTTTAGTTGCATAAAGTTAAAATATTAAAGAAAGATGCCATTTTTTAAAAAGTTGATGCTAATAATTAAAGCCCCCTTTTGCTTAATAAGCCTCTTTTTGTTTATTAAGTAATCCAAATTAGGTTAAATGTAACATTCAGCAAACAAATGGCCCATGTGCCGCATTTTGTACACCCCTGGTTTGGAGTATTACGTTGAAGTACTAGTATAATAAGTCTGGAAGTGGCTAATGATGCAGTAAAATATCTAAAAGAGACTAAAGTGTGCCAAAACTTGGATGGAAAAAGTCCGTCATGTCGGAATGAGAGCATAGTTGTGTACGTTGAAATGTCTGCAGGGTGGACTCGAACACTAAACGGGGAGGGATCATGTTTAAGCTTTTTTTTATTTAGCTTAAACTCCCTCCCACCAAGCCTCTTTCCTCATCCCCCTTCCATCTTCTTGTTCTTTCTGGGCGTCGCCCTGCCGACTATAAAAAGTAGAATAAACTGCCAGTGACTCCTTCACTCAACTCCGTCCTTCACGCCAAGTATCCTTCCTACTTCGCATCCTGGTGAGTTCCTTCTTCTTTACTTAGCGATGTTTTTTCATCGAGTTATGAATCCTGATTAGCGTTACTGCCACGTTTCAAGTAGTTCAAAGTACAGAAGAACCGCAGAAACGTTATTTTCTTAGGGTAACTGTACGCGTATTCGGATTTATTTGGCCGTTTGATCCAATGGGCGTGTGCTACTGTGCGTCATCGGGTGGTCTTCTGCGGCTTTGGCGCATGCCACCCCTTTGGTGCGACAAGTAGCGGCTGGCCCCAGCTTGCCTTCCTATCCTTTTGTTCAAGTTATTGCATTATTTTTTTAAGACATCCCCCCACATGCTGCGAAAAGGCGGATGTGGAGCAAAAGGGCAGCGGCCATGTGATAAGGATGTCCTTTGGGCCAGAACACTTCTTTGTCTAACACTCAAAGAATTTGCTCCAGTGCCAGTGAAAGCAAAAACCATATCCTCCCAACGGGAGTGTCTGTTTGTTTTAGCTGCAGATGTTATAACCTGCTGCAAATCTCCAGAGGACTCAAACAATGTAAACGTTTCATAGTAAACATTACCCCCATTAGTAGTATTATTCATGTAGTATATTCCATCAAATGCGGTACAACCCAATATTTTTACTACAAAGCATCTTCTCAGTTTGTCTCGGTGGTAGCAGTGTCACAGCCTCGGGCGCACGAGTGCTGCCGGCAATGGGGGAGCTGCGGTTCACTGAGCGGCAACATGAATTCTTGACTTTGACTAGTCGTGTATATTTACTATCCACTGACAAAGAGTCAACATAGATGGAAGCACGAGTGACTAGCGAAGCAGTGGTGGTTTCACCATAGTTTGGGGCGCACGAGTGCTGCCGGCAATGGGTGAGCTGCGGTTCACAGAGTGGAAACATGAATTCTTGAGTTTGACTCGTCGCGTATATTTACTACCTACTGACAAAGAGTCAACATACAGCCAGTATTGTCAACATAGCTGGAAGCACAAGTGACTAGCGAAGCAGTGGTTGTTGCACCGCAGTTCGGGGCGCACGAGTGCTGCCGGCAATGGGGAGCTGCGGTTCACTGAGTGGTAACATGAATTCTAACATGTACTCTGACATTGCAAAGCGGTTTTTTTTTCGCAGTATAGCTCATCATGGGAACTCTGTAGCAAGTAATTTTGGATATACTTTAGAGTAGTCACTGTATAGCTTGAACAGCCATGTACTGGATATAAATGAGTCAACACACGGCTAGTGTTGTCTATATAGCCGACAACATGAGTGAGTAGCAAAACAATGTTACGTTGGTGGTGGTTGTGTCACGGTATGGGGCTGCACGAGTGCTGCCAGCACTGGGGAGCTGTGGTTTATCAAGTGGAAAAATGAAATCCAACATGTACTGTGACATTGTGAAGCAGAAACTAGGCTACATGGAAGGGATCAAGTATGTTTCCTCCACCCCTGAACCTAAATGTGCACCTGTGGGGCTTCCCAAGGAAGGGAGGAAGTTGTGTAACGTCCACCCGTGATGGATTCCAGCATCAACCGCCACTGCGAGGAGTACTCTCTTGCGTTGCCAGATGTTTACACAGTAACGGCTGTGTGTTGATTGAGTTCCAGTACATGCATACTGCAAGCCGTACAATGCTAACAATGCTAAACATGCAACGATGTTCTTGTATTCAGCACATCCTAACCTGCAGCCATGACTGACTTGGAGAAATGCATGGAATCCCTCATCGCCATCTTCCACCGCTACGCCAAAGACGACGGCGAAGGCAAGACGCTCAGCAAAAAAGAACTGAAAAAGCTGATGGAGACCGAGTTACCCACCTTCCTCAAGGTCAGCGCCATCTCTCGACACCGTGTCTCCAGACCCCCCCCCCCATTATTTCCAAAATTTCAACTTCTTTTTTGCTTATTTTGTCTTGTAATTGTGACTTTATTTTGATAATATTTTGACTTTATTCTCATAATATTATAATGTTTCCTGCACTGTAATATTCCAAAAATCACATATTATAAGTTTTCTTAACAAAAAAAAATATTTTTTAAATTTTGCTGTTTTTTGTAGTTGTTAAATTCTATTTAAAAACAGCCATGTTCCACAAATGGTCCCCCAACCACACTTTGGACACCCCTGTATTTAGGTAAAATACTTCTGATTATGAACACTGCACGTGTTTTGCTTTTTTTTTTTGCAGCATTTTCTCCGAACAAAAGAGCTAACTGAACGAGCCTGTTTTTTAAGGAAAACAAACTCATGGCGAGACAAAGACTTGACTCATCTTAGAGACACACCGCCACACACGGCAGAGAAAGGACAGGAAGGATTGGTTGGAAGACACACATGAAGGAAATAACTAAAAAAAAAAAGGCACCATTCTTGTGTTTGATAGTCTTATATATTTATCTTACTATGTCAACTATATTGGATAATAGGAGTGTAAAAGTGACTATAGGGGTGTTATATCATGTCTACGGGGCTCTAATGTTAGAAAATGTATTTAGAAGTTTGTAAACAAGTTTTCAGGGCTCTAACTAAAAAAAAGTATGAACGGGAAGTGATGAACTGCAATAAACGAGGGATTACCGAATGTTGTTGTGGTCGAATCCAGGTTGTTTTATCGTGGAAATGTTGAGGTGTGAGTTTGACCCCGGAACGGATGATTTCTATGAGAATGATTTAGAATTGTTTAAAAAAAAATGTCTTTTGCATCTTGTGGCTCAAGCAAATCATCACTGGACATGTCTCGTTTTGCAGACTCAGAAGAACCCCAAAACGGTGGACTGCATCTTGGAGGACCTGGACCACAACAAAGACGAGAAGTTGGACTTTGAGGAGTTTCTCCCCCTGGTTGCAGGTCTCTCTTTGGCCTGCGAGAAGTGCTACGTGTTGCACCAGAAGAAGGGCAAACAGTAGAAGAAGACCTCTCGGTCTGCTCCACCACCATAAAGAAAGCTTTGATTGAACGTGACAGCTTCTGTCTGTCTCTTTATTTACGAGATGTTTTTGTTCCTGGAGGTGGAATGTTTCTTGAACACACCATGACATCATCGTAGTTCAGCGTGAATGAGAAATCACAACACAAGTCATCCTCGAATGCTTAGAAGATAACTTTTACTCATATCTCTTCTTTCAATCTCAGCGGTGTCCAAAGTGTGGCCCGAGCCATTTGCAGCCTGTGATTTGTTTTTTATTGGTCCGTGACATAGTCTAAAAATATCCTTTAACAAGAAACTATAAAAATTAAAGAATTACAGCAGTTTTTTTAAAGAATAAAGTCAAAAGAATATGCTACTAATGACATTTTAGTAGCATAAACTTGCAATATTAGAGGAAAATGTCTTTTTGTGAAGTTGGAATATTCAAAAGAAAGTTTACATGACAGGTCAAAATATTCTGGAATAATTATGAAAAAAAATACCAAAAGAAAGAAAAAGGTCACATTTTTTGTGACATACTACATGATATAACACTAATATTGGTTTGGATATGGAGGTTATTTTTATATTCTTCAATATTTACCAGCTTCGATTTAGTATTGATCCGATATTAAGCAAATACAGTCCAATATTGACAATTGAATGATTTTAATCAGAATAAAATAGAAGGAAAATAAGAATATACGTACTTATACTTATACTAGAATATTGTCTCATTGTCCCTAGAGCCCTCTTATGTCCAATGACAAATATATATAAATATAACAATAAACATAGAAGAGAAGTGAAAAACATCCAGTATCATTATATACACCAATTCTAGGACAGTATTGGACGATTTCCGTATAAAAATGGCGAAAACACTTTGCAGCCAGCAGCTACCCTCTCGTGCGGTGCGTGTAGTGTCTTGACCCACATAACATCTTTGGCAGTTTCTCCCTCCCACTTCATTCAAAACAAAAACAATCATGTCTGCCGCGTGGAACCGAATCACCGCCAGGACAAATACTAAGTGGCTAGCGTGGGTAGCACGTTAAAAAGTTGTAATACGGCATTTGAAGAACAACATCTGATGAGTATATTGTCAGTTTTGGAGCTAGCTAACGCACCGCCATTTGGCTAACACTCACCCAGACAGTCGGAAGGCTAAGCTAACTAAGCTAACAACCTGATAAAACATTCATTGAATTCATCGCCTTTCTCAGCCGTAAAAGACACCTGGTTCTCCTTCAAGGAGGCGTCTCATCCCGTGGAAGTCCTAAAAGTAAGTCAAATGTGTTTTTGTCTAAATGAAGGTGAGTTTA
This sequence comes from Doryrhamphus excisus, assembly GCF_037039965.1. Lineage (NCBI taxonomy): Eukaryota > Metazoa > Chordata > Actinopteri > Syngnathiformes > Syngnathidae > Doryrhamphus > Doryrhamphus excisus. The sequence goes on from NC_136373.1 coordinate 17,744,377, forward strand.
TGGTCCCTTTATTGATTTATGTCACCAGTGACAGGGGTGCAGCCAGGAATTCTGGGTCCCATGAAAAACATAACATTGCTAAAGTTGTACTTAATTTTCTTAATGAAGAGGTAATAATTGCCACACTTTATTAATTAATGACTAATTTGATGAGTAATTACCTATTTTTTGTCCTACTGCCCTTTGACTTTTCCCATCTATATGGCACCCCTGCCCAATCACATATCAGAAATTAATTAAGAAATGTATAATTAATCGGACTGTACCATAGTTCACTTCCATCTTTGAAGCGATCTCAGATAGGATGATAAATTCATACTACGATGACTGGAATACTTGGTGATTGGGTGGTGTAAAGACCAGAATTATCCATATTGTCCTTCATTTTCCCCTTATTTTCAAATGCAACTGATTTTTAATTACACACTCAGGACTAGTAGGGTAGGAAGCAAAAACCGAACCTTTAGAACAAATTAAGATGGAAAAATCCAGTATCAAACACTAGAGTATGTGAACTGTACTAGCAGAGCAAAGGCATCGATAATAAACATAATTCATAAGAGCAACTTTAAAACCTCACAACAAAGGCATATACACGGAGGCAGCCGCTTGCTCATCTCGTGTTTCTACTCACGTCACACGCGTGGCCGCATGTTGCCAGGCGGGGTTTGTATGAGTCCCAAATATGTGCAAAAACATTGGCTAGACTGGACGCACCCTGCCTCATGCAGCAGAGAAAGGGCGGGGAGAGTTGGCAACAGTTAATCTAAGACTGCAAAGGAAGCTCAGCTCCCCCTAAATATATGTACTGCTGTGTGTACATTTCACTGACTAAGTATGCGCTAGAATACGACTCGCTTTTTTCCTGCCACTGGTTGCTTGGCAGGAACACAAACACGAGGAAGTACACCAAGGGCAGATCCCAATTTATTCAGGCACATTAGAGACTTCCTTCTGCTCCCATCAGGATGTACAGAAATCCTACCGCCCTTCAGGTCAAGTTAAATATATTTTTTAACAATATTTAAAAATATATATAAAAAATAAATAATATAATATTTAAAAAATATTATTATTAAATATATTATTAAATATATTTTTTATACTTTGAGCATAGAAACCTGTTTACGACCTTGGGAATACGATTAAAGCCCTGTAGACATGAAATAACACCCCTATAGTCACATTTACACTCATACTACCCAATAAAGTAGATATAATAAGAGTAAATAAGACACATTAGACATAAATAAGATAATGTAGACTCACATAGCCTGGCTTTGGGAGAGTTATTTTTTTTGTGCTCCTTTTTAACCAAAAGTTTCTATTGTCTGATCGATGTAATGCCTTATATTTGTATTTTAGTTTGTATTTCCATTTCTATTTAAAGATGCTTAAAAAATGCAAAAAATCTGTAAAATGTGCTTAAATATGCAGATTCTTGACTGATTATAATAAGTATATTTTTGAAAAACTGTGCCAATTTTCACAAAGTTCATTTCCTGATTGTGATCAGTCCCTTGAACAAACATAGCATGTTAGCCAGCGGTGCAGTCAACGAGAACATATGTCTCTTATCATCTGATGCACGCCCTCGGAGCACTGTGTACTTGTCTCTTAAAGAATTCCAAGCATGTGCTGGGTTGCCGTGGCAACCTTGTACAAACACTGCATCTGTAACGCTTGTGGAAGAATCCACTGCAAGAGCTCCAGCAAAAACCCCATGAACACACACAGGAAGTATTATTTGTACTTTAGCAGGTCGCAGAGAAGAAAACCAAACACTAGGTGGCAGCATTTCACCTAAAATGAGATTATGAGTCAAACAAAGTTGCTACTGTAGCGCCATTTTTTTTCCTCTCTCGCTCTGCTTTGCTATTTGTGGTATTTAAAAAGCTCCCACAAGACCTCCAAACCCGTGGTCATCAATAACGCCATTCTTGGTGAGTCTCTCTGCCACCAATAACATGTATTATTTATAGTAAATAATACTTTCGGAACATCCAGCTATCATTTTCTGCTCACATATCAGGGATATGTGAGCAGGGAAGTCCAGATTTCCCTCTCCTTGGCTACTTCCTAGGAAGTCATTGGCTGAATCCCAATTCAGGCCCTTACCTTCGTGTTACCTCTTCTTCTACCCCTTAAAACCTAGGGACAAAGGGAAGAATTCACCATAAGAAATAGGATAACACTTGATTATTATTACATCATCACCCTTCACTGCATAGGCGGATGACATATTTACTATCATAAAGTAAGGTGCGTACATTTCTAGGTTATGTCAATGTCATATTGCATACCTCACCCCAATAACTGTGATATTTATTGCAACAGCTAATAAATAACAGCTTACAACGTCCCTGTTTTGGCCTCGCTCTCTGCCTGTTGTTGATGTTCTCTCTCAGATTGTCTTGTAAGACGTCCACAGTGGCGTTTTATTGCATTCCACACTTCCATGCCGGGACTGCAGCTTTTGAATATGTCCCGGAATGCCTGCAGGAATGATCCATTTGCATGACTGGTGGGTGTGGGACTTCCTGTCTTTATGAGAGTGATAGAAGTTTTGCACCCTGCAAAACGTGCCTCAAAAAATTGATTGGTGCAGCATTTGGTGCCGAGTACATGGCAGGGTGTGGTGCGTTTGAGGCTCGCCATGTGATCATCCGTGAGGCAGCGGCTATCGCCCAGACCCTAGCTCCAGTGGCGTTTGAGACCCCTGGTCATGACCATGGTCCAGCACCCCATACTCCCAACCGGACTGTCCAATGCCTTCTCCAAATTCACAGATCTGCATGTGGACTGGATGGGCAGACTCCCATGTACCCACAAGGACCCTGCCGAGAGAGTTGAACTGGGCATTTTGGACCAATGAAGTCAGATCGGATCATTTCTCTTACACAATGCTTCAAAACCAGGTGAACTTAAAGACCCCGAAGCTCAATACCTGATGACATATAGACAGATCGATGTGACAGCTTCGTATGTGATAGCTTTGTATGTCGTGTTTGCAGTAGTTGACACATGGTACTGGTATTTATGAGGCGTACCAACAAGCTGTTCCACTGTACTACAGGTTTTACTGGGGTTCTTTGTTGCTGTGACAACAAAACCCTCAAGGCGTTAAGGGGGTCCACACATGGACATTCTTTTATTTTTTTGGATATTCAAAATATTCAATTTTTACCAATTTGTTCCCATATGATGACTGTCATCATCATATTTAGGATTGGAAATATATACAATATACTTTTGGATCTTATTCCAAAGATCCTAGTGTATTATTTATTGTGTACATGCTCCTTCAATGTATAGCATCACCGTATAGACGCACCGAACTAAACCAGACAATGCAGCAGTGTTCTCACCCATGTGGATCAGCTAAATCCAAACCACACAGAGACACAACAGGACCGGTGGAACCTGTCTGGGTGGAGTGTGACAACTCATTTTTCAGGACGGGTAAAGTACGGCTGTACTGACCGTATAAGAGGAGGCTGGTTGTTCCGTCCGACGTCTCATTCTTGGAGAACCAGATAAAATCTTTTGTGCATTTAAGGGTGAGTATCTCCGCTATCACTCCCTCTACCTATCTACCTATCTACCTATCTACCTACCTACCTACCTACCAAGCTAATTGTAATCCTAAAACCTGAATCTAACCCTACCTGGTCGATTAACGGCTGTGCATATTTACAATACACTGCATTTTTGCTTTGAAGTACTTTTGTCTTTAAAAGTCTGCGTTTCCGCTGCTGCAGCAACAGACGGTCGACCCTCCTCGAGAAGCCATGAAGAATGTTTTGAAAGTCTTTGACACATTGGAGGAACTCTTCGAGCAGCACTGCGGCGATGACGACACAATGAGCAAGGATGAGTTCAAGGTCCTGGTGGAGGAGGGACTCAAGGACCACAACCTTGAAGTAAGTGAGAAAAAAAAAAAACAACACAAGCACATCCCAGTGGCAGGTTGTTCCGTGGAATGGCGTCTGAACGTGTTGGTGTCTGGCAGGAGAAACTCGACATAAGCGACGTGGACGAGGTTTTTGCCTCTCTGGACAAGAACTCAGACGGCCAGCTCACCTTGGCTGAGTTCCTCAGATGCATCAGCCTCATATGTGCGGCTCGCCGCAAAAGGCGAGGTCGGCTGGGCCGAGGGAAGCGGGGCAGGGGCGGCAAGGGTGGCCGGGGGAAAAAGGATAACGGGAGCGAAGATGAAGAAGATGATGAATGAATATGTCATCCATTAGAGTGAAACATTGAATCATATATCATCAACATAATCCTCTGGCTTCGTCTATGTGGGATTTATGACCAGCATCCATGTTTCTTCTGTATGCAACATTGGTTCTGTATGTTTAAAGAACATGAAAATTGATCCTATTGTCATCTTGTCTTTTTATTTCGTCTCCATTCAATTACAATTACAATTACATGCAATCACCTTGTCACCTCATTTCATGTCGTTATCGTACCGTCTCATACCACAGTGGGGTACGGGGTATGGACCAGGGGGGTCCAAAGTGCGGCCCAAGACAACAGAAAAAATGTGCAGTAAATTTTCCAAGACTAAAGTACCTCTATAAGAATAATATTGTAATATTACGAGGAAAAATAACATCATTTTAGTCAAATAAACCTGAACGTAATATTCACCAAATTTAAAAAAAAAGTCTCATTGTACAAGAAGGTACACATCTAGAGTAGTTATTGAAGAACTTATGAGGAACTAATGAGTGGTGGTTAGGGTTAGGTAGGTTCCTTCTGAGCTCCTCACTTCTCCCGGTTGCTCTTCTTGCGGAGGTAAAAAACTGAAACTTGAAAACGTCTGTTGGGATGAAGCGGGATGATTTGAATGAAATGAGGTGAGAGTTGAGATGAGCGCAAGGAGAAGCTCCTGTTCCAAAGTCACCTGGATGGTCTATCCAATTATTGACACATGGGTATCTAAAAAAGCATCACACTCCAGCCAGACTGGTTTTCATGTTTTTGTGCCTCCGGCAATGAAAGTGCAACCAGGAGTGAGGGCAGTAAAGGAATCAAACCTTCATTTTCAAACAAACATCCTTTTTGGATATGATATATGACATGATGGTGGTTAGCATGTAGGCTACACAGTCAGGAGGTTGTGAAGACCTGGGTTCCAATCTCTGTGTGGAGTTTGCATGTTCTCCCCGTGCATGGGTGGCTTTTCTCCGGGTACTCTGGTTTCCTCCGCAAGGATTCCGGTCACTAGGTGGCAGTGATGAGCAAAAACATTGAGGCATTACCTGACATGTTACTACCTTAACACTGCATGAAAAAAAATCTCCTGTTGGTGTGGAAGTGGTACATTTTTTGGCTTCTTAAGTTCAGAATAAATTTGAGGCTAACTGGTTAGCTTGCAAGTGTTGTGCAATGTGATGTAAACGATGACTCATTGGAGTAAAGGTAAATATTTGTGTAGATTTCATGTCTACAAGGCTTGTTTGCAATAAATTGCCTTTATGTCTGACTCCCATTTCTCTACTTAGAACCTCCTGAAGACCCAAATGAGAGCAAATTCCGAATTTGACCAGTATTGCAACTCTTCCTAGTGGTGTTGTATTACTGGGTGTGCGTGCAAATCTCGTTGTAATTGTAGCAAAGGACCAAAGTCCCGGCCCGGTCCTGCATGTGATAACCTGCTACAGACAGGAACAGACGAGGTGTGTCTGAGACTAAATATGACAAACACCAGCTCATGCCCGTACGCGGTGCTAATGGCTCTACGCTTGAGTAACTTCTTTTTTTTTCTGCATATTTACCAACCAAGGGCGGGGCGGCAGGTTAAGTCTTTGCCCGCATGGCTAAAAAAGTGTTGAACTTCAGGGAGTGTCGGGGTGAAAAATGGGAATTGATGGTTAAGAATGCGGTTCGTCGTGTGTAGTAGGCGTGCCACAAGGTCTTCCGAGATTGAAACATGGAATGATGATAGTATCAGGATATTGCCATGTGTATTGGGTTCTTCCATAGAACAACGGCATGAAGGGAGTGAGCCCTTTTGTCAGTCAGTGTCTTTGCTGCTGTAGCATACACACTTAGCGAGAAGCAATGCAAGGTAACAGTAGAAATGATTGCAATATGTTGTCCTATTTTTTTATCGTATTGTCGTCTTGCGTATAATTTCGTCTCGTGTTTGGTTTGATTGTTGATTCATCGTGTTTTGAAGCAAATGACGATGGCTGTTGACGTCAGCTCGGGGTCCCATTCATGCAGACCTCCACTACGGGGCCACACCTCCAGGAAGCATTGTTGTGATCAATGCAACATAGCCTCCAGTGCGTAGCATTGTTATGATCATTGAATGTATACAGATTTCACAAATATGCTTGATGCTTGATGTTTGGGAAGAAATGATCCGAGTGGGGCTGCACCCACGGTAGACAACACCCAAGCATAAGTTCCAACTTGTGATATCTTAACCACAGGCCACATGTCTCGGGTGGTGTCTTATTTCGAGGGTGTGTCTATTCTACATTCGGCATATAAAAGTTTGGCATCTTTGAAGATTTGCTCTGTTCGCCTCAGTCATATTTTGGACTCTACGGAAAGTCACGCTACTTTGGTGAGTGGAGATTTATAAGTACAGCTTTTTCTGGCACGCTAGTACTAGCTTTGTGGTATGTTTGTTTGCTTCCTCCTGGGGGGGGGAAATCATTAATGTTCTATTTTAACACGGAAGGAAAACAGAGCAGTGAGGGATATTTTCTACTTACAGTCAACATGAGCGCAGAGCCTCCCAAGGTGATATGTGGAATGCTGATGCTCCAGCAAGCCTTCTACGAACATGCAAAAAAAAGGGGAGACCGGACCGTCTTGACCAATGCAGAATTTGCTGAGATGCTCCGCAAAGAATGCTGCGTTGAGGTAGGGAAAAAAAAAACAATCCCGTGGTGAATCAAGTTTGGGCATTTGATCTGTTATTTTCCTTTGCGTAGCTCCAGGACAGTCAGCAGAAGGAGGACTTCTTCAAGAAGCTAGACTTCGACGGGGACGGCTTCATCGACTTCCAGGAGTTTTGTGTTCAAATGGCAACCTTTATGATGCTAATGGGGCCAGACAAATAAAGCACAACGCAAGAGGAAAAGCAGCATATGGAAGATCTTTGACTTTGTTTCAACAGCACAGCGCTCTTGTAATGCAGTGTGAAAAAAAAAAAAAATCAGGCGTGACCCCTCTGCTCTGTCCCCGTGCTCCCATGGCATATTTTAAAATAACTTTTATGTTTGGTGTTTTTTCTGTACTTTTGTTTTGCTTCTTTTCATTTGGTTTTAGGTGTAGACAGGTGTTGGTTGTGTACTTTTTTCAACAGGTTAGACAGAGGAAATATATATGAACTATTTGCTGAGGTGAACGAGGAAATGCCACCGCCTTGCATAAACTCAGTGCATCTCAAATAGTGGGGCGGGCCCCCCCCGGGGGGGGGGGAGTGGTTGACTGTCTGGTGGGCCGTGAGAGGCAGGGAGTATTTTCGGTGTTAGTGCAGACCTGCCGGAATTTACAAATTCATAGTACATGCACTTCACGACTCTCTATTTTGTTGCATTTTCCTGGTTTCAGTTTCAAGTTCAGTCAGTACTGTACAGATAATACTTTCCTAATACTATTCCAAAACGGGGGGCGGGAAAACATTTCTGACCCCTTAGGGACAAGTCACCCTGACCACTTGACGAGTCTGGTGTCAGCTAGCATACTCTATGAAATGCTGTAACTAGCATACTGTAACTGTTAGCATGCTAACACCTAGCATGATAGCACTAAGTATCTATATAAGTTGAGAAAATGGCTAAAATGTTAACATGCTGATGTTAGCATGTTAACAGCACTTGTATGCTAACAGCTAGCATGATAACATGAAGTATATATGTAAGTATATACTTATGACAGTGTTTGAAAATAATTGTTAGCATGTTAACACCTAACATAAAACATTAAGTGTTTATGTGACTTCATACCTATGACAATGGTTAACAATAATAACGTGCTAATTGTTAGCATGTTAACACCTAAGATAAAACACTATGACAAAGATGAGAAAGTCGCTCTGTTATCATGCTAACACCCAGCATGCTAGTATGTAAGAAAACGGCTAAAAAGACGACATGCCAACTCTTCCTGGATGTCTTCTTCTATTGGGTTGAACAGTCTGTTTATTAGTTGGGCACTGCTGCCACCTAGCGACAGACTTGTGTATTATTCAAGCATGCAGGCAGTTTTGTGGAGGCGCTCTAGCGTCACACAACCGAAGAGGATTTGCAAAGGGACAGCTAGCTTCCCAGCTAGCCTCGTGAATTATCGGCTTCTGTCGGCATTTTCCGGTCTCCGACCAGCCAGCACAGCCGATTAGCTTGCTGCTCCTGTCCAGCTAACGTCAGTCCGCCGCTCATTCAATGTCTTCGCTACCCGGGCGGATGGCACGCACGGTGTGACAAATGGCGGATGTCGAGGGGCAAGACTTTTCCGCGTCGCACCCTCAACATTCAGCCAGTAACGGCACCGGGAGCGGCGACGTTACACCGGACGCCGGTGGCGGCTTCCCGGGCACCACCGTGACTTCGGGCCCGCGGCTAATCCGAATAGTGAAGTCAGACTCGGGCTACGGCTTCAACGTGCGGGGCCAAGTCTGTGAAGGGGGTCAACTCCGGAGCATTAACGGGGAACTGTACGCTCCGCTGCAGCATGTCAGCGCCGTTCTACCGGGGGGTGCCGCCGACCGAGCCGGTATATCGAAGGGGGACAGGATCCTAGAAGTGTAAGTGGATTTGCTTTGGTTTGTTTGGGGTGTTGGTGGTTTTAAAGTCACGTGATGAAGCTGTAATGGCGGGATGAAAGGCAACGGTTGTGCGAGCTTGATAAGGGCTGGCTTGTTTGTGCCCTGAACGCATCATTCGGCATTCATGTCACACCATAACATACTTCACTGCATCAGCATCGCCATGTTAGATTTGCCACAAAGCCCATATGTATGCATGGATACCGGTGCTTATGTTTGCTTCTGTTGCCATGGAGACGGGCGTGCAGCATCTGCATCACAAGTGGTGGTGCTTAGTGTGTGAGAAGGTGGATTTAAGGTATGCAGGAAAAAAAGAAGTCTGTTTACTTCCATTCCTGATTGGCTCGGTTCTGGGTATGCTGCCGTCTCATTGGCCGGTTTGTCAATGGATGGCCCACAGTAACCTGGCAGTTTGGTGACCCCATTATTTCTGCGTGTGCAGCTGTACAAGTAGAAACCTATATAGTAAAGTCAAACTATTATTGGAATTAAGTCATTATTATAAGAAGAAAGTCAAAATTCTTGGAAAAAAATGAAAAACACATTCAGATTTTCTCCCATCAACTGCTTCTGTGTCCAATTTCAAACAGGAACGGAGTGAATGTGGAAGGCGCGACGCACAAGCAGGTGGTGGACCTGATCCGGGCCGGGCAGAAGGAGCTGGTTCTCGCCGTGCTCTCAGTCCCGCCTCAGGAGGCGGACTGCCTGGATCCAGGAGACGACGGCACATCCCAGTCCTGCTACGACTACTTGGACAAGCAGGCCGTGCCCATCTCAGTGCCCAGCTACAAACACACGGAGCTCCACCAGGAGAAGTTTGTGGTAGGCGTGTGCATCTTTTCACCACGCGAGGACAACGCCATACATATGTGCGGTCGTCCTTTGTTTCAAAAAATAACTTGTGTTTGTTTGTGGTTGACTATGGCTTATTATCAGTCAAAAATATTGAAAGACAAGTTATATATATGCAGGGGGGAAAAGGTCTCCTCTCATTCCATGTGGAAGTGGTACGATTTAAAAAAATGATAAACTCAAATACAAACATTTTCATCCCTGCAGGTATATAACGTCCACATGGCGGGAAGGCAGCTGTGCGCCAAACGCTACAGAGAGTTTGTCATTCTTCACCAAAACCTGAAAAGAGATTTTGTCAACTTCACGTTCCCCAAGCTCCCCGGGAAGTGGCCTTTTTCCCTGTCGGAGCAGCAGCTGGATGCACGGCGCCGAGGCTTGGAGGAATATCTAGAACGAGGTGAGAAGGTTCCCTGGGTCCATCTATGAGCTGATACTGACTGACTACGCTTGGATCTGTAGTGTGCTCCGTGAGGGTGATTGGGGAAAGCGACATCATGCAGGAGTTCCTGTCCGAGCCGGATGAGGTAAAAAAAAAAAAAAAAAAAAAAATAGGAACGATGACGCTGTTTGTGTCTTTAGATGTTTCCTCACGACGTCTTTTCCCCAGAACTACAACGGCGTGTGGGATGTGGAGTTGAGGATAGCCATGCCCGATAAGACCACACTCACTGTGCGTGTTCACAAAAATTCCACCACGGACCACGTCTACCAGGTACCAAAGCCCCCTTCAAGGACCCCGTCATCCGACATGCTTTACCAACCCCAGTCTTCGTATTCCAGGCTGTGGTCATGAAACTCGGGATGGACAGCAGCACGGCCAGCTACTTTGCCCTGTTCGAGGTCATCAACCACACTTTCTGTGAGTTGGACACCTTTTCCGAATCCGATGGTTTTCCCCACACAACAGGAAGTATGTCTTGCCTTACGCCAACCAGGGGGGTCCAAACTTTTCCACATAGAGCCACATAGTGAAAAATGAAAGATATGTTAAGATGTTATATATATTTCAGGAAACGCTACATCTCATCTTTATGGTATTGGTCAAGGACTTTTATTAGCATCTACTTTTTGATCTTTTTTGCAGTTTTTTTTTTAATTTTTCAAAATATTTCAACTTTGTTCCTAAATAATTTTTCTTCTTGTAATATTTAGACTTTGGATATATTAGGATACTCTCTACAAACCCCATTACAAACTTTGTGTGACTGCACTGCAGAGGCTTGAGAGACGGGGCTTTAGACCAACATCAAACTCCTTCCTGAAAAATCCCCCCCCCCTCCCCCGTTTGACCAAATAGCTGTCCTTGGCTATGCCTGCTGGTAACTAGTGGCTCGTAACCCAAATTTTAACGCGGTTGAAAGCAAAAAACTCATTCATCTACGTAAGAAACACTTAGTTGGAATACTTGTATTCCAAGATACCACTGTATAAAGGACAATAAAAAAATAGCTGATTAATACACTATGATACTAAAATGACATTTTCCTCATACATATTACATTATATTTTATTCTTGTAAAATTGCAACTTCATCAGAATCAAACTTGTAAAATTTTTTGTGTTTTTTTTTACCAGAAAAGTGCATTAGCCGCAAGTTGAAAAAACTGAAAAAAACATTTTATGCCATTTTTGGGTGCTTCTCAGGCCCCTAATGCGTGTGTGTGAGGTTTCCCGTGTTTTTCTTCAAAAAAAAAAAATTGTAACGTTTCCAAAAATCACAACTTTATTTGTTTGTTTCTCACTAAAATGATATCATCGATAAAATTACAGCCATTCCTCATAATATTGATTTGACATTATTCTTGTGAAATGACTCGTTGTAGCACTTTGGAAGTTCTACCCTCACCTTCACGTGTCGCTCTCGTTGTTCAGTACGCAAGCTTGCCCCCAACGAGTTCCCCCACAAGCTCTACGTGCAGAACTACACCTCCGCCATCCCGGGAACCTGCCTCACCCTGCGTAAGTGGCTCTTCACGACTGAGGAGGAGATCTTGCTCAATGACAACCAGCTTGCCGTCTGCTTCTTCTTCCACCAGGTGTGTTCAAGTCTGTAATTATTTCTCTTTCTTTCTCGCTCGCTCTCTAAATGGATCCTCTATGTTTTTCAGGCCGTGGAGGATGTGATTAAAGGTTACATCAAAGTAGAGGAGAAGTCCTACCAGCTGCAGAAGCTGGCAGAGCAGAAGAAGATGTCTGGGGTAGGAAATATTAATACCTACATATTTACATTCTTAAATCTCTCACTGTTTAGGACTGAGCTCACTATTTGGCAAGAGGTGCATACACATAGTATATACTGTACACTACTCACTAAAGGTTTGGGATATTTTAGGGTGGAATTAGGACCCCCCCTGATATAGACAGAATTGTTCAACAGCAGTATGGGATACATATACTACATAGTAATACTACATAGTAATGATACAAGGCACCATAACCTTGACATGGTGTGTTTAAGGAAGTGAGTTTGACACCATCCAACACTTCTTCTCGCGTCTCCTAGTATCTGAATTTGTTGAGGGGCTGCCAAGGCTACAATGAAATCCTGTTCCCTCACTGCTCCTGCAACTCCAGACGTAAAGGCCACGTCATGGCGGCCATCAGCATTCAACACTTTAAGCTGCACGCCTGCACCGAGGAGGGGACCGTTGAGGTAAGACCAGCTTCGTCTGGAGTTTATGGAGGTCTGGAGGTATAAACACACACACGCTAACCCTTCATTAGGCGCAGCTGCACATTGGAATGAGATGGTTGGGCCAAAGCCTTAAATAGAGCTCTCCTCCTGTAGTGGCCCTCCCCTCCTCCTCTCTAATTGATAGATGCCATACCCCTCTACTACCCCCCCCCCCGATTAACATGAAAGGTGCAGCTGACTCCATTTTATTTCTCTTGACGGGAGGCAGTGGTCCTCAGCTTAATGGAATAAGTAGCTTATTTTTAGTCTCACTGCCATTTCTTCTATTTGTATTTTTAAGCTGTACTCAGAACCTCCTTAAGATCCAACAGTGCCAAATGTCCCTTAGCCAGTCCATTGTGTGTTCAGAACCAGGTGATAGCCTTTGAGTGGGGGGACATGCAGCGGTGGGACACGGACGAGGAGAGCCTAGCCTTTTGCTTTGAGTACGCACGAGGGGAGAAGAAACCCCGCTGGGTGAAGATCTTTACACCTTACGTGAGTCAGCGGCCATTTTTTCGAGTCGTGTCCCATCAGGAACCAACCTCTGGTCTGCTCTTCCAGTTCAACTACATGCATGAATGCTTCGAGAGGGTTTTCTGTGAACTCAAGTGGAGGAAGGAGGTAAGACCAGTCCGCTTGGCCATGCGCTTTTAATGAGCTTGGCACATAAATATAGAGTAGTTACTAAGGAACCATAGAACTAATGACTAAGGCACATACATTTAGAGTAGTTACTGCGGAACTAATGACTAAGGCACATACATTTAGAGTAGTTACTGAAGAACTAATGAGGGACTAATGACTAAGGCACATGTATTTAGAGTAGTTACTGAGGAACTAATGAGGGACTAATGACTAAGGCACATGTATTTAAAGTAGTTACTGGGGAAGTAATGACTAAGGCACATACATTTAGAGTAGTTACTGAAGAACTAATGAGGGACTAATGACTAAGGCACATACATTTAGAGTAGTTACTGCGGAGCTAATGACTAAGGCACATACATATAGAGTAGTTACTGAGGAACTAATGACTAAGGCACATACATTTTGAGTAGTTACTGAGGAACTAATGACTATGGAACATTTAGAGTAGTTACTGAAGAACTAATGAGGGACTAATGACTAAGGCACATACATTTAGAGTAGTTACTGCGGAACTAATGACTAAGGCACATACATTTAGAGTAGTTACTGCGGAACTAATGACTAAGGCACATACATTTAGAGTAGTTACCGAATAACTAATGAGGGACTAATGACGAAGGCACATACATTTAGAGTAGTTACTGCGGAACTAATGACTAAGGCACATACATATAGAGTAGTTACTGAGGTACTAATGACTAAGGCACATACATTTTGAGTAGTTACTGAAGAACTAATGACTAAGGCACATACATTTAGAGTAGTTACCGAAGAACTAATGAGGGACTAATGACTAAGGCACATACATTTAGAGTAGTTACTGCGGAACTAATGACTAAGGCACATACATATAGAGTAGTTACTGAGGTACTAATGACTAAGGCACATACATTTTGAGTAGTTACTGAGGAACTAATGACTAAGGCACATACATTTAGAGTAGTTACCGAAGAACTAATGAGGGACTAATGACTAAGGCACATGCATTTAGAGTAGTTACTGAGGAACTAATGACTAAGGCACATACATTTAGAGTAGTTACTGAGTAGTTACTCTAATGAAGTCATCTCCATGCGTCCCATATATCCACAGGTGGAGCAGGAGGCGACGGACAAAGACAACAAGAATTGCACCAACGACGGTATGTGTGGCAAGGTAAAGCTCTGCCTGCCTCCGTCACCTTTACATGCTCCATTTTATCTTCTTGTTTAGTTAAAGTGTGTTGGCGAACTAGCTTATTAAATAGCACATCCTGGCTGCTATTTACAGTGTTTGTTGTTTTTTACAGCGTCCTTGTTCCTCCTGAAGCCAAAACCTACCCAAAGTCAATTCCGCGACGGCATTAACGCCTTCCTGAATCTTTCTTCCCCTCGTTTGTCGCAGAATATTTTCCAGCTGCTGAGGCACCGAAGGGATGGAGTCACCCACCCAGAGGGGTCCTTACCTGCTGACCACCCGCCGGCGTCCCCGCCCAGCTAAGCCCGCCACTCGTGTAAATGGAAGGGACTCTCCACAGTAAGTCAGCATTCTCGCTCCTCTCCACGCCCGAACGTCATGTGACCCAGCAGGCATCTGCGAAAGAACAAAACGCGTAGAGAACATAAAACGTGCATCAGGAAGGACGTAGCGGACGGCTCTCGCTGGAATGTAAACAAACCGAGGTAAGACGGCCTCACGGACGAAGACGATGGAGGATGACCACAGGGATCACCACGCGGTTCTAAAGGTGCAATACGAGCGAGTATAATATTTATTTGACAGTGGGTTGCCCACTGGGGGGGGGGGGGTTACACTTGGAGATGCAGAGCCTTCATCCCGAGACTCAACGATTGGTCGGCAAAATAAATTAAAACCGAACGGCCAAAACCTAAAATGCTGTTCTTTAATAAAATGGAATATACAGCATTTCAAGAAATGCTGCAAATGTTTGACAGACTGAGAGGAAATACAACTTTACAGAGTGAAAGGAGTAAACCTATAAAATAAATATTGCATTATTATGAGATATTATTATCATAACATCAGCGGTTTATTTGGTTTCAAAAAATATAAAAACAAAAAATAATATTTTTTAGCATCACTTATTTTGGGACAATTAATTTTTTAAACATTTTCTTACCATATTAGTGTTAAAATCTCGACACATGTTACCGTTACATCACCACTTTTGCAAAATAGGGGCCCTTTAACCTCTATTCCGACCTTTATTCTCACTTGCAAAAGTGCTCCAAATGTGTTGGATTGTGGAGTCACCCCGCATGATTTCAGTTGGTTCATTCCAGAACTTGATTTGACTGATTCTTTAGTTTGATTTTTAAGCAGGGCAAACCTGCTAGAGTGTTCTAAGATGGGTTTGACTGACACTTGACTTAGCGTGGCCAATCCTCTACTTCCTTAGTCTGCTTAGTCAAGGCTGACCCAGACGCAGTACCCTGACCGTACAGCAGGGGTCCTCCTCCTCCTCCTTCCTCCTTCCTGCCAGTGATTACTTTTGGCTCCCATGAGCTCCCACAGGATTTATAATCGGCCTTAATTCAAAGGTAGCACTTATTTATGGCTGCGGACGGTTCCTCGCTCTGCGGGTAAAACCTTCCGTGCCCTCTGATGTCAGGCGTCGTGGGACAAAGCTTTTACTAAGCGCTGCATCAATTCCTGCTAAATGTGATGCTTTCTACGTTGCGTATCGAATAAGGGCTGAACACAGCGTCTAATTGGTCATCATTGATAGCCTGCTGCTGGTCTGGTCCCTTTCGGGATGACAAATGTAATAAGATGAAACTAATCTTATTATTCAAACCTGACGCACAACAACAGCATTTGGCTCATGAAGTATGAATGTATATTTATTGATTTGTTGTCATACGGATTGAAACGTTAGCGTGGGAAAGTGAACTTCTTGTCATCATCTTTTCTTGGAGGTCCAGACTTGGATCTCACCGCACATGCTGTGAAGCGTGGGTTCTCAAACTGTGGCACGAGTGCCCTTGGTAGACATCTCTAGCTTTTGCCAGAGACGCAAAGAGAAAATGTATTTGTGGCAGCCCGCCATGGACACATTTGGACCGCTACAAATAGATCGGTCGCCACCTGTTTGGTCTGGCCGCTCATGAACACATGCTAATGGGACTGTCTGTGAATGTAGCGTGGTGCTTTCTTAGCCCACCTCGTTCTTACGGTACCTGGTCTGCCATGGGAATAAGAAGACGTAGCAGGAGGGATCTCTTTTGCCAACGCTAGTTAGTATTCAGACCAACATGAAGGCTCGTATGAATTGTTGAAGGACAAATTGTAAAGTATTCTTTGAAATAAAGCGACGGTTACGTTCTCTTGTTGTGTTTTGTTTGGTAAAAAGGTGGATTGGGAACGCTTAGCCGGCTCCTCCAACGGGATCGATCCAGTTCGGATGATCTTCCACCAGTTCTCCCACTCTCTGTCCAATTTTCCTTTCCCATCGGCGTCCTTTCATGAGCAGCCGTATCGCGTATCGACCGGCGTCATCTCCCCGTAGCTGCGTAACGAAGGACATTGGATTGCTGGCAAAGCATCCGGGATGATCTCGGGACACGCCGCTTTTGGAACACGTCACCCAACGGGAGACCATCAGTCTTACAGACTTCCTGCTGGAGGGCGTGGAAGCCTCCAGACGACGCCTCTGGATCGATGTGATGATGGATTGGTGGCCATTGTGTCACCTTATTGAAGAAAACGCCCTTTTCCTTTAATAAATGATCTTTGATGATTGTGGAAATATATAAGTTTCTATTGTATTCATATTATCCTAGTATCAACATGAATATAATATATCAAAAAGTAATAATATCTAAAGCCTTTACCTCTCATTGCAGTGACCCGGAGAGATGCGTCTGCGTCAAAATGGGGACCGTCTTACATTCGGGTCAGGTAACGTGACTTAACGGGGGTGACCACGGCGGCGCTCGCCTTCCTCTCTCTTCGTTTCCCAAAATATGACGCACCTTAACGTCTCCCAACGAGCGTAGGAGGTTATTCGGCTTTACGATTTCATCTCCCGTCTTTAGCTGCCGCATGCTCCGTTAGGAGTCACGCTGCCATGTTTATCACTCCAAGCAAGCCGCCGCCCACTTTAATAGCCAATCATTTCAAAGTGTTTGCTTCCTCAGCATCTTTCCTCTCCTTTGGCCCTGTGCTTCCTCGACTTGCATCCTCCTCCTCGTCCTCCTGGTCCTCGTCTGTCTTCAATCATCCCCTCCTTCTGCCTTTAGGTGGGTAACGCTGTCTGAACACGGGCGAACTGTACAGCATAACCACGGTTTAAAAAAAACAAACATGTTTGTGTCAAATGTTGAGATTTCGCACTTGAACGCACCACAGTAGTTTGTGTCCAGAAGAACTGGCTTGGATGAAGACAAGTTCAAATGCCATGATAAGCCGATGCTCTCACTACAAAAGGCAACATAATCACTCATCAGTCTTATTTATTGCAAATGTTCCATCCAAAATCATGAAAGGCAAGCGAGTGGGCGGGTTTGGTGGCGGTAAGAGACAGGAACACGCGGTGATCTCCTGCCTGCCTGTGTCATTACGTGGTGAGTCGTTTTGGTACCTTATTTAGTATTTTCATAGTGAGATCATAGACATGTTACATTTGTTTTTTTTACATTATTAGAGCCCTCTAGACAGAAAATAACACCCCTATGGTCAACATTACACTCTATTTAGAAGATATAGTCAGAGAAAATAATTATTAAGACATGGGTGGGTGGCAGACAGGAAGTCGGGTTCAGAGTGGAGGCCCCACTAACACTAAAATGACACTAAAGTTCCTCACTGGTTCTTCATGAGTTCCTCAGTAACTACTCTAAATGTATGTGCTTTAGTCATTATAGTTCCTCACTGGTTCTTCATGAGTTCCTCAGTAACGACCCGGGGCCGCACTATGGACACCCCCTGTCTTTGAAGCTGTTTGACCTCTCATCTGAGGAGGCTTCATCGGACTAGATAGGACAAGCGGTGAGCATGTCCTATCTAGTGGAGTGCATGAACTGAAAGGGCGTCTGCGATGGATCTGCATGCGTCTTCTCCAGCTTCCAAAAGTGGCTTCCGCGACCTCGTCTCTCACAGGAAGTCTTTGGCCAGAGCCTCCCCAAAGTTGGGTGCGGCCATGAGGATGGCGATGGTGCAGATGATGTTGAAGATGCTGAATCCGACCAGGCACAGGCGGTCGATGACGGCGGCGGCAAACTGCCACTGCTCGGCCACACCCAGCTGCCGGTCCTGCTCGCGAACCCGTTCCACCAAAAACTGCACCTCCAAGAGAAGAGCCTGGAGCTGGCCGTCCGCCGCCTTGCCTCGAATGACGTGAGCGTGCGAGGGGGCGGGGGTGGCCCCCGTCCCCGCCGCCGTCCCCGCATCTGCTCCACCCGGCCCCGGAGACACGGTGGAGGATTCTTGGTTTAAAGATGCACTTGTTTTCTGTAAAGGACTCCCAGGTGAAAAGTGCTGATGATTTGGTGGATCTCCATCTCCTTCCTCCCCCGCCGCCCCCCTCCTCTCACTGGTACCCGCAGCATCCATTTCCGCGGCGCAGGGAAAGGCCCGGAGTCCCATGTAGGGCAGGTGACCGTTGGACTGGGGATGCAGATTGGGATGCGGGAGAAAGACGCACCCTTGAGGCGGCGAGGGGTGGAGCTGGGCCAGGCTGGCTCTGAGCGAGGCCAGGCTGAGCGGGGTCGGGGTCGGGATGGCGGAGGCGGCGGAAGCGGCGGAGGCGGGCGAGGACAGGGTCTTGCTCTGAGTGTCCGCCTGGCTGTGGTGAAGGGGCTCATCCCCTCCCTCGCCGGGACGTTTCATTCGCAGGAACCAAGGAACCCACTGCAGCAGAACCAGGTTGACCTGTCAAACAAGGACGGGATGCATGGCTGCAGACCACCACAACGTATTCCACCTGTTGTACACCAGTGAACCGCTACACTTTCTATGAATCGATTGACCGACCGGATTGGACCAACAGGATAGTCAAATCTACAGGAATGTGGCTACTCGGACTCAAACCATCTACTTCCTTTGTATTAGTACGCAACAGGAAGTGTAAAGTACTCACCCAATGTGGTATTTGCCCGTTGTTGGGGTTGTGGTGATGGAACTGAAGGACGATGACCGTCGCCACTACGGACATGCCTACAATCACCATGGTGCTGGCGAAGTACTGGCCTGAGGGGCAGACATTGACCCACTGTCAGAAAACCGTGTTCAATTCCTACCCGAGACGCCCCGTCCCAAACACGTATTTGATGCCACTTTTAGGCGATAAAAACGGCCATTAGGTGGCGGGAATTTGATTTGTTTTGATGTGAGGCCCATGATGTGCATTGTTAGCCTCCTCATGCTAACTTGTTTTCTCTCTTTAAATCATCCATCCATCCGTTCATCTTCTTCGTATTTGTCCAGATTCCGAGGCGTTCCCAGACCAGTTGAGAGACAAAGTCTCTCCAACGCAGTCTGGGTCTTCCCCGAGGCCTCCTACCGGTCAGAAGGTGCCCTGAACGCCTCACCAGGGAGACAACTCATCCGGCTCCTCTCCCAATGACCCTACGGATGAATGCTATCCATACGGAACGTCGAAGGAACTGACCTATCAGCGGTATGGAGTCTGAGGTCGCAGGCATAATCTCGGCAACCATCAGCATGAAGACCGTCAACGAAAGCAGCACGGTGATGCCTGCAAGAGAGGATAGTCGCCTGTGAGATAAAAGTCGGCGTACTCGCTCCTCCTTTCCTGACTGTCTGACAAGGCTCCTTCGTTTTCTCCCTCTCGTCTCCCGTCCTGCCTTTCCTTTGTCTCCACGTCGGTCCCTGCAGCGCCTCACAAAAGTTCCCAAGTCTTTATGACAAGAGCCAGACACCGTGAAACCCACAAGAGTGTTAAATGTAGAAATATGCAGACTGACTTTCACTTTCTCTTCTTTCTCTTCCCGTCTCCTCACCCAAGCTGATCTTCTCGCCAGAGTTGGCCGGGAGCAGGAAGACCAGCAGCGTCATGGACGAGAGGAGCACGCAGGGGATGAGGAGGTTGAGGGCGTAGTACAACGTTCGCCGACGCAGGGTCACCACGAAGGTGACGTCGGGGTAAGGCTCCGCGCAACACTCGTAGAACATCTCGTGGCGACTTCCGGGGACCTCTGAAGGGGGGGTCAAAGGTTGAGCCTTCATTAGTATGGACTACAATAATCTGTTGTGTGTATTACAAATATAATAATGCAATGTTGTATATATATCCATGTGCAATGCAGACCCCCCCCCCCAGGACAGCCGCTCTCACCCAGCAGGTCCCACTCTCCGTTGGGCATGTACCCTGACACGTCTGCCTCCTTCATCTGGATGTCCAGCAGCCAGCCATCAAACGTCCACGAGCCAAACTTTAACTCGCATCGCTGAATGTCGAAGGGAAACCAACGCACGTCCACGTTACAGGTGCTGATAAATATTCCTTGGAAGACCAAAACGGAAGGTACGGGATTATTTCTCTGGTACCGGGGAGCGTTAGGGTCACACTGGAAGTAATAAAATTGGCAATTTAAGAGATAAAAGTCATTTATGGAAAAGATTTGTGAGGATAAAGTGGTAAATTTACAAGACAAAAAAGTCGTAATATTATGAGAATAAAGTTGTGAATGCACAAGAATAAAGTCCCAAATTTGTGAAAATAAAAAAATCAGAAATTTAAGAAAAAAAGTAATTTTATGATAATAAAGTTGCAAATTTATGTGGAAAAATGTTTTAAATTTACGAGAATAAAAAATAAAGAAAAATCTCTTAGAAAAGGTCGTACACTTAGGAGAAAAAAGTAATATTGCAAGAAAAAAATCCTACATTTTGGCAAAAAAATTTTGTAAATTTATGAGAATGAAGACATAAAAAGTAAGAATAATGAGAATAATTATCGCTTAATGTCAAAAAGAAACCAATGCAAAGGTTATGAGGAAGTATTAGGGTCACATTACAAAAATGATCTGAAAATTTGAGAATAAAGTCGTAAATTTACGAGAATAAAGTAAAAAACATTTTTTTCTTTATTCTCAAAATATTAAAAGTAATTTTTTTTCTAAATTGAAGAGAATAAAGTCGTAAATGTATGGGAAAAAAGTCGTAAATGTATGAGAGTAAAGTGTTAAAAAAATTCTCTGAAATTTACAACATTATTCTTAAAAATATGACTTTTTTCTTGTAAACTTACGGCTTAATTCTCGAAATATCTTGATTTATTTTTCCAATATGGCCCTAATAGTAAAAAAAGCCAAAAGTAACTCACCTGGAGGGAGATACTCACAGAAGCCACTGGAGTTCACCAGCACATTGGTCTTGAACGTGGCATCAAACTTATTGTGAGCACTGGGGTGGAGTGACAGCAGTCAGCTGACATCGTGTGTGTGTGTGTGTGTGTGTGTGTGTGTGTGTGTGTGTGTACTGTACCTATTATATAGCAATATGTCAGGTGTCCAGACTTGATCCGCGGTGAAGCGAAGGTTTTTCACGCCAGGATACTCCGACTGATTCCACTGGAGGTAGTGATCGTACCACTGCTGGGGAAGGGGGGGGGGGGGGATTGGGGTGTTCAGATGCAGGACATATATTTTATTGATTGTGCTCAGCGCGGCATGAGAAGCATAAAATATGTAAATCGCAGCCAGCATAAGTGTGCTGCCGGCGTGTGGGAGGCGTACTGTACTGTACTGTACTGTACTGTATGCAAAGGCGGACACAATAAGACGGTGATATCTCACCATCTGGAGCCAGGCGTTGGTGGTGAGGATCTGGTTCTTCTCATCCTTGGACAACACAAAGGAAAGATGGACTTTGAAAATACTTGAGATGCTAAGAGTGGTGTACGCTAGCAAAAATAAAATAGATAAATACATTTTCACACCATTTCTGAAGCACTCTTTCAATACCAGGGATATATTATTTACACATATTTATAATCCTCAAAGCTAGGTGAAAAGAGGTGATGATGCAACTCTCCACTAATGCATTAACATTTCAGAACACATTGAAGCCATACATGTCTAATTTTTGGGATATATGTACATATGTTCATGTGGAAAATCTGAACTTAAACGATAATATGTCATATTTTTACAAACTTTTATTAACAAATTTTTATTTGGGGGGGTTCCCTCAAGACACTGTAGAAAAAATAGTGCATGAAAATAAATGTGATATTAAAATTCAGGATTTTTTTTTTAAATGTATTCTATGGGAATAAATTATTTAAAAAAAATTATAAATAAAAAAAAATTATAAATAAATATATATTTTTTTTAATGGAAATAAATTAAAGAATTTTTTTTTATTAAACACAAGCAATGGAACTATTTAATCACACTGGCTATTCGGGGGTTAAACTCCCCAAAATATAATTAGTCATTGATTATTATGTAAAGTGAATCATACGATATATGACTGGTGACCAGGAATAAATATGTCGGGTATCCATGTTTGCCTCGGGGGTGTCGCCACTGTGTATTTCCCTACCACATCCATGACCTGCATCAGCGTCAAAGAGAAGTGGACGATGAGTGCGTGGGAATCGTTGGCCACGGGCCTCTCCATGGGGTTGTAGTCTCTCAGAAGCTCCCGGAGCAGAAAGCGTTGGTGCGGACCCTGCAACGTCCCTGCGGGGGGCCGATGGGAAAGGAGAATTGGGAAAGTATTGATTGTTTTTTGGGTGGGGGGGGTTGAAAAAGACGTGCAAAGGGAAGAGCTGCGAACAAGAGAACGCTGTGTCAGGGCCGACCCGATGATGGCCAAAGAGTAATAGAAGCTCGCTACTTGGAATCAATTACTGCCTCTCTGATAGATCACGGCGGGCAGACGCTCACTTTCTGCTGTCGTAAAACAAAAAAAAGACTTGCTTCGTTCCGCGCAGTCAAAGTGAGGCCATTAAACATTGGCACGACCTGGACACACACACACACACACACATACACAGGATTCACCACAATGTCAACCCAACAGAGCAATGACATGGATGGGGGGGGGGGTGATAGTTACTAGTTACTTTACCAAAAAACTCATTGAATTTCTAATGGAATAATACTTTTTTCATCATATTTTTTTGTAATGTTAATGTTGCAAAAAAACCCAACTAATATATATTTTTGTCTGGCATGACTTAAATGAAAGTTACAGAATATTAATATACAAATGAAGGCATAAATACATAAACATTTTTCAAAAAAAGTGTACATAAATAATACAAATGAAAACAAATAGTAATTAATTAAATACAAGTAAAAAATAATAGTACAAATGAAATTAAAATAATGACTTAATGTAAAAACAATGACAAAAGCAAATTAATTAAATAAAAATAAAAAAATGATTTAAGTAAAATAGTTTTTTAAAATACTTAAAAATAAAAATGACACATAAGTGAAAAAATAAAGAATAAATTTAAATATAAAGGTATAAAATAATAAATAATAAATACAAATAAAATGACTTAATTTAAAAAATTATTTATTAAAAATAAATAATAAATAAAGCATAAAAGTAAAAATGAATACAAATTCCAAATAACTTCAATAAAAGTGGACTGCAACTTAATAAGTATGAAGATGAATTTGAGATCCCCTGATTTATGACGTACAACAGTGACACCCCTCCTCACAATTCATGTACAGTATATAGGAAAGGTATGATGATAACCATAGAACAGGAAATCCAAACTTACTGGAAAGGGAGAGATTTACCATCACCTTCCTAGATAGAAATAATCAGATAGGCAGATGCTAATACAGCTAATATTATATCATACACGATCCTTATTAATAGAGGACAATGTCAACCTCGAGCTAGCAGGGAAGTTTGGAGGAAGGGGAAGCGAGCCGGGTGTTAAAAATATAGATTTTGATGACGGTATCAGTTACTGGTAGTTTTTTGCCATTCGCTGGTGGTCCCGGCCTGACTCTCAAACATCAATCACAAAAGTCACTCACCGGGCAGCAGAGACGCAAGCGTCGCGAGACAAAGAGCCACAGAGCGCAACATGCTGTCTTTACGGAGAAAGGAAGTACCGGGAGATGATGGAGAGGGTGAGCGTGAAGTGAAAAGCAGCAGTCAGGGAAAGCGGGAGATGGGAGGAAAAGGAGGAGGAGGGATGAGAGAGAGAGTGTGTGCGTGTGAGATGCAGTGAAATAAACACAAGTGGAAAGATGCCCTACCTTCATCTTAACTCTTCATCCATCCATGCTTTTTGACTTCACAACTGCATGTTATTGTTCTTACTGACTTGTGGTTTAACCTTCCAAAGGCATCTGTTCAAGTTGATCCATTTGCTAAAAGAATTTTTTGGTGTGTTACCACAATACTGTATGTCACCCAAGTCAAATTGCACCATCTAGTCCATTTTATTATTACTGATCAGCCTCTGCAGGCTCCTCTGGTGCATTGGCAGGGAAATACTGACACCTACTGGATGCGGTGTGAAGTGTTACAACAAGCCCCTCACCGGACAGTTGGAAGAAAGAAATACAAAGTAAAAACTGACAGAAACATTGTACTGGATATCACAATGTTACAAAATGTGTCAATTAATATCTCAAATATCTACAGCTCTGTGAGTTTAAAAGGCTTAAAGTTAGAGTCCGATATGAAATTGAAGATGGCGTAATCCACCTATGTATACAAATGAAAATACAGCCGATATTATATTAAAAAATACATTATTAATAATCAAAAACATATTACGAATATATTTATAAAATCTTACCATACATTTTTTACCTGATGATTTTGAAAGTCAAATCGCTTTTTATGCCTCGTAGAGTCATAGTTTTTACTTCCTTGT
Source organism: Doryrhamphus excisus (assembly GCF_037039965.1). Classification (NCBI taxonomy): domain Eukaryota; kingdom Metazoa; phylum Chordata; class Actinopteri; order Syngnathiformes; family Syngnathidae; genus Doryrhamphus; species Doryrhamphus excisus. The sequence continues at coordinate 17,769,178 of NC_136373.1, forward strand.
AGTGTGACGTCATCAAGATGCGACATGCACTGTGTTGGTCGCAAAGTGATTGTGTCACAATTCACAACCATTCGGAGATTGTTTCCATCTCCGCAATACGGTTTTCCGAGGGTCCACGGAGAAGGAATAAACGCCGTTGAGCCAAGGTGAGTGACTAAACCACTTGCGGTGGATTTTAATCGTTTCAACGGCTGTGTGAAATGCGTTCCGATTATGTAGTAAGTAAGTAAACGGCGTGGTCGCGAGTTGGAAATGGTGCAGTGTCGATGCAGAATGCGACCACCACAGAAGGGCGCTAGCGATGCTAGCTAACGTTAGCTACGAAATGAACTTTGCCCGTTTTGGCGCGTTTGGTTCGCTTTAAAATTACATTGCGTTCCATTACTCGGTGTTTGTTTGTGCGTTTTTCGAATAGTAACGTGAAACCAGCTTTTGGTGAATTAAGACGGAGAAACGCCGTGCATCTTTGCCTCATTCAAAGTCTATGTGGCTCGCATTGCATGCATTTTGCTGGCTTGGCTGCCGTCTTGAGTTGCATAGTTGGCATTTTAAAGACTCAAGTGTGTGCATTTTTTTATTGTGTGATTAAAGTTGACACGGCGTGCTTTTGTTGTCATTTTGCTGACCTTAAACGAAATGTGACCTCAATACCCACATTAGGCACAAAGGGTACGGGTTATTGAGCTCCAAAGCAAAAGTAAAACCTATGCCCTATACTATATTTTTATTAGACAATTATACTATTAACAATACTTTTTAAGAGTGTTAGTCATATAACAAAATGCTTATTTCCGCGGTTTTAGTTTTTGCAGAAATCCTTTGCATCCCGACGGGCAGTGCCTGCTTTTCGGTCACGTGACACAGATTCGAAACCTAACCGGCTCAGAACTAAAATCGAAACTTTGTCTCTTGGACTTTTTCTGTTGCTCGCTTGTTTTTCTGGTGCAAACCGTGCTTCTATTCGACCTGCAAAGTGCTCGGCAGCATCGGTCCAGGCCCGGATTTAATCTTTAATCTTGAATCTTTCCTCTCACCGACACTCATCTTTATTCATCGTGGCATCGTTTTGCATCAAAAGGTGAGGTTCCCACGAACAACAGACACTTCCTGGGCTCTAAAAAAAGAAGCAAAGTGAAACATTTTGGGGGTTTGATTGTAAGTAAACACAAAATGCAGCTGTGGATTTTGAACATTTGAAAGTACAAAAGGTCTTCAAAGGACTGGTGTCAATGTTTTAATTTCAATCAAAATGATTAATAAACAAATACACTGCATTTATTTTTCATGACTTTTTACACTTATTGTTATTTTTTCTGTTGTTTGAGTCTTTATTTTTTTTACATTACGTTACACATTTTACAGTACATATTTTTTTACATTTTTGTGTAATATTTTATACAATTTTAAGTCATTCTTATTCACCTTTCACCATTTATGTAATTGTTTACCTTTTTATTTGTATTAATTTTAAATATATTCTACTTTTACTCATGTTTTAACTGTGTATTAACAAATGAATGTTGTATTTTACTCTGTTTACTTGCTTTTATTCAACTCAAAGTGTCTTTGAGTATTATGAAAAGCGCTATACAAATAAAATGTATTATTATTATTTATTATTACTTTTATTTAAGTAATTTATAACATTTACTCATTCATGCCTTGGTAAGTTAATTTAGTTTTCTAAATGACTGTAATAACTAAATAAGTTATTTAAAATGCATATAAATTTCCCAAATAAGGGCATTTCTTTTATTTGACAAACAGTAAACAAAGGAAAGGATTAAGTGGAGTCAAAGTTGGGCGCACCCAATCACGTCGCTTGAGCTCAGCGTGGCATTGAAGACATCCAATCCAGTAAAAACACACTTTGTCTGTCATCCGCACACACGTCAAACCACGCTACCGTCGTAGCGATTATCAGTCACTATTATGCTGATGTCGTACATCATTCAACTCAGACTCAGACATCTGCCCCCGTTGCCAAAATCCTTGAACATTTCTCCCGTGGCTGTCAGCGTTTTTTCCGCTATCAGGGGTCAAAGACGAGTCAGCCTCAACCTGGTTCGGCCCCGGGGCGTCTGGCTCCATCAGCCCCAGTTAGCGTTACGGTATCCTCCATTAATGTGGCAGCATTCAGACACGCTGACATCTTTGTGACAGGCCAGAGACGCTGACTGCAGGAAACCTGACTCGGTATTTGATGTTTTGTTGTTGTCAGACATTATTGACACTTGAAGTGGAATCGGTCTTCTACCACACAGCGATAAAGTACCGTGGAGTCCACAATTTGCTTTTGTGCACGTGCAAATCATTTTGTTCGTTGCTGTGATAGAACCAAGGTGAAAAATGTCGTGTTTTTATTTGAAGCTCATTTTGCGGCCAACAGGAAGTCACTGTGTGCATGTTTTAAATGTTTTCTAAAAGCCCTTTCATAGGCTGGGTCCCTTTTTGCCCGCAACTCTGTCTCACATTACAGCGCCACAGTCGCATCCATCAAAGGAAAAAAAAATGTAAGGCTGGAAATAAAACGGAATAGTGACAAGAAGACCTTAAATTATTCATCGCCATACTTTTACCCTGGGATTCGGTTTCAGTGCGCCTAGGACCGGGAGACAGGATGTCACCTTGCAATATCCTTGTCGGGCAGACAAGGTTATCATTCTAAAGAAAGCATCCCCGGTGTTGATTTTCAGCGTCTTTTTTTCCTCCCCGTTGTCCTGGGAAAGGTTTATAGATGACTGGGAATGTGTGCATTGTTTGTTTCCAACGTTCCCCTCCGATTGTCGTTCTTTGTATTCCAGGTGCTCGATCCTCGTCTGACGTGGCATCAGGCTTTGCTTTGGCTGGACGCGTGTTCACATCCAAGCCGTCTCGCCAGCTGTGTAGACCCCTGCTCTCTCCACCCCTGCGCTATGAGCAGAGGTAGAGGAGGGCCTTACAAAGAACAACCCCACTGGCACCCGCCACTCCATCGCAGCCCCCGGCCCCAGGAGCCATTTCCAAGTTACTTCTCGAGCCCCACCAAGAGGCTTCCTAAACCTGACAACTTCACCTCAAGCTACGACCCCCACCCTGTACCAGATTCCTTTCCCAACGTGCAGGTCCAGTTTCTGAGAGGACAGAGACCCGAGGCACCGCAGTTCACAGCCGACCCCTCCCACTGCCGGCTGCCGTGGGGTTACAACGCACACCCAACGCCGTACCGGGGCAGAGGCTGTCACAGCCGGGTCCAGAGTCATGCCTACACGCCGACTGGCCGCTTGAGTCAGAACCCGGTGCAAAGTCGATGGCGCAGCGTACCAGATAGCGGTCTTCGCGCCCGTTTTCAGAGCTTGTCAATCAACCCCAATAGGACCAACAGCGCAGGCTGCGACTTCACTAGAGGCGTCATCACACTCACGGCAGAGATCCAAGACCACGTGCACCAGGCTCTGGCTGCTCTGAAACCAAGTGAGAGTATCTCTGCAAAGTTCCTGTGCAGAAAACTCCATCTTCCCAAAAAGATCATCAACCAGGCTCTGTACTCTTTGGAAAGTTCACAGAAAGCCTCCAAGCACGGAACCTCCCCTCCAAAGTGGACTTCATACAAAGAAGCTGTCAGTGCTAAGAAACAGCAAAACACCCGAAGCCCTGAAGTGAAGTTAAAAACTTTAGATGAGGAAGAGCAGGTAGAAGAAGAAGACACTGACATTGAAACCAGCTCTCTCTTCTCTTCCTCCGAGTCTTCTGTCTTGGAAGAAAGCCCGCCGCAGGAGAAACAACACCCGAGCTCCGCCACGCCCCCTGATCCGTTTAAACCATCCATCATGGCAGATCAGAAGGAGCAGGTTCTGCAGCACCTCCTGGATTTAGGGGTGGTGACTTCCCTCGTGCTTGCTAAAAACATGGGCCTGAAGACCTCCAAGCAGGTCAATCCCACCTTGTACGACCTGGAGAAAAAAGGCGACGTCGTGAAGAACAGCACAGTCAATCCTCCCACCTGGGAGCTCTCGGCCCACCGCAGAGAGAGGATGACGAGGAGCCTCAAAGCCGCCAAAAGCGGCCAGTCGGAGGAGGTAGCTGGTGAGGTGAAGATGGAGGGGTCTCTCTTACTGCCTGAACCGATCATCGCCGACCTGGAGCCACTGCCATTTGACGAAAGTTGGATACCAAAGCACATTGAAGTGGTAGGTACCAATTAGAGTCGTCTTCACCAATTAGAGTCGTCTGCTTACCTTCTGTTTGAATATTCACAGGATGAATCTGCGGGGGGTCCCGCCACCGTTCAGCCACCCCCCTTAAACGCAAATCAGGGTATGGAGACCGCCGAAGGTCAGTGGGCTTCCGACGAGATCCCAGAATTCTTAAATGCCATTCGCAAGTCAACCGACGCCGAGAGAGCGGCGGCCAACCCGATAGGAACCGTCGCCGTGTCCCTGGCCGCCCCGCCGGCTCAGAACCTTTGGGCCAAATTACAAGAGGTCCGACTGAAGAACCCCGTGAGCGGCCTCATGGAGTACGCCCAATATCTGGGCCACACTTGTGAATTCTTGCTCCTCGACCAGTCCGGACCCTCCCACGATCCAAGGTGAGTCCCCCAAGCTGAATCCGGAAGTCTGGAATCAAAGTGCTTCTTCTCTTGCAGATTCCGAATGCAGGTAATGCTCAACGGGAGACTGTTTCCTGTAGCGGAAGCGTCCACAAAGAAGGTAGCGAAGAAAGACGCAGCTGCCGCCACCTTGCTGATTCTCTTCGGGGAGATGCAGGGAGGTACAAGTACAGGGGGTGAGGGAAGTACTGCCGGGATGGACCAAACCAAAATGGACATGCTTTCGGACTCTGGTGTAAGTGTGCAGAATTGCGGTCTTTTTTTTTTATTCTACAGTCATGGCTTCAGTTTTTAGTTTTTATGATGGCAATTTGCATGTACGCCAGAAGGTTATGAAGAGCGATAAGATGAATGGCAATTTATTGCAAAGATCCTCCTCACTAATTGGCTTGGGAACATAGTAGCATCTGACAAAAAGATCTAAAAACTGCAAACTTGGTGAAAACCAACATGGTGTCCTGGTTAAAGCTGCACAAACATAAATAAACTGGATCAAATTCATTTGTCTACACCAGGGTCCCATTGAAGGCTCGGGGGGCATTTTTGGGGCCGGTAGCGTGGAAGTGATGGGCATGTCCGATGGGTCCCGCCAACCTCTGTCCCGCTCTCTGCCTGGCGGGAAGAATCCGGTGTCGGTCCTGATGGAATACAGCCAACGTAGCGGGAACCCCATTGAATTCATCATCACCGGCCAAGTGGGCCCGCCGCATGACCCGAGGTACGGACCACCCTGTCTGAGACGGCGCCTCCTCACAGTCAGCTGACTGGAACACACACAAATGTTTGCCTCATTCGATCCAACAGTGATCCTCCTGTTTGGTCTTAGTGGTCCTGGTTGTGTACTTCAAGGGACCGTTTGGCTCGAGTGCTAGCAAGACCGTAATCCGTATGTCAGGCATAAAACAGTCGGCTTGTGTCGTTGCCAGGTTCATGTACAGAGTGAAAGTAGGAGAGACGTTGTTTGCAGAGGCATCGGCCCCGAGCAAAAAGGCAGCGCGCCAGCTGGCGGCAGAGGAGGCCGTCAAAGAATTAATGGCTGATGGAAGGCTGCAGCTCAACAAGGTGACGAGTTCTCCGTCGGGCTCGGAGACATTTATTTCCTTCCTTTATCCTTTGCCATCTTTCTCTGTCTTCTAGCCTCAGTTGCCTCTCGGCTCCAACAGCGATAGCGATAACTGCGGGACCACTTGCCCCTCTTTGCCACCCCTGACTGCCGATGAGCTGCGAGCAGCCCACGAGGCCGGGGTCGGGGATCTTATCAACCACCTGAACAACAATGCGGTGTCGGGCCTTCTGGAGTACGCCCGGGCCCGAGGATTTGCTGCAGAGATCCGTCTGGTGGGCCAGTCCGGGTCTGCACATGAGCCTAAGTATGTCTCAGCGGTCGTTTCACTTTCTGAACGGCATTGCTACAAATACGGAACTGGAAGTGCTAATTTCCCGCGCAGGTTCACCTACCAGGCCAAGCTGGGTGGACGCTGGTTCCCTGCGGTGTGCGCGTCCAATAAGAAGCAGGGCAAACAGGAAGCTGCAGACGCTGCCCTACGTGTTTTGATTGGAGAGGCGGAGAGGGCAGCCCGGACTGGGGAGCTGATCCCTGCCGAGGTAAGAAACTGTTAGTCTTCTTCTATTATCATTTGGGGCTAATGCAGTATTTACAATGCAGTATATGCATAATGCAGTATATACAACATAAAACTTTCATCAAATACCGGCCTCGGCTCTAAATAAGTCCTGTGATGTTTTGGCTAGGTTACTATAATTACCTTTATGATACTGACACCACTACTGCAACATGCGGCATCTGTAAAGCTGGTCTTTGCGGTACAATTAAAAACTGAAAGTGCCTCATCAAAGCCGCCGAACGCTTTGAAATTGACCCTGTTGTGGAGGATTTCTCTCAGGACCGGCGGCAAACCGAAATAAAGACCGTTCACTGTTCTGAAGGAGACAGTTGGCAGATCACAGAGCAGTCTGATACAAGTGTCCCGCAGGAGTACGAGACAGATACACAGCTGTAGTACACGAGCTTCATCAGGACAAAAACACAGCTGCAGGGATGTGCGGGTGCTTTCGGAGGCCGTAGACACGGGAATGCACACTGGGGACGTTTGTTTTGGAAGCGGAAGGCTTCCGGCCTTGTGTACTTCATGGTAATATTATGTATTAGTAGGATAGTCACAATACACTCATGAGATTGGATGATATTGGGGTCACAAGAACGAGATGACATTCCCTTTAAGAAAACTACAATGACAACACAGGTTGCAGGGAACTCTATTATGATATGTCTATAAAGTATCGCCAAATACTGTGAATGAGACAATTTTTATGGAAAAAAAAAATGCGTCTGTCCGCAGCTTCCTGTGAGCGGCAGCACGTTGCACGACCAGATCGCCATGCTCAGCCACCAGCGCTTCAACGCCTTGACCACGCGCATCCAGCACAGCCTCCTGGGACGCAAGATCCTGGCCACCATCGTCATGAGGAGGGGGGAAGGCCTGGGGACCGTGGTTAGCCTGGGAACCGGTGTGTCTTTTAATGGACATTTTTACAGCGCGCTCCGTTTTTCATGAACATTTTACAGCGTGCTCCATCGTGTAACGTGTGCCTTTTCCCGTTTATTTCTTCAATTTCAGGCAATCGCTGTGTGAAAGGGGAGGAGCTGAGCCTTAAAGGGGAGACTGTAAATGACGGCCATGCTGAAATCATCTCCAGAAGGGGATTTATCAGGTAGAAATTGATCATTTTGGTTGAAGTCCCACATGTGCAACACATCTCTCACTATTCTGTTCTTCTTAGGTTTCTGTACAGCGAGTTGATGAAGCACCGCGAAGGTATCGACAACAGTATATTCGAGGCGGCGGAAGACAACAAACTGCGGGTCAAATCTGACATCACCTTTCACCTCTACATTAGGTGGGAATGACATTTCCCCTCGACTGCTTCCATCCTGTTGGATGCACCAATGCTCGCTTGATCGATCCCTCCATCGCCTGTCAAAACCTCACCGGCCTTTTTATTTTTTTTGTCTTGTCTGAAGCACGGCGCCCTGCGGGGACGGCGCTCTATTTGACAAGTCGTGCAGCGAGACCGGGGACGAGGCGTCGGGTCACCAGCCTCTGTTTGAGAATGCCAAGCAGGGCAAGCTGCGCACCAAGGTGGAGAATGGTAGGACGCAAAACACATGAATATGAGATGTCAATGCATCCGCCTTCCTTCGATACTCTTGAGACCATCTCTCTCTCTCTCACACACTCTGTGTTGTGGTTACCAGGCGAGGGCACCATCCCAGTAGAATCCAGCGCCATTGTGCCCACCTGGGACGGCATCCAGCACGGGGAGAGGCTCCGCACCATGAGCTGCAGTGATAAGATATTGCGCTGGAACGTGTTGGGCCTGCAGGGGGCGCTGCTCACTCACTTTCTGCATCCCATCTACCTGAAGTCCATCACACTAGGTAAACCATTTTGCTTCATCTACACGCATCTAATAAGATACAATATGAGAGCAGCATAAATATAATTAGATGGCAGTCATATTAGTGGATATGTTTATTTGCGCGGTTGTAGCTTGCAGGGAGTGTTAAATACACGGGATTAGACCGAGAGCAAAATGCCGCTCCTCATGTGGTTGGCTAACGAGGTAATCAAACTGGAAATTGGTATGCATATTAAGCATGATGCAGACCAACTCTGCATATTGTTCAATCAGTCCGGCTGGCAGTTTCATTTGCAGTTGAGCATTTGAATTTTGGATGCAGCTCTTGTATAATACAGTAGAAGCCGCTTATGTCGGCTTGACCACAGACACATAAGCTGGACGGGTGATGATGATGGGCAGTTTTTATTTTTATTCTTCTGTTTTTTTATGTTTCTACGTTATACCTCAGTGCTAATTTTAACAAATAAAGCACAATAAGCAGGAAAATATGATATTCATAAAATGTTGTATGGCCATTATTCCATTAGATTTGACAAATATTACTGTACTTATGTACTATATCTCTTATGATGCATATTCATGTCACACAGACTGGCTATGATTATCTATCTGCTCGAGGCAAGAGGCCTCTTGTCTCCAGAACAAGTTCATCACATGCTCCGACTCAACAGCCTCGGGGGTTCTGGGCATTTTAAGCTAGCTTTAGCCTCTCATGTTAGATTACCCCTTCCCTGGCAATATTTTAATAATAATACATTTTATTTATATTGCACTTTACATTACAGAAATCTCAAAGTGCTACAAAGAAAGCATAAAACCTACAATGAAGCAATAAAACAACACAACAAAAGGTATATATATATATATATTTTAAAAAAGGCTAAGTAAAGGCCTGTAGAAGCCAGACGTTTTCACATTGTATCGATTTGTCTCCTTGCATGCAACTTTTGTTCAATTGTACCTGTCATTGTTCTCAAACAAGCCAGAAGAAAATGTTCCCTCGACACTCACATGTTTAAAAAAAAAAAAAAGGCAGTTGATGTGGTAGATAGAATCCGGGCACATTTTATTGCTGTGCAACTAAAAATTAACTCATTCAATTGAATAAGCATCTTCAGCACCGGTCATTTTAGACCATGTGGACTCATTTTTTTAGGCTTTTTCCACACCTTAAATATCTGACCTATACCAACCAACAACCAAAAATGGGTTATTTTACATACACATAAATATTTATTTACAAATACAACACCATGAACTGTGTTATGTGTGTACATACATTAATGCGCAGCCTTCTGCACGCTACACTCCTCCGATGAAATGAATAATACTACGACACACGTCGCCATTTTTCATAGAAACTACCTCTTTGGCTTCCAGATTTTATGCCAACACAGTCAACTTAAGCTTTTTAAAAACATTTTAATTAAAAGGAAAACATGGTGGACCAGGACCTGATGACTTGGTCAACATAGACGGTTCCGGGCCGGCCCGACTAATGCAGGTTCCACAGTTCATAATGTACATGTCCATGCGGTACAGTATGAGTGCTCTGGTACTCGACCGCGGTGCACTTCCTGTCTGAGAATAAGTTGCACAATTGTAACTCTAAATTGCAGTATTGTGTATTGATGCACATGTAATCGGCATCAACCTTTTGGTCTGTGATCCACCCAGGGTATCTGTACAGCCACGGTCACCTGACCCGAGCCGTGTGCTGCAGGCTGGCGAGAGACGGCCAAGCGTTCAACCAAAGTCTCCCTCCTCCCTTCCAGCTCAACCACCCTGAGGTAAGAGCACCGTAAATCACTTTGTGGTTCTACTCGCTGTTTGAATCCCTCCGGCCGTTCTTTTTTCTTCTTCGTCGTTGTCTTCACTGAAACAAGCTTATTGATCGGTGACCCCCGAGCAAGCAGGCCACTCCCTTTTTTACTATGAGGAGAAATCTCAGCACAGTTGCACTCATTTCTACAGACACGTGTACTAAACATGTGAATTAGTATGCTAGCATGCTGACTCACCTTCCCTTCATTCTTTACCTCGCCTGGTTGCGCCGTAGGTGGGCCGAGTCAGCGTGTACGACTCCACGCGCCACACGGGAAAAACTAAGGAGTCCAGTGTGAACTGGAGCCTTCCGGACCAGACGTGTGTGGAGGTTCTGGACGGGACCAAAGGCAAACTCGATGGGTATGTCTCAAAACAAAACGTTTATCGGAATGTGGAACCTCTAAAGGCAGAAGTCCGTCTAAGGAACCTTTTCTTTGAATTTTTTAAGACTACCAATTATATATATATTATATTTTAATATATATATATAATATTTTAATATATTTTATATTAAATTATATATATTTTTTAGAATTAATATATATAATTAATACATATATTTTATATATATAAAAGAGGAAAAGTGATGATAACCATGGACCAGTTTCATGGTCTATCCTGGCTGCTCAGTACAATATTATTGATGTCCGCTGCTATGTGTTATATACTGTATTGTTTGCAATTGTCGTCTTCATTGTTTGATTTTTGAAAGCAAACATTGATAGGGATGGCAAATGACATCCGTAGTTCAGCTCGTTGTGACATCATCAGGGTCAAATATCCGGGTAACAAGGCAGACCCGGTGATTACAGTGAAGATTTGAGTCAATAGATTTCCAGGAGAAAAGAAGAGTGCCTCTCAAATAGTGGGGCAGGCCCCACGGGGGGGTTGAACAGTCGGTGAAGACTTTGAATATCAGTGCAGACCTGCCAACATGTATGGATTTGTTGTACTCGGCCTGGGATTGGACACCGGAATACGCTTGCATGCAAAACTGCTCTCCGTTTTGGTTCCAGTACAGATAATAAATACCAGTTTGTCAACGGTATTTCAAATCGGGGGGGGGCATGACACCCCCCACCCCCACCCCGCCCGGCACCGGTTATTTTTCAACAGGCTTCAACAGAGCTCCAAATGTCCTCCCTGCAGGAACAAGCTGGCCGTGTCCCGCGTGTCCAAGTCCAACCTCTTCTGTCTGTTCCGCTCGCTGTGCCAGCGGTGCGGCCGCACGGACCTCCTCTCCATGCCCTCCTACTCCCAGGCCAAAATGGCGGCCACGTCATTCCAGCTAGCAAAGCAGCAGTTCTTCCAAGCGCTCGGCGACCACGGCTACGGAGCGTGGATCGGGAAACCGCTGGAGGAGAAGAGCTTCGAGGTGGGGGAGTGGACGGGCGGAGCCGGCGCCGTCCCGTTTGGCGGCAATCGGAACGGAGGAGCGATGGAATACAACCAGGCGGAGGCGTAGCGCGTAGCGCGTTGCGGCGATGAAACGGGGACGGGGTGCCGCTTGAGAAGGGGAGGGGGAGCGATCAAACAACACCTTAGCCAATGGCTGCCATCTGATTGGCTAAAGGCTAAGAAGAGAGTGATGGGAACGAACGGAGCAGGAAGATGGCATGACGGGAAGCCTGAAGGACGAGAGGGCTCGGAAATAACAACAACAAAGCCACAGAAGAGTTAGTTAGCTTGTACAGACGCCCGTCCCCGCCGCCCCCCTTCTCATTTCGCAGAGCTGGCAGGATCCCTTCCTAAACATCACATGACCCGCCAGCCGCCCCGCTTTACTTTGTACGTCGTCAGGAAACCCGCATCGATGTCCGCCGTGCACCTCCTATCTGATCCAAACCAGCTGCTGGGCAAACATACCGCATCCATCCATCCATCCACGTGTGGTTGCCATGGTTACCATTAGCACACCATAGGTCCGTGCACCCTCTTTGATCAGTCCTATGCGTTTTATATACACATGCAAGAACCATGATGTCACGGCCGCCGGCCTGCACAATACTTCTTTTGCTGGAGGATGGAAAGTCGCCGTTGCTTCCCTCATCGTTCCGCTCGTTCCACCGATGTGGCGTTTGGGTTCGAGTCATCAGTTTGCGGCGTTTTGTTGTTTTAATGATGCCATATGCAAGTTCAAGTGGGATCCCCAAAAAACAGTCAAGTGAATGAAAAGCAGCCCAAATATTCCATGATTCCATCCAGGAAATAAATAAAATAAATACTTTTTTTTTTTTTTTTTTTTTTTGCTTATTCTGGCTTTTAGCTCCCACGCGGCCACTTCAGGCCTCCAGAAAGCTCTTAAAAATCCAGCCTACATTTATTTCATTTATTCCAAATTGATTTTAAGTTCCAGTGAATCACAACTTGTTTTTATTGCGTGCTTGCATCCTTTTTTTTAAAAGGTTGCAACCTGCTGATTCACGCCAGTCAAATGCTTTTTTTTCTTCTTCTTCTAATTAACATTTTCTCTTGACGAGGGCTTCGGTTTTATTTCAGAGGATCTTTGAACGCCCCTGTTAGCAATATGTTAGACAATGTATGTCGTGTGTGTGTGCGTGTGCGTGTGTCCGTGTGTAGAACTGTTGTAAAAATGTTTTGTTTAGGTTTTTTTTTTACAAGTAAAGATTGGAAGTTCAAAAAGAATAAATGAACCATGTTCCACTGGAATGTTTACTCTCATCGGTCATTCAGAATTCATGCATCATCTGCTTCCGAACCCTGGAGGGAGCTTGTGGGGGGGAGCTGGGGGGGGGGGGGGGGTGCTTGGCTGAATAATAGAGGGTAGATTGGCTTTGCACTTATTTCTTGTGTCGCAGCCACCCTCTGCTCAGGTGTCATCGCTTCCTTGCCGGAACACGGCGAGCTTAAAATGGGGTCGGAAAACTTGGATTGTATGAAAGTCCAAGTAGATCATGTTATGGATCTATCGATGCTATGGCCTATTATTGAAAATATTGACAGATAAGTCATATATATGCAGCCTTTGTCTTATTTCAGTGACTATAGGGGTGTTATTTCATGTCTACAGAGCTCTAATGCAAAAAAAAAATACTCAAAGAAGGTCATAAACACGTTTTTTATGCTTTATGAAAATATTCCATTTATTGAGGATTAAGCGGCACAGAAGCGATTAGCGGCGCCATTGAACCAATTAACCTCGATAAACGAGGGACGACTTTATCAGTTCATTTGATCTAATCTGTGCTATGGACATGATTAATTCATTGCAATAACTTCAATGATTTAAGCAACCAAAAAAAATATCTCAAGAGCTATTTGGTCGCGAAACAGCAATTGCAGAGCCGAAAGAATCGGTTCTTTTTCAATTGGTTCAAAGAACCGCATCATTTTTTGGGAGCCAAAAGACCAGGTAAAGTTTGGGGGGGGGGGCATAGAGAGCTCTAAAACCGTGTAGTATAACTATAACTAATCTACACTAATCTTTAACTAAGTTGGAGTTAACATTTGTCTCATCGCTCCAAACTCATTTGCCGTGATGCACGCTGAAGTAATCACCATAGCTTATTTCCATTCGCCCCTCCCTCCAAGAGTCTTTTTCAGGGTGGGGGGACTAATGATGAAGAGTGAGACATCAAGCACCGAGAAAAGGATCGATGCTCTCCTAAGGAAATAAATGAGACGAGGGAAAGAGGGAGTATACAGTACTATACCGTATACATAAATACAGTGGGTATTCGGTCATTACTTGGTTCCAGAAGCTCCGACTCTTAACTGGAACGGATGCTAACCAAATCCATTTTTCCCATGACAAAAAAATAAATTCAAGTCGAGCCTAAATGTTAACACAAAACATGTTTTTATAGTTTTACATACAGACAACAACTGGAAATAAATATACGCTAAGCTAACTTTAACCTCGACTGAAGCCATGATTCTGATTGTGACTGTCCCCAAAGACACCATGTGGCAGCGAAACACCACCTTCCTGTTTTGACATGAGTTATGTCTTGAATTCCATTGTGTTTCTCACATCAGTAACCCAAAATGGAGACAAAGAAAGTTTGAAGTGGCGGCGTTTCGATAAAGAAGGTGAGAAACGATATCGAATTCAAGAAATAACTCGTGACAAAATAGGAAGATTGTGTTTCACAGCCGCTAAGTCGTTCTTTACAATAAAGTGCACAAAATAACGATGCGTTCAATGCGGCATGGTATTCATAGTTTCCTGTCGTAGTATTTTGAAGTGGACGGCTGCTTTTGATTGATATACTCTGACATTTTTACTGTTGCTTGCCTACCAATGATGGGAAACTCAATTCCTCTTATTGACTCCAGTCACTCGCTGAAATGAGTCAACTACTCGATTCACACGAGTCAACCGCCACAGAGCGCAACAAGTGCAGCGAGTTGCCCTCGTGAGTCGGGGGTGGTCGACTGGACGCCAGGAGCAGGTTTAGTCAATTGAACCGAGTTTAGCTTACCGTAGCGGGGGGGGGGGGGGGGTCACTAAGTCAACAAGTTAACCAGTTTTCAGTGAGTCGTTCATTTCCTTTTACCTCGCAATGGCATCTCCAACCATTTTTTAAGCTAGTTTTTATTTATTAAACAATAGGAAATACATATAAACACATATAAATAATGTATTGAAGGGTAAAAGCTGAAGACAGTCGCCAAAGACACGATGTGGCAGCGAGACGCCACCTTCTTGTTTTGACATGAGTTGTGTCTTGAATTCCGTCATATTTCTCACCTCAGTAACCCAAAACCGAATCAAAGAAAGATTCAGGTGGCAGCGTATTGATAGAGAAGGTGAAATACACGATTGAATTCAAGAAATAACTCACGGCAAAACAGGAAGGTGAACCTACCGAACACCAACCGCTAACAAAGTCACATGTTTTCAATGATTTTTGACATGAGTTGTGTCTTGAATTCTGTCATGTTTCTCACCTCAGTAACCCAAAACCGAGCCAAAGAAAGTTTCAAGTGGCGGCGTATTGATAGAGAAGGTGAAATACACGATTGAATTAAAGAAATAACTCACGGCAAAACAGGAAGGTGAACCTACCGAACACTAACCGCTAACAAAGTCACATGTTTTCAATGATCCGTTCATCACCGATTACCTAGCAACGATAGCACCCACAACATCTCCAACCATTTTATTTTTAGCGAGGCTTCATGACAGCGTCACTTGGCCGAGGGTTTGTGGCGGTGCCGCTGATTCACTGCCAGAGAGCGTCATCTCCAGCCCCGCGTACATTTTTTTTTTTTTTTTGCAGTCGCGTTGACATTACGAAGAAGTGCAGCTAGCTCGTGCGCCGCTTGTAAATATTGGCCTGCTTGCACTCGCATGGCTCTTCAATCACGCGTGATGCGGTTGCAGCGGTCCCGTGCCCAAAGACAGCAGGTCGGAACTCTCAGTTGATGATGAAAACGTTAGACCTCTTCATATATATACATATTGCATATGTATATATGCCATCAATATGCCACCCAGAAACGATATGATGGCGTACGCTTCACATGTGTGGGCAGCAGGTGCTCTCCTTTTCATGTCCTTAGCGGCCATTTTAGACCAACCTATCGTTCAAGGCACACAGACTATTGTGTTCTATGGCTAATAAACATGCAACCTAGCAAAAGAAAGATGCCTAAAAATATAAAAATCCAGCAGCACACACCAGCAGGAGGTTAATTTATGTCTTAAATTGCTTATTTTATGTGATTTTTTGGTAATATAAATCATAAAGGTGGCTATAGGGGTGTTATATCATGTCTAGAGGGCTCTAATAATGTTAACGATTGGGTGTAGTTGCTCAAATATAGCTTTTGGAGCTATTGGAGGAATTGGAGGAATAAAATAAAACCAAAAACCATCAAAAGGGGGATACTGTATGGAGAAAAAGATGAAATGTTGATCTAATCATCTAATGCATTTTTTTATTTTTCATGAATTTTTCATTTTATTTAATAAGCAAAAAAAAATTGTTTACTTTAATAATGATGTGAAGTGCATGAGAAAGTGGAAAAGAAGTCATACCTCTTTATGAACAAGCATATTGCACAACACGGCAGCAACAGAACCGTCCGCACACGTGAGTTTGATACCAACAGCTGAGTCGCCTTGCTAACATTTTAAAGCGCACGCAGAGGTAGACTCATCGTTTTTCAAATGCAGCTACTGCCTTCTTGTGGCGTTCATTCAAAAAAAAAAACAATACTTTAGGAGGTCGCCTACAGCCGCAGGATTGAATAGTAATGTTTTTTTTTAACCTGGCGGCAATCAGAGACCCTGGCAATCTTTAGCTTTTATGGGTAAGTGAATAGAGGCGCTAAATGGAACATTTACGCTAATAAGAAAAGAAATGGCTGACCTGGCCATAATGAGCCGCGCTTTTCGTCCTGGGATTCCATTAAGATGTTGACTCTGTTCGAATCCTCCTCCTCCGTCTGCTCGCACTTTCGATGGAAATATCAGGGAGCGAAAGGAAGAGCGATAAGAGATCAGGTGGAGGCTCATTTGTGTACTGCAGAGTCGCCATGGCAACTGGCTGTTCCCACTTGATTGTCTGCTCGTTGTGTTCCATTATTCACTTTTCTTCTTCACGTATTTCTCCCACACATAGTGGATGCCTGCTGGAGGGGGTGGGTGCCCACGGGGACGCTGGCCTTCCCCTGTTCATGAGTAGCGTCATCTGTTTTTCATTATTTCATTATTTCATTATTTTATGTCCGAGCCGGGGTTGCCAAACTTTTACTGCAGGGGGCCGCATACTGAAAACTGAAAGGTTGCAGTGGGCCACTTTGATTTATTTTAATTGATTTTTTTTTTTATTTAAAAAGGCTAAGACAAATGTCAGATGCTGTGTTGTGTTACTATTACTTCAGGTTCTGCCGTTTTGCTCTATTTTTGTTTGATTTTATTTCTACATTGCGCTGTGGGCCAGTAAAAAAAAAAAAAAAATCACCCCCGATCCAAGCAAGTCTCTTGTGGCCAAATTTAATGGAAAAAAATTGTAATATTACGTGAATAAAGTCGTACAATGACGAGTAAAATCGTAAACTTATGAGAAAAAAAAGTGTAATATTACAAGAATTAAGTTGTAAATGTATGACAAAAAAGTTGTGAATTTATGAGAATAAAGTCGTAAATTTACGACAATATGGTTGTAAATTTGGGAGAATAAAATTGTACATGTACAAGAAAAAAAAAGTAAAATTTACAGGAAAAAAGTTTCAAATTTAGGGAAAAAAGTGGTAAATTTACATTGTTTTTTTTTATTTTTTACATTTAATTTATATTGTAAATTTAGGAGAATAAAATTGTACATGTACAAGAAAAAAAAGTAAAATTTACAGGAAAAAAGTTTCAAATTTAGGGAAAAAGTGGTAAATTTACATTGTTTTTTTTTTTATTTTTTACATTTAATTTAAATTGTAAATTTAGGAGAATAAAATTGTCCGGTTACAAGAAAAATGTTTCTAATTGAAAGTTGTAAATTGACGCAAAAAAAAGCAAACTTTTTTGTTCCACAGCTAGCAAAATTATTAATATAAAATTAATTAATATGAAAAAAAATGTCTCAGTTTGATTTCCCCTTCATTGTGGCCCTAACACACCGTCGTAGATGGGTAGGGGCTGCAGGGCCGCATGGAAAACAAAGAATGAAATTCCACACGTACAAAAACCAAAACAGCAAGTAGGCCTGTCACCATAAATAATTTTAATGGAGAAACATTGTCTGACAAATTGCGGATTATGGATATTGTTGAGACCATTTTATTCATCAATTGTACGGCATAATTATGCGAGTAACATCATATCAAAAGCAATCACTTTAATTTCTCAATAGTACTTAACATTGTCATTGGAATGTTAATCGTATTCATTCATCAAAAATCCAGGAATATGCAAATAAACGTGACATTGACATACAGTAGTAGTAAAATGTCATATTCCTCCTGTTTGGTGAAAAACTGTAAAGGACATAACTTCATTTTGGAACCTGAATGCCCCTTTTCTCTCCCTCTGCCCCATTGTCCGCATCGCAGCCAAATGCGAGCTTTTATTCACACGGTCCGACCTTCACCTTTGACCTTTGAGCGCCATCAGTGGCTCATTACGAAGCCGCCCGCGCAGCGTGGAAAATCCTCCCACCTAAACAAGCGTCAAATTGATGCACGCCTGACATTTTGGACTGACTCATTTCTTAATTGTGACTAACACCCGTAAAAGCGCGGGTATGATTTGCCGTATTGATGCCTGTCAGCTCGCGTAATGGCGGAGGAGAGGCTGACCCGGGATCTGTTCGCTCATCCGCTCCCACACCCATTTGAGTCCGAGTTCAGACGATTAGGGCGCATTAGGCACACGGAACACCGCCATATTCAGCCCATTACAGCCAGGGCGGAACGATCTAATTAGGTAGGATTATGTCATATACACTCGGCAGATGTGGAATTGGATCCATTTTGGACGCTATTCATTTCCTTAAACACTGTAGATGCCACATACAGCGCTGCCTTGGTTAAAGTCATAGTAAATCCGACTCAAACCAAAATGGACTTTAACCAAAACAACTTTTCCCATAGAAAATAATGTAAATCCAGTTAATCCGTTCCAGACATCCCAAAATGTTAACACATTTTCTAGCCAGGAAACGTTCTAGAACCAATTAACAGTTAGCTTGCCATTTAATTTGGAAAATCTGCCCCGCCCAAAAAAAAAAATGTGCAAGTATCGCGAGATTTCATTCTGTGTGCATAACATAAAGTTACGATTTTTTTTGTCGTTAATGTAGGACTTAATTTAAGTTTTAACAGGCATTGCCTGAGACAGCTGGGAAAACGGGCGACTTAGGTGACCTTTGACCTTGGGCAAAGCTAATATTATGACGTTTTTTTTGTAAATTCCGGACCTAAAACTCAAAATGTTTGATGAATTTTTTTAATGTGGCCCTAAAACATCGTCGTATAGGAGTACACAAAACACTAACATCCACCCTGCCTCTCGTTAAAAGACAGCTGGGATAGGCTCCAGCATACCGGCATAATGAACATTTTTTATGCCATTTAATGTAACTACAATATTCCGATGTTTTAATGCAATATTTCTGCATATGCAAATAGGTAACGGCTTTATATTTGCGCACAAATGAATTGTGGTCAAGTAAAAGGCGATGTGGTGTTTTTGGAGCACGTATTTCCCCGTCACATCCACATCCACATCCACAGATGGATATAGGCCACCTGTTTGGAGCGCGTCTCTGCCTCCATCCAATGGGAGCGGACGGCACCGCGGGGGCGGGGTGAGGAGGGAGAGAAGTTGGAGGAGAGAGTGAGAGACGGGAGACGCGCATCCACGTCCGAGCGGAGCTGCGATCGAGTGCAAGCGCACATATTCAATCTCTGTGCGCACATTGACGTGCAGCGGCGCACATTATCGGGGCGCCTTGCCTTTTTTTTTTAATCCCGGGCGGAGTGAGGAGGGGGGGGGAGAACGCGCGGCCAGCCACAGGTTGACGGATCCCGCCCCGCCCCGCACCTCGCCATGGCTCCTCATCCGCCACCGAGCGTGTCCGGCGGCGGCGGCGTCACAGTGGGCCCCGTGGACCGCTCGCCCGGGATGGGGAAGGACGCAGAGTGAGCGCGTCGAGCGAGGAGGAGGAGGAAGAGGAGGCGGTGTTGGGAGCGTCGGACGCCGTGCGCAAAGCTCGAGAGGCGGCTTGGCGAGGAGGACCTGTGGAGGAAGCCTCATGAACGGGGGCGAGAGGGGGGAGAGAAAGAGAGAGAGAGAGAGGAAGAGGACGGCATGGCTGTGACAACATGAAAAAAAAAAAAGTCTTCATCCTGGTGCCAAGTGATCCAACGCGTTAGATCTGGGGGGACCGGGAGACGAGAGGTAGGTGGGCAACATCCATACACGAGAGGTGTCTGGTTATGTCATCCAAAAGTAGCTTCCTGCTTTCATCCCGGCTCCCGGCTGCCTAAACGGGAATGACATTTCATGACAAATGTCTTCCTGGACCACGACGGTCATGTGATCTCTTTAATGAATTCTTTGGTCTCCAGACAGGTACGTCCGTGGCCACATCCGTGACCATGGAGCCGCCCCCCTCTCTGAGCCTGGCTCTCCTCGGAGGGAGCGAGGACGAAGACCAGCGTTTCCTCCTCCCGCTGGCTGGCATTCCCGTCCCCGTGGCCCCGGGCGCCCAGCCGGGGTCCAATCACTCCAACCACATGACGGCGTCCGGCCTGAGCCGCCTCAACGGCAGCAATCCGTCGCCGTCTCCCGCCGCCACGCCCACCTTGCCTCCGGCTTCCATCCCCAAGCTGGCCTCGGCGGGTCCGCCGCCCATTCCCAACGCCCTGCACCCGACCAGCACCCCGTTGTCGTCCTGCTTGGGCTCGCAGCACAGCCTCAGCGGGGACAACTCGCCCATCTACAACGCCCTCTTTTACTCCTCCCACTCGCCCTCCATGGAGCGGGACCGGGAGCGGGACAGAGAGCGGGCGTGCAAGCACCGACAGGCCAGCCCCCTTGTGCACCGCCGGGACAGCAACCCGTTCACGGAGATCGCCATGAGTTCCTGTAAGTACACGGGAGGGGTCATGAAACCGCTGAGTCGCCTCAGCGCTTCCCGAAGGAACCTAATCGAATCGGACAGCAGCAGCGAGACCAAAGAGGGCGGCGTTTCCGCTGTTGCCGGAGCGACGGCGAGCGGGGGTCACGACCGGCAGCGAGAAGCCCCTCCTACCTCCTTGGTGACCCAGTCCTCCACGAACCAAGCGCCTCTCCAGAGCCCCCCAGAGATCGTCATTTCATCCAAAGAAGACTCGCCGTACCCCAGAGCAGGATATGACATCAGCGACACCGCGTCCAACCAGATGTCCATCTACCACCAGAACCACGCGCTGGTGGAGAGCAGACGGGCGCAGCCGGGGAGGGGCGCCGGCGGCGGCCAGGCGGGGGCCGGGACGGTGGGCACCGGGGCTCGGGCGAGCACTTCCAAGGCTCCCAAACGGAAGAACCAAAACATTGGCTACAAACTGGGCCATCGGAGGGCGCTGTTTGAGAAGAGGAAGCGGTTGAGCGACTACGCCCTCATATTCGGGATGTTTGGCATCGTCGTCATGGTGATCGAGACGGAGCTGTCATGGGGCGTGTACACCAAGGTAAGACGTTCTAACACGTTTATGGAACTAGTCCATTTGTCCTGTCTTTGACATAACTGATGCTAGCTTAGAAAATTTGGGGGGGCGTGTTTGTCTTTATTTTTCTGAAGCTGCTGCACCTCCTGTGAAGTCTTCTGCTGCTTCCTACTTTGGAATTTTCCATTTCCATTTCAGGAATTTTAGGTCCCTCTCATAGCTACTCGGGGTACCATGTTCTATGAAATACCCCAGTTGGGTTGCATCATGGGAAACGTAGGCTCCATTGTTAGATTGACGCTAGCTAGCTGGGTCACCTGGCTTGGGGTTTGGGATGCAAGGGAGAGGTGAAGTGGCAGAGATGTCCCACAAAGACTGTGTGGGGCTTGGAGGGGCGGCCTTTGGACAATTCCAGGGGCCCGTGACTGAGAGGGACTCCCCCGAAATAGAGGTGTGGTATGGGGCCCAGAATTCCTGAAGTCGAAGGCGACATACTGTACATCAGTGGTCATCATTCCTTTGGAGTCCAAGATCCCTAGTCTTGGCTGTGAACCTGGACAGGATCCACCCCTAAATTAGTACGATGATACAAAATATATTTTTGGTTGTTGGTGTCATGGTGTTGGGTTTTACTCATTGTACCTTTTGCTCTATTTGGCACCCCCGGACTGGCTTTGGGGATTCAGCTCAGGGCAGGGTGCCTGCGGTCCGTTTCCAGAGTGCGTGTCTGTTGGTCGCTTGGAGAGGGGGAGGGCACTGATGTGATTGACGGGGAAAGCTAGGTCTGTATGTGATTGGAGCAAATCCAAGGAGGTTGCTGGGACAACAGCAACATAACTTCTGTCAAGTGATGCAATATTAAAATGCCCCCCCCCCCCAACACGCGGACTTCCTGTTCAGTGCAAAGTGAGCTTCAATATAAAAGCATGGCAGTATTAGCCAGTATTTACTGTCAAAGTGCACACTTTTTATTTTCGATTGTTACTCACTGGAAGGAAGATTTGTGTAAAGAGTTTTATTGTCTTTCTGTAGCAGCGTTCTGGGTAGATGCTGGGTAGATGCTGGGTAGATGCTGGGTAGATGCTGGGTAGATGCTGGGTAGATGCATGGTAGATGCTGGGTAGATGCTGGGTAGATGCATGGTAGATGCTGGGTAGATGCTGGGTAGATGCTGGGTAGATGCTGGGTAGATGCTGGGTAGATGCTGGGTAGATCCTGGGTAGATGCTGGGTAGATGCTGGGTAGATGCTGGGTAGATGCTGGGTAGATGCATGGTAGATACTGGGTAGATGCTGGGTAGATGCTGGGTAGATGCATGGTAGATGCTGGGTAGATGCTGGGTAGATGCTGGGTAGATGCTGGGTAGATGCATGGTAGATGCATGGTAGATGCTGGGTAGATGCATGGTAGATGCTGGGTAGATGCTGGGTAGATGCATGGTAGATGCTGGGTAGATGCTGGGTAGATGCTGGGTAGATGCTGGGTAGATGCTGGGTAGATGCATGGTAGATGCATGGTAGATGCATGGTAGATGCTGGGTAGATGCTGGGTTGATGCATGGTAGATGCATGGTAGATGCTGGGTAGATGCTGGGTAGATGCTGGGTAGATGCTGGGTAGATGCATGGTAGATGCTTGGTAGATGCATGGTAGATGCTGGGTAGATGCATGGTAGATGCATGGTAGATGCTGGGTAGATGCATGGTAGATGCTGGGTAGATGCATGGTAGATGCTGGGTAGATGCATGGTAGATGCATGCTGCCCATACAGCCAGCTGGTCCAATACTCATTAGTTCTTCATTAGTTCCTCAGTCACTACTCTACATATTAGTTCCTCCTTAGTTCTTCATTAGTTCCTCAGTCACTAGTCCACACATTAGTTCCTCAGTAACTACTCTACTCATTAGTTCCTCAGTAACTACTCTACACATTAGTTCCTCATTAGTTCTTCATTAGGTCCTCAGTAACTACTCTACTCATTAGTTCCTCATTAGTTGTTCATTAGTGCTTCAGTAACTACTCTACTCATTAGTTCCTCAGTAACTAGTCTAGTCATTAGTTCCTCATTAGTTCTTCATTAGGTCCTCAGTAACTACTCTACTCATTAGTTCCTCAGTAACTAGTCTAGTCATTAGTTCCTCATTAGTTCTTCATCAGTTCCTCAGTAGCTGCTCTACTCATTAGTTCCTCAGTAACTACTCTACTCATTAGTTCCTCAGTAACTACTCTACTCATTAGTTCCTCAGTAACTACTCTACTCATTAGTTCCTCAGTAACTAGTCTAGTCATTAGTTCCTCAGTAACTACTCTCCTCATTAGTTCCTCAGTAACTACTCTACTGATGAGTTCTTCATCAGTTCCTCAGTAACTACTCTAAATTGGTATGCCTTAGTCATGAGGTCCTCCAAAATCAAATATGCACCAATGGTGTAAAAGCACGTCAACAAAGAAAAATCCCAGTCCTTTATGGGCCATGGTCCTTAGTCCCTGGCCAAAGTAACAAGTAAAGGTGCAAGCGATGGATTCCGTTCCACCTGTGGTCTACACAGCTTTGCTAGACTCCGGCGTTCAGGCCGCAGGAGGTCTGTGGACTGTGATGTAACGTAGTGATAAAGAGGACGAGGGGTGGCCGTTGTAGATGATCAGCAGGAGGCCAGCGTCTGGTGGGTGTGTGTGATGGTGGGTGTGTGTGATGGTGGGTGTGTGTGATGGTGGGTGTGTGTGATGATGGGTGTGTGTGATGGTGGGTGTGTGTGATGGTGGGTGTGTGTGATGGTGGGGATGGTGGGTGTGTGTGATGGTGGGTGTGTGTGATGGTGGGTGTGTGTGATGGTGGGTGTGTGTGATGGTGGGTGTGTGTGATGGTGGGTGTGTGTGATGGTTTGTGTGTGTGATGGTGGGTGTGTGTGATGGTGGGTGTGTGTGATGGTGGGTGTGTGTGATGGTGGGTGTGTGTGATGGTGGGTGGGTGTGATGGTGGGTGGGTGTGATGGTGGGTGGGTGTGATGGTGGGTGTGTGTGATGGTGGGTGTGTGTGATGGTGGGTGTGTGTGATGGTGGGTGTGTGTGATGGTGGGTGTGTGTGATGGTGGGTGTGTGTGATGGTGGGTGTGGGTGATGGTGGGTGTGTGTGATGGTGGGTGTGTGTGATGGTGGGTGTAATAAGATGAATGGGCCCCTAGCAGCTATTGGCTGTTTATTTTGGCTCCTCTCGCTCCGTCCTTGTCCTGCTCTTTGTTTTAGCGTCACTTAGCACAAAAGGTCGGATGAGGCTCAGATAATAAAGGGGAAGCATGGCCGCCGTACGCATCGCTGCTAAGGCCGGTTGGTGATGTGCACGGGTCCATTGTGCCGAGGGGGCGTGTCTGTCGTCTTCCATCTGGCGTTTTGAGGAGTGGACATTTTGATCCATTTTGGTTATTCCAAAGAACATTTCCCCAAGCGTTCCACATTTCTGTCCGCTTTCTCCCACTGTCCCTTTCATTAATAGTCTCAATACATCTCCGGTCCTTCTCCCGGTCGCCCTTTGTGTCATCTCTGTCTCTTTTCTATTCCAACTGTCTTCTTTATTTGGCCTGCTTTCTTCTGCCCTCTCTCTCTCTCTCTCTCGCTTTCTCGCTCTCTCTCTCCGCTCCTCCAGTGGGCGTCAAAGAAGTGGGGGGTGCTATGGAAGGAGAGAAATGAAAGGCACAGGGAGGCGATAATCAAAAAGCCTGATTGAGGCTCTTAAGCTACGAGCGATGCCGTGCACATCGGAAATCGGGAAGCCCGGGCCTATCAATACGATGTGATTGACAGGCATGAATTAGAGGATGTTCAAATGGATGTTCAAACGTTAGCCTCGATCTGCGGGCAGCTCGCCAAAACTGTCACATCTGAGCCGTTTCCTCCACGTTGTATCAGGCAGCAGGTTTTATTTCATCCGACTTATCTCGCTTACGTTACGATCTCCAGTTGCTTCGCCTGATGGAGTTAATTAGTTGTGGAGTTAATCATCGGTGTTGGTTCATCTTTCGTTCAGCGGTAGCGTCTTAGAACCTGCACAGGTGATTCAACAAACATCTCGATGTTTCCTGGGCGCTAATTTGAACGGTAACATTTACGCTGGACTACCCAGCATGGCTTGCGGGCACTCTATAAATTACAGTTAGTTTCATAAAAATGGTAGTTTATTGTTGTTGTGGTGGGAAATTACCTGTTCTGAGGTGTGATTTTTTTTTTTTGGAGACCAGGGTTCAATTCCACTCTCGGCCATCTCTGTGTGGAGTTTGCATGTTCTCCCCGTGCATGCGTGGGTTTTCTCCGGGTACTCCGGTTTCCTCCCACATTCCAAAAACATGCTAGGTTAATTAGCGACTCCAAATTGTCCATAGGTATGAATGTGAGTGTGAATGGTTGTTTGTCTATATGTGCCCTGTGATTGGCTGGCCACCAGTCCGGGGTGTAACCCGCCTCTCGCCCAAAGACAGCTGGGATAGGCTCCAGCACCCGGTAGAAAATGAATGAAAGGTGTGATTTTTATTATGTGGTTCGCACTGGGAGTTTTGCACCTTTCTTAAAGGAACAGCGCATTTTTTTTAATTGATCCCGTCATCCAACGTGAACCAAGTGAATTCTAAAGATATAAAAACAGCTAAAAAGAGTCAGTTCACCTATTCTGCTTAGAAAGCACACGATTAAAACACCCGCTAAAACGTTGACGTCCATACTGTAACCGCGTAGCAACAGCAGGTGCGTTCATGGTAACATTTCATATTTTAACTTCAAGCTACTATGCTAATTTCCGGCCCTTTGTATTGACCTGACATGATTTCCATCCATTTGTGAATGTTTTTATTTCCAGTTTTGCATTTCTTAGCTAACAGAGCTGGTAATTTGATGGTAATTTTCCAGGAAGAGCTGATCCCGCACCCGCTTTAAACGAGGGCATGTAAAACCGCTCATACTTGGGAGACTTGTTTGTCTCCCGCAGGCGTTCACCTGGATAAATGATGTGGAAAGAAGGCCGCAGGTTGTTGTGACAGATGGACGGAGATCAGCGGTGTGGGAGAGCGTAAAATGGGATACTAGATAGCATGCGAGGCGCTTCAAGCAACCCGGGTGGCGGCGGTGGCGGCGGCGGCTGGGAGGAGGAGGGTGTGTTGACTGCAATAATTCCAGCTATTGAATATTGATAATCACTCACCCATATGCGCCGCTGTCCACCACCCCCCACCCCCCCACCAGCGCTCTAAAGCATCTCCACACTAAATGGAGGTGCTATATTCTATGTTGTGTATTGACAGCTAGCGAGGGCGTGGGATTGGAGCCATCGGATACGTGTGCGTCCCTTTACACTAAATATTAGTGTTTACTGCCAATGCACGGCACACCGCACCGCGCTCTTGTGTTTTTTTTTTTATTCATTAATGTCTTATTGTTGTCGAGTAGGTCCAGCTGCTCCATGTGGCGTCCAAAAATAGAGATGAAGAATAAGAATGGAATTAAAGAGGGTGTGTTGAGGACACAAAGGGCACCCACTCAGCCACTGGATCATGACATCCGATACAAATACATTTGGCTTATGCAAAGATAATTATACTCACTTTACAGAGGTTTTATTTGTTCAGTACCTAATGATGTGGCCAAGGCGGGGTCCATGATTATGGACAATGGACTCAACCTCAGCCATTTTTTAGTCGTAGCGGCCATTTTAGACCATTTGGGCTGATCTTTCAAGACATAAACATGGAGCCTACCAAAAACAGGAGCCCATCCCCTCACCTTTGATGACTGTCAGGTCAATACGCCCCCCCCACGTCCCCCACGCCCGCCGGGCCACCACGCCGGGTCTGCTAATCTGGGGGAACTCACAGCTGATGTCACCTGACCAACGCAGGTTTCTCATCAGCAACATCCGTGATTAGCAGCAGCTTCCTTCCTGCCTTCCTTCCTTCCTGCCTGTCACTTTAAGGCTGTGTTCACACTTTCACTTTCGCTTTCATGGAATCCCGTTACGATCGCTCGGCTACGTCCGTTTGTTTTGGTAGAAAAAATCATGGGGAAAAAAAATGGCATTTTGAAAAAAGAATACAATTTGTATTTTTTAAGGCAAAGGTAATTGCAATAGTATTGTCTTCTTTGAAGTAGAAATATGTACTTTAATGAGGAATTTGATAACTTTTTTCTAGTCATATTTTGATTTTATTCTTGTAAAATTACCGCCGATTTTTCCATGTATGTTTGACTTTTTTTTGCACCCCCTGGTTATGCAAAGAGGTGAAGATGGAGTGAGGGGCCTTTTATTGTGGCCAGTCTAAGGCACACATGTGCAATAATGAAATGCAAAAGGGAAGTGAATACAGATTTAGACAGATTGGTCATCGATGTTTGTGTCTGTGTACATGGAAATAAAAAACAAAATTAAATAAAATTAAAATAGAGCAAAAATGCTAATAAGTAATAATAACCCACAGCTGTCTTTACAGTAACCCCTTTGTGATTAGTTACTCCTTATTTCGAAATGGCCCGTGCATTGTGGTGTAAACAAAGAATAATAGTGTACAGGTGATTATAGGGGTGTTATTTCATGTCTACAGGTCTCTAATAATGGTCATAAAGTCATAAACAGGTTTTCTATGCTCCGACTATGAAGATGTTCTGGTTATTATTATGGAATCCTTCTTTACATAAAGTCACTTATTCCTGGAACTCTGAACTCTCCAAACCGCATCCTTTCAGTTTAAGTCCCCGTGTGGAAAAAGTTTGGGCACCCCTGGGTGAGCGTGACATAATTCCTGGCCAAAAACTTTCCAATGTGTGAAGGTGGACAAATTGCCCTCCACGTCCTGTCAACACGCAATATTTGCTGGCGTGCTGCGCCCGGCTAGATGGTCCGCATGCTTGTTTACATCATCAACACGCTGCTATTATTTTTCTGCGTGTTGTGTTCCTTCTCACATTATTGCACCCACCGCTGACAACTCCCGGAAAGGAGCTGTGTCACATGACTTGCTGCGGACTCGTTTGGGTAAGCTTGGGATTTTTGAAGAGGAGGATGCCCAGCCAGCAGCTGTACCAGTGCCGACACCACCTTCAAGGAAAGCTTTTGGGGGAATTTTGCCCATCTTTTATGTGAGACATCTTTGCCTTTTCTGTGCGTTCTAAAGATATCCAAAGAGATAAAAAGAGACAGCTCATTACTGCACGTAATGGGACACGCCTGTGCCGCCTACAGAGGCCGCTATTAACTCTTTCAATATTCACTCTATTAACTCTCACTTTACATTAAGGTACACGAAAATGCAATGGTTACTGCGGAACTAAGGCACATACGTTTAGAGTAGTTGCTGAGGGACTAATGAGTAGAGTAGTTACTGAGGAACTAAGGCACATATATTTAGAGTAGTTAGTGACTAACTAATGAGTAGAGTAGTTACTGAGGAACTAATGCACATCTATTTAGAGTAGTTATTGAGGAACTAATGAGTAGAGTAGTTACTGATTAACAAAGGCATGTAAATTTAGAGTAGTTGCTGATGAAGTAACGAGTAGAGCAGTTACTGGGGAAATAAGGCACATACATTTAGAGTAGTTACTGAGGAACTAATGAGTAGAGTAGTTACTGAGGAACTAATGGGTAGAGTAGTTACAGAGGAACTAATGGGAAGAGTAGTTACTGAGGAACTAATGGGAAGAGTAATTACTGAGGAACTAATGGGTAGAGTAGTTACTGAGGAACTAATGGGTAGAGTAGTTACTGAGGAACTAATGGGTAGAGTAGTTACTAAGGAACTAAGGCACATACATTTAGAGTAGTTAATGACATACTAATGAGTAGAGTAGTTACTGAGGAACTAAGGCACATCAATTTTGAGTAGTTACTGAAGAACTAATGAGTAGAGTGGTTACTGAGGAACTAATGCACATACACTTTGAGTAGTTACTGAGGCACTAATGAGGAGAGTAGTTACTGGGAACTAAAGCACATTAATTTAGAGTAGTTATGATAAATGAATGAGGAACTAATGAGTAGAGTAGTTACTGAGGAACTAGGAAGCAAGTATGTGTTTCCTATTCCATTCATTTTCATCTGTTTTTATATTTCGGAGTGCCCAGAAAAGAGAAACTGTGGATGATGGGCAGCATTCCCAAAAAGTTCAGTTTTCCTAGAAAGAGTGTGCTTATGTTCCTGCCCTGAGTCTTAAATACGTCTCAACCTCCGTGCCCAGCAGGTTCCTTTAATTGCCTCCCACCGACCCCACGCCCCCCCCCCTCTCCTTCCGAGTCACGTCCCTGCTCCATTTTTCCGTCACACTGCTTCCATGACATTTCTCGCATTTCCTGGGCGACCTTTCCGGATCTTTCTTCCAGCATCTCGCTGGGCGCGCCACCCAAATCACGGGGGAGTTCAAGTCGGCAGCTGCCACTGTATTATTTTCTGGGGGAGTTGGAAGCAACCCTCGGGTCTCCATACCTGCTCATCATCTCCATCTTTACGTGTTTGAGTCCCCATCACCCGCCTGCATGGTAAACATTCCCATCTCCTGTGTGTGTACTTCTACTTTATGGCCTTAGCTAGCACCCATCAGGGCACCCGTGTGTGCACACTCTCTTTGTCTGGATTCAATTGAGTGTTCATAATGGCGTGTGTGTGTGTGCGTGTGTGCGTGTGTGTGTGTGTCGCTAGGACATACTCGTGTTGGCGTGGTTCCTCTCGGGTTTAGGTTCAACTTCTGTAGGGTAAATATGGCCGTGTGTGTTTATCCCGCTCAGGTGACAATGGTCTCCTGTGCCTCTTCCCGCCTGTTTCCCTGGAGACTGATGGGAAGAAAGCATGGCAGTGACAGGAAGAGACCCCCAAGGCTAACTCATTCCAACACAATCACACGCACACACATTCATATTTACCAGCCAAGCAAAATTGGTTTGTTGCCCATTTTATTACACGCCGTCTCATGGGACCATTAGGAATCAACCTGGGATCCCTTACAATGCAGGCCCTACACTTTTACTATCAGTCAGCACACAGCGACAGCGAGTAACACCATTACATACGAGTGACAGCGCCGTGGCCTGTGGCTGCACGAGTGCTGCTGTAATTACAACATGCATCACTTTACTATAAGGCACACAAAAATACAGGAGTGAGGAACTAATGACTAAAGCTTTTACATTTAGAGTAGTTACTGGGGAACAAATGTCTAAGCCACATACATTTAGAGTAGTTACTGAAGAACTAATGGCTGAGATACACACACGGAGTAGTTATTGAGGAACTAATGACTAAGGCACGTCAATATACAGTAGTTGCTGATGAACTAATGGATAAGGCACATTTAGAGTAGTTACTGATCAGCTAATGACTAAGGCACATACATTTAGTAGTTACAGAGGAACTAATTATTAAGGCTTTTACATTTAGAGTAGTTAATGAGGAAATAATTACTAAGGGACACCACTGTAGAGTAGTTGCCAATGAACTAATGGCTAAGGCGCATACATTCTGAGTAGTTACTGAGGAACTAACGACAAAGGGACATATATTTAGAGTAGTTCCTGACGAATTAATGACGAAGGCACATACTGTACATTTAGAGTAGTTTCTGAGGAAGTAATGAGGAACTGATGACTAAGACACATTTAGAATAGTTGGATAAGGCACATACATTTAGAGTAGTTAATGAAGAACTAATGACTGAGGCCCGTATATTTGGAGTAGTTACTGAGGAACTGATGACTAAGACACATTTAGAGTAGTTAATGAGGAACTAATGACTGAGGCACAAACATTTAGAGTAGTTACTGAGGAACTGATGACTGAGGCACATATATTTAGAGTAGTTAATGAGGAACTAATGAGGAAATTATGACTGAGGCACATATATTTAGAGTAGTTACTGAGGAACTGATGACTAAGACACATTTAGAGTAGTTAATGAAGAACTAATGACTGAGGCCCGTATATTTAGAGTAGTTACTGAGGAACTGATGACTAAGACACATTTAGAGTAGTTAATGAGGAACTAATGACTGAGGCACAAACATTTAGAGTAGTTACTGAGGAACTGATGACTGAGGCACATATATTTAGAGTAGTTAATGAGGAACTAATGAGGAAATTATGACTGAGGCACATATATTTAGAGTAGTTACTGAGGAACTGATGACTAAGACACATTTAGAGTAGTTAATGAGGAACTAATGACTGAGGCACAAACATTTAGAGTAGTTACTGAGGAACTGATGACTGAGGCACATATATTTAGAGTAGTTACTGAGGAACTGATGACTAAGACACATTTAGAGTAGTTAATGAGGAACTAATGACTGAGGCACGAACATTTAGAGTAGTTACTGAGGAACTGATGACTGAGGCACATATATTTAGAGTAGTTAATGAGGAACTAATGAGGAAATTATGACTGAGGCACATATATTTAGAGTAGTTACTGAGGAACTGATGACCAAGACACATTTAGAGTAGTTAATGAGGAACTAATGATGATCTAATGAGGAACTAATGACTGAGGCACATACATTTAGAGTAGTTAATGAGGAACTAATGATGATCTAATGAGGAACTAATGACTGAGGCACATACATTTAGAGTTGTTAATGAGGAACTAATGACTGAGGCACATACATTTAGAGTAGTTAACGAGGAACTAATGACTGTGACACGTACATTTAGAGTAGTTATGTGGCACCACACTGGAGTTGAAATAAAACATTCCAGCTTTCCTTCCCCAAATATGGCGTTCATCTTGGGAGAGTTACTGCCGTTTTATGTGCCATCCATTTCCACAGATTGTGGAATAATGACTTGGTAGTAACCATAACAATGTGGTACTTTATTGTGAAAGTCTGGAGGCCATTAGTGATGGCTGGGAGTTTCCTCCCTGGAGAGGCTTTGCCACGTCTCCGCCTGCCGCTCGTCTTCATGAAGTGCTGACACGGCATACTTAGCATCAACTATCCCAATGGCAATGACTGCTTCAGTCTCACGTTCCCTTATGTTGCCAACCGGTCCGAGGGTTCCATCCCATTCCTGGCAAAGTCTGCCTTTCCTGTTCTTGGATGTTGCTGTCGTTTACACTTTGTCGAACAGTTTTTTACACTTGAAAGCGGAGGTAGCAAAAATGGTGTCACCAGCCAAATACTTGTTTATGTCCGTGTGTGTGTGTGTGTGTGTGTGTGTGTGTGTGTGTGTGTGTGTGTGTGTGTTGGGCCTGCTCTCAGAAGAAAGTCTTATCTCCACACGACGCCATCCACTGAGGCATCGATCAATGCATCCTAATCACACATTTCTACACACTTGGCTAAGTGCTAAAAAAATATAATTTTTTTTTGTGGTTCCATCTCTTTACCCATTCATGAATGACTTGGCTTCGTCTTGGTTTGGTGGGAGAAATATCGGCATCGTGCTGGCATGCTCCGAGGAGTTTGGTGTAGAGCAGGGCTGTCTCATATAATGAGAACAAACAAAACAAAGATGTCATTTTAGGAAAAGTATACTGTAAGGATAAAAAGTCGATAGTAATAATACGCTTTGCACAAAGCTGAGATATCCCACTCCCTGGCTGAGACTTGACAGCAACAGCACCGTATGCTAATAGTTCCCATTTTATGTGCATTGCATCAACTCCATTTGTAAAGGAAGACGTTTTGGTGACACCTCCAGGAAAAGCTGGAGTTGTTTTCCCCGGAAAAAGAGGCAAATGAAAGCGAAACGGGGTTGCGGCTGACTGCTGATGACTGCGTGTTTACAGTCAGGCCGCTGAGCTCGCTAGTTTTCTCATTAACAAGACAAGGGAAGCTTCCTTTGCAGCCACTTTGCTTCACTGAGCACAAATGAGATGTTTGTGAGGAAATAAAAGCCAGGCAGGCGACGGCTTTAGCTTTAGCTTAGCTTTGAGTCCGTGACCACGAACGGGCTCCATGTGCGTTTTGTATTCCGCGCTTGCACGAGGCATCTTGGGGACGATCATGGGAATCAATTTGCTCCACGTCCGTCCCGTTTATGTTGACGGCTCGTTTAAGTCGACCGATTCCGACGCGTTGATTTTATTGCTGAAAGTGGCCTTTTAAGTCAGCGTTGACGTACACAGTCGACGAGCAAGTAACGGCTAGTTTTGGTTATGTTGACAACCGCTCATGTTGACTTTTTCCATTGATAAATCGGAAGGATATTTTAAAATAGTTTATTTTTCTTGTAATATTTGGACTTTATTTCCATCATATTTCGACGTTACTCTCATAATTTATTCTACATTCAGTGATAGCTAACATTAGTAGCTAAACTTTGCCCAACTGCTACCATTAGCTGACAGCACATGCGTTAATTCAGCGTAGCTTACGTACTCACAGAGGCAGCAGGAGGAAATACAGGAAATGCAGAGGGCGTGGCTTCCGGTCCCAACCAGCGAAGCGCGTCCTGTAAGGTTACTCAACAGCGCCTCCGCTGGTTGCAGCCAAGTAGTGCGATTCAATTCAGTTCCATTTCTTAACTAATTGATTACTGCGCTTATCCTCGGC
This sequence comes from Doryrhamphus excisus, assembly GCF_037039965.1. Taxonomy (NCBI): domain Eukaryota; kingdom Metazoa; phylum Chordata; class Actinopteri; order Syngnathiformes; family Syngnathidae; genus Doryrhamphus; species Doryrhamphus excisus. The sequence goes on from NC_136373.1 coordinate 17,802,674, forward strand.
CGTTAGCACAGACGAGTGTGTGTTTATATGCGGTTCCATTTACACCGGCACACATTTTGGGATGGGATCAGGGGGGTCTAAACAGACACCATAAGACACTGACACACTCCATTTTCCGGGACACCGCCTGGCAATATATATTCATGAAGCAATGCAGATTGTGCTTAATCATCTCATGAGGGAAACGGGGGTTTGGCATCTAAATGAAGAGCCGTTCAACATGAGATGGGACTCGGACCATGAACCCGACGTGAGGCAGTCAGCGGGGTTCTCCGGAAGCAGCGCGGATGGAAGAGTTGGGTAACGCTAATGGTTGTTGCAGCTAATAAAAAGAAAATGAGCGCACGTCAGACTTTAATTAGTTTTATGAAATAATCAACAGGAGCTGAGTCCAATGCGTGTATGAAATTAAGCCGTATGCTGTACGACACATCCAGCGACATCACTTAGAGCCCTTGTCGTTAAGCACATGAAAAACTTATTAGCTTTTATTAGAGCGTGCCGCCATCGTTAAGCAGACCGAGTGCGTCATAAAATCTTTATCATGACGGCACAACATAATCAGGAAGTGCAGCATAGGACCAAGTTATGGTCGTGGAAACCATAATAGCTCTCATTTTACAGTAATACAGTAATCCCTCATTAAGCACCGTTAATTGCTCTCACTTTACAACAGGGTACACAAAAGTACAGTAGTTACTGATGAGGAACTAATGACTAAGGCACATACATTTAGAGTAGTTATTGAGGAACTGATGAGGAGCTAATGACTAAGGCACATACATTTAGAGTAGTTATTGAGGAACTGATGAGGAGCTAATGACTAAGGCACATACATTTAGAGTAGTTATTGAGGAACTAATGACTAAGGCACATACATTTAGAGTAGTTATTGAGGAACTGATGAGGAACTAATGACTAAGGCACATACATTTAGAGTAGTTATTGAGGAACTAATGAGGAACTAATGACTAAGGCACATACATTTAGAGTAGTTATTGAGGAACTGATGAGGAGCTAATGACTAAGGCACATACATTTAGAGTAGTTATTGAGGAACTAATGACTAAGGCACATACATTTAGAGTAGTTATTGAGGAACTGATGAGGAACTGATGACTAAGGCACATACATTTAGAGTAGTTATTGAGGAACTAATGAGGAACTAATGACTAAGGCACATACATTTAGAGTAGTTATTGAGGAACTGATGACTAAGGCACATACATTTAGAGTAGTTATTGAGGAACTGATGAGGAACTGATGACTAAGGCACATACATTTAGAGTAGTTATTGAGGAACTGATGAGGAACTGATGACTAAGGCACATACATTTAGAGTAGTTATTGAGGAACTAATGAGGAACTAATGACTAAGGCACATACATTTAGAGTAGTTAATGAGGAACTGATGAGGAACTAATGACTAAGGCACATACATTTAGAGTAGTTACTGAGGACCTGATGAGGAACTAATGACTAAAGCACATACATTTAGAGTAGTTACTGAGCAACTAATGAGGAACTGATGAGGAACTATTGACGAAAGCACATACATTTAGAGTAGTTACTGAGGTACTGATGAGGTACTGATGACTAAGGCACATGCATTTAGAGTGGTTACTTAGGAACTGATGAGGAACTATTGACGAAAGCACATACATTTAGAGTAGTTACTGAGGAACTAATGAGGTACTGATGACTAAGGCATGTGCATTTAGAGTAGTTACTGAGAAACTGATGAAGTGATGACTAAGGCACATACATTTAGAGTAGTTACTGAGGGACTAATGAGGTACTGATGTCTAAGGCACATGCATTTAGAGTGGTTACTGAGCAACTAATGAGGAACTGATGAGGAACTATTGACTAAAGCACATACATTTAGAGTAGTTACTGATTAACTAAAAGTTAAGTAGTGGTTAAGGTTGGGTAGGTTCATTCCTCATCAACTACTGTCATTTTGTGTCCCTTAATATAAAGTGTTACCAGAGTCCGTCTTCATAAATAGAATATTTTTGTTGTTTACAACCTCTGAAACGTTATTAGAGCACCGTAGACATGAAGTAACACCCCTACAGTCAACTTTACACTCACACTACTAATAAGAGAAAATGAGACATGCTATAGACTCACAAGTTACAGTTGCCCCTCATTTACATACAGGTAAATTAACATTATTAGAGCCCTCTACATGCAAAATAACACCCCTATAGTTGTGCTTTGTTGACATCACATTGCTCAGGCTACGGGATCAGTGCAGGGACAAGCTACAGAGTTAAGCAGTTAGCCTCTCCAATTGACTTTTTCTAAACTTAAGAAAGTGTACCAAACGGGGGGGCTAGCATGGCTAAGTTGATGTGCACATTTTGGGTTGGGAACGACACCTTCCATTCCCAGCTTCCATTCCCAGCTTCCATTCCCTGACACAACACAAACAGTCGATTTGATGCTTTGTGCGTCTGGAGATGGACTTTTATCAATTCCGGCCTTCTTCCCTCCGTGATGTTCCTCTGTTATTAGCGGTCGGATTGCACGGGCGGCACGGCCGCTCGCCACGAGCAGTCGGAGCAATCTGGCAGTAAAGATTGTCTGGAGACACACACGGATGCGAGCCTCGGAGTGGTTGTGTAGCGTGCAGTAGTTACACTAATGAAGAGAAATAACAGTCCTGCTCCAATGTGACCCCTGAGTGTTCCCAATCTATCTGCTGTGGGCTCTCAAAACGTACTTTTATGTGGAACACCATGAGATATTAAAAACACAACACGGAATACGCGGAATACGCGGATACGTGCGTATGGAATAGGAATATGTGTTGGTGCTCTTTGGTCTTTACATGGGAAAAGAGCTTGCCCTTGAATCATTCATGTCCACTTATTTCCTTACGCTTCATCGAGTGCTACTCTACTCCTACCTGACAAGAGTGAGGCGTTCATGTTGTTGCTATGACAACCTCACCTAAATGCTATGTGATTTAGCTTTGCACGGCGTGGAAATTCTATTACAACACACGGACGCTGTTTTATTACATCACGTCACGTTGTGTTTGAGTTACGATATTCCGCCGCCGCCGCCGAGACGCCTTCCTTGCCCCCACCTAGCATGTTTTTTGGAATGTGGGAGGAAAGCAGAGAACATGAAAACTCCACACAGATATAGCCGAGCGTGGAATTGAACTCGGGTCTGCGCGCTAACCACTCGACCGCCGTGCAGCCCACGCGTCTTATTTATGTCTTAAATGTCTGCTGTATGGAGTAATATCAGTGTCAAGGTGAATATAGGGGTGCTATAGTCTGGAGAGCTCTAATAATGTTAAAAACACATAACAGATTTTTTTTAGGCTCAAACTATAAAATAATAATGTTATTTAAAATGTTGACAATAATATTGTGTCGCGTCAAAAAACATCCCGGACTGGACTGGTGGCCAGCCAATCACAGGGCACATATAGACAAACAACCATTCACACTCACATTCATACCTATGGACAATTTGGAGTCTCCAATTAGCCTAGCATGTTTTTGGAATGTTTTGGAGGAAACCGGAGTACCTGGAAAAAAAACAGGGTTAATATGTAAACTCCACATAGAGATGGCCGAGGGTGGGATTGAACTCCAGTCTCCGAGCTGTGAGGTCTTTGCGCTAACCACTTGACCACCGTGCATAAATGAATGTTAATACAATTCATAAGTCATCATTATATGAATAATGTACTTCATGTCAATTACGTAATTATATGAATAATTATGTAATTGGGAAAATGGGAATGGGAATAATATGAATGGGAATATTATGGGGAATAATATGGGAATAATATGAAAAATTACGAACAAAATTAAAATTACAATAGTTGAATTTAATTAGAAAGTTAATTCAGCGACATTAATCGACCACTTTTTAGTCGCTGGACCAGGTAAGTCAGGTACAGCTGCATCCATTTCTGGTTCTATGGTTGTCATCACATTTTTCCTCTTGAACTAAGCTGTGTCCAGTGTGTGTGTGTGTGTGTGTGTGTGTGTGTGTGTGTGTGTGCGGGTGGGGTGAAGGAAGCCCCTAAAGTGCTATGAGTCGTATTGATTGAAAGATCCCCGCCGTATTGATCACAAGCCTTGTGAAAGCGAACGCCGGAGGATGTAAAGATCCACGGCAGAGCCACACATTGATGGTGGAATACTTTGAAAGTGGCTTTGGTAAATGCCGGCCACCTTTGTGCCTTCGAGCACAGCAGAATGACTGTATTTCCTGCTGGTATTATATGTGTGTCTTTTCCCTTTTGAATTGTGTTTCTCCCCCCCCCCCGCAGAGCTCCATGTACTCTCTGGCCCTGAAGTGTCTGATCAGCCTGTCCACGGTCATCCTGCTGGGCCTCATCATCGCCTACCACGCACGGGAGGTGCAGGTAACGTGTCAAGCTATCGTTTTGGTCTTTTCTGCTTCATTTAGTTGCCCTGAACGTGAACACGTGTTAGCATCTTTTAGCTGTCGTGGGGGTAGTTCCAGAGTAATGGCGGTCCAGCTGTTCCGGGCTTTAAAGGTCTGTCCCCGCATTATACTTCCATCCCTCCGGCTCCCGTTGGAAGGGGACCCAGGTGTGAGTCGGCTACATCGATTAATGTCCTTAATGGGAGTCTTAGCGGAGTCCATACGCATCGCATGTCGAGTACGCCGTGGTCCCAAAACAACGTGTCACACACTCGCCAGCACCTCCGGCAGAGACAAATCAATCGAAGCATGAAGGCATGTGCCTTCGTGCTTCATCATATCTGATGTCGTGATGGACACATACAATGGTGGCTTGCTCATTTGGCCCAAGTTCGTTGCAACCGTTGACTATTTAAGGGAGCCTTTTGACTCCCATCAGCTAAACCGCACCATACCGGTTTAATGCTGTGACTTGGCTTCGGTTGCATCATCGCCTGTCAATGTCCATCATCACCGGTCCGGCAGCGGCGTGGCTGGCTGCCTGGTGAGAAGTCTCCGTGCCAGGTGGAGGATTCATTGATGAAATAAAAGAACTTAGACGTGGCATCCGCCCACGCTCGTGTGAGGAGACGTTGAAGAAGCTGCGGCGAGGTTGAGAGATAACGTTGCGTTTTCTCCTGTCGAGTCTTTGCCTTTGATGCTAACATGGCGGCTGCTCCACGCGCCGCCGCCATTGGGAGCAGTTGGACCTGGTCACATGACCGGTATGAAAGCTTCATTGTTAAGCGACACATGAGGGTGTAAAAATATCATATGAAGGATGTGCTGGAGCCTATCCCAGCTGTCTTTGGTGGCCAGCCAATCACAGGGCACGTATAGACAAACAACCATTCACACTCACATTCATACCAATCAGCAATTAACCTAGCATGTTTTTGGAATGTGCCGGAGTACCCGGAGAAAACCCACGCATGCACGTGGAGAACATGCAAACTCTACATAGAGATAGCCAAGGGGGGAATTGAACTCGGGTCCCCTCGCTGTGAGGTCTGTGCGCTAACCGCTCGACCGCCGTGCAGCCCACACGTCTTATTTATGTCTTAAATGTCCACTGTATGGAGAAATATCAGTGTCAAGGTGACTATAGGGGTGCTATAGTCTGGAGAGCTCTAATAATGTTAAAAACACAGTACAAATTTTTTATGCTAACTATAAAATAATGATATTATTGTAAAAAAAAATGTTGACAATAATATTTTGTTGCGTCAAAAAACATCCCAAAATATTATTTTAATTTTTTTTATTTTAAATTTAAAATTATTATTTTAAATTTAAAAATATTATTTTAAATATTTATTTAAAATTTTAAATCATTATTTAAATCAAAAAGTTGTCATATTTTTCAGTACTTAAAATGAGTATCTATATTTATTTCACTGAGTACTTCCCGACAATGGGTGTTTCAGCATACGTATGTACCGTATGTGGTAACGAGTTGGCTGGCATCAAATGTGTTTGCATGCATACTTGATCAACATTGCGAGTACTTTTATTATTATTATTATTATTATTTGCACTCCCAGTGGCATACAAAAGAGTGCAAAATGAAAAGCAATGCTGAATAATGACGGCCATCTCACATTATGACACACTCTGCTGAAGACTTCAAGCCGGGGTGTAACAGGATATTGCATTCCCACACACACACACACACACACGCACACACACACACACAGCGTCACTCCAATGATGTTATAGGATTCCACTCGCACCTTCATTCCTCTTTTTTCCCCTTCTTTTCACCCTCCATCTGTCTTTATCAGATTACATCTGTCTCTCTTCTCCTCCTCCGGCCCTACAATTCAATCTGGGCTCTCTCCGGTGCTTTCCATCCCGGCATTGAACATCTCACCTATTCACCCTTCACCCTCCAACACCCCCTCCTAAAAGCCCTGGTGCAACTTTTAGCCTTTCATCTTCAGGCAGGCTCACACGCCCTCCCTGCCAAAACTCATCTGTCTCTTCTCGTCTTTTGGACTCCGTCTCTCCTAATCTGTGGACCCGGGCGTGCTCGGCATGAAACAAGGCAGAAGCAATCGCTCCTCACTACAGTGGCATTCATCAGTAATCAGCCAAGACTGCAAATCTCTACTCAGTCTCGTCGAGGGAGAGAATTGAAGTTTTCACAGATTGCTTTGCTGTGGAGGATTTTTCTTTGAATAAATCACACGGGAACTAGCGGCGGCGGCGGGCGGACGGACGAGTGTGTGCGCGTCTTGCTTGACATTACAGTGAAAAGTGGAGAGACGAGAAGGAAGGCGGCGAGCTGACGTGAGAAATGTTTCATTTTGGAGGGAGAATTTTGCAGCTTAGCGAGCCTCAGTGACACGTTTGTTTGTTTTCGTCTTTTGTAATGCAGCAAAGTTCCAGTCAAAGTATCCAAACCGGGAACAAAAAAACACTTGGGAGGCTTGAAAGGCACTCAGGCGAGCGCAGAAGATGGAAAGATTGGGTTTGGTGCATCAACACAAATGCTGAAAGCGCATTTGCATTTGCATAAAAGTGTATTCATTAGGGGAAAATGGCAGACTCTGTCATCGCTTTATAATGCCACCCTGCGGTAGTACAACCTTCCCGAATTGGGATTATTCCGAGTTGTTCTGTTTATTTCGGCCACTTTAAGGTGGGCCACATTTTTTCGACTTTAACTCGTTCAATCTTAGCCATTTTTCTAATGACATCCCTTTCATCGCTGGACCTTTTGGAGCGTTTTGACTCATTTTTTAAGACAAACGGAATGTCGCATTCTTGCGGTAAATAAACACGGAATGTACCAAAAGAAGGATTAGATGCTAATCTATATGTATAACAATACAACAGTCTGACTATGCCCACTCTCCACTGTCATTTTACAAAGAACACTTAACTCATCATACAGCAACTTAACATTCAAAAGACATACCTGAATACGATGTGACAAATCTGTTTTTTTTTCTCTATACGCTAGAATTTATACTCGGAATTTATTGTATGAGTATCACCCCCCCCATTCTTAAAGTCATCTTTAAAACATGTTATTTTTTGTAATAGTGCAATTTTTTAAATATATTTATTCTTTAATATTTTAACACTATGCTCCTAAAATTTTACTATTTTTCCTCATAATATTACAAGTTTATTTTTGTAAAATGTAAACTTTTTTTTTGGTTAGCATAAAAGGTTTTTGTTTTAATATTTAGAATTTATTTTTATTTATTTTTAGTTTTTTTCCCCAAATTCTTCAGCTTCTTTCTTGTAAATTTTCTTCTCATAATTGACTTTATTCCCATAATAGTTTTCTTTATTCTCGTAATATTATAACTTTTTCCATGGCCAAATATTCCAAAATGTAGAACTTTATTTGCTGTTTTGTTTGTCATAATATTCAAACTAATAAAATTAGCTTTTTCCTCATAATATTATTACCTTGACCTCATAAAATGAGCTCATAATATTTCAATATTATTGCTGTAAAATTCCTACTTTTTCTCTCCATTTTTGCCATTTCCTTTCTTGTCCAACCTGATGGTTGCTGATTGCCCCCCCCTCCCCCCGTTGGTGAACATATTTCAACACATTTCTAGGATATTTCAACATTTATTCAGCATTTCAGACTTCGCACACAATTTCTACTGAGTTTCAGCATGTCGGCGTCAAAAGGTCCAGATAATGGATGGATGCACTTGAAGGGCAAGTCAGGAAATGCGGACTTAACAAATAGAACTTGTGTTGGAATGAAATCGAAACAGGAGGTTGGCCGCTGCGTGTCTTTTGGAGGCGAGAGTCCAAACTCTCCCGAGTCCATTAGTGCGCTTCCAGCATTAGCGAACTGCGTTGATTCAGTTACTTTTGCCGGATTTCACAAGCGCTCCATTGATCAAGCAGACACCAGCCTGGCACTCAAAGACAAAGCAGACGGCAAAGACAGAATACATCCGTCTTTCAGCCAGGGTCATCCTGGTGGTATTCCATATCTGGATGAGCATTTCTTAGAGGAAGCATGTATGTATTATGCGAAGGAACGCCGCGTATTTGCATTGAATGAAGGGAATTTCCCGTGTGAAGACGCCATTGTTGGTATCATCTTTACACCTGCTTGCTGTTTTTAGACCTTTCTTTGTGGCGGCACGTAGCAAAACTGTGAACAGTCTTTTGTCACCTCTCTCGGCTGTGAACCGCCAACCGTGAGGTGTTTCTGGGAGCTGTGCACAAGTCCTGAGAAAACACGGAATCCATTCATCGGTCAATGGCGGTGTTCCTCAGTTCCTCAGAAGGCCCCGATCTGCATTCCTGTTTCGATACATTCGGTTTGTGTCGACCATCTCATGCGGTCCCTGTCTACCGTAAAAGGGAACGCTTGCACCGACATCGTGTAACGGATGCCAGGCCTTAAGGGTCGCGCTGAACGTTGGGTTGACAGTCCATGCTTGTGGCCTAACGGTCAGTGCTCTCTTCTCCCATTCCCAAGGTCCTGTTTTTGAACCCCGATGTGGGCGGCGTCAAGCAGGCGGAGTTAACACGTCTACGTTCTATTGTTTTCAACAAATATTCTAGACCCTTATCTTGGCGTAGGCCCGTTTCAAGGCGTACCACGGCCTGAAAAAGTCACTACTTCAAAACCAACAAAATAATCCTTCAGGTCCAGACTGGCCACCACGCTACCTACTAGCCCTTGGTTAGCACATAGCCCTTGGTTTCAGTCCTAGGTCTTCCGGGGTCTAGCCTCTCTGGTTACCCTCTCTGCCATTTCAATTAAAATGGTGCACAAATGAAGGAAAACCACTGACAGTCAACATAAGGGGTTCCGGTTTTGTCGACATAAGTCAGCCGATCCAAGGAATGTTGACCTAAATGCGTTCCACTCTACAATTCCAATTAACACATTAGTTTACGGTTAATACATTTTTTATATTATGACCCGTGACTGATGTTAGAATTCCGTATTATCGGGTTAAACCAAGTTTCAGATCGTGAGGTTAGCGCGCTAGAAAGTTAGCCCTGGAAGAAGTTTGGGACGGCTCGGAACGCTCAGTTTCACAGAGTTTTATCCAACACCTGCTCACTGTGATGTCACAGCGAGACGCCCATATAAGGAAGTCATTGAGCTGTTAGCCGTACAAGTTGAGTGGAACCAATCACAGCGGAGTGGGCGTGTGGGTGGAATCAATGAATACGGACCATTTTGGAAATTCAAGGAAATTTGGCTGGAATAGTTGCAGGGAAAGCTGAACCGACTTATGTTGTCCTTCTATAGTACTTTGTGGGTCCCGCTCCAGCGGTATTCTTTGCTCCTGATTGGGAATTCCATGATTCCATGCTGCAGGACGCAGACATTCCCCTGTGTGTGCATCAACGAGTTGTTGGCTCGTCGTGTTAGTGTTACTCCATCGTGTTTTTTCCCCCCCTCCTTTGGGAAACACCATCCTGCGGCTAATTTGCGTGCATCTTCTTGTCGACTTGTCGAGACCATCTGGGTGTTTGTGTAAAGTTCGCATCCCCGTGCGTGCAGCCTGACAGATACGGTCCAGCTTTGCATCTGGTTCCGTGATGAGACACATGTGCACGGGGGGATTTAACCTGATTAGCCAGCGCCACTGGCTACACCGCCTGGATGGCGTTCAGGCGGAGACGGATGAAGGTTGGCGGAAAAGGTGGACGGTCGTTGCAAACAGAGACCTTATCATCCATGTGACGCTTTTACACGTTTTTTTTTAGCTTTGTTTTTGCGCTGCCCTCCTTCTGTCCGGGTTGCTCTTCATTTCATTTCCTCGTAGGGCCCGCCCCCTGCGCCCTGCCCCCTGCGCCCTGCCCCCTGCGCCGCTCTGCCACATTGTGTTAAAGTAAAAACAGCAACAAAAGATGCAGATTTTGCTCATTTTCCCCTTTGAGGCTGACGCCCGAGACGTCCTGCCTGATGCGGCGTATGTGCATTCGGACATGCGTACGTCCAAAAGCACCCTCCCTTCCCGTTTCAGTCATGGAAGGCCAACAGTGGCACTCAGTCACTCGCCATTGACAGATTACTTTCCTAATGGAATTTAATTATTTATCCCTTCCTCGTGGCGGTTTAGCCAGGAAAAGACCGACAGCAGCAGTAGCGGGAGGGGAGGAAGGACAGGACCGGAAGGTTGGAGGTGGGGAGGTGATTGGGGGTGTGGGGGGGGTGCTCATTTCCTTGTGGCAAAATCTGGATCACCTCGTTTTTTTTCCCTGCGAGGCGGTGTCAAGTGGGGGGGGGGGAGATAAATGGATAAAAGCCGTTCAATTAAGGTTCCACATACATCATCATCATGGCTCATGCGTTATTCTTAACGTTGGGATCAGGACCAATATATCCCCGTCTTCCCATTTGGGGGCTTCAACAGACCCCCAACGCTCCGTGTTTGGCATTATCTCGCTGGAAGGGACGTGTCGTATTTTAAGGGTCCCTTAAAATTCCAAAACCTCAATCCAATCCGTTCCTTTTATTCAGTATCTGAATGATGTTTTTCTGGCTTGTCGCTTATACTCAGCAAGGGGGGAGGGGGCGGGGGGGTCATCCCTGACCACATTCCGGTATGGATGGATTCCACTTTCCTTTATCTTTTCTCCAATGTCCTGGTTGGAATCGTTTTCCGTTCTCGTCGCTGTTCAATGGGAATGCAAAAAGTGTATATTTGTAGGACTTCAGGAGGTTTGCCACCAACTGCTTATAATGATCTGCCTTCTGAAGTCCATTTCTGCTACATGTCCTAGTCCGAGCCAATACTGTATCAAAAAACGTCTTCGTCTTTTACAGTGGAACCTCAGTTAGCGTCGCTAATTCCTTCCAGAAGGTCTGACTCTAACCAAAACGGACATTAACCAAATCAACTTTTCCCCACAAGAAATAATTTTATTTTTAAAACAATTTCAAATGCATAGAAATCCATATAATGGATGAGTGAAAGGGGAAAGGAACGTTTCATGATTCCTGATGTGACTGTTCCCAAATCTTCCAGATACCACCTTCCTGTTTTGCCGTGAGTTATTTCTTGAATTCAATCGTGTTTCTCACAAGGAAAGTGGTGAGTGGATCGTATGTCAAAAATATACATTTTCATGTGCGTATCCATCATTTTGGGCTTTCTGGGGGGGGTTTGGTCTAGCATTGGAATGAATGGGGGGGGGGTCATCCCTGACCACATTCCGGTATGGATGGATTCCACTTTCCTTTATCTTTTCTCCAATGTCCTGGTTGGAATCGTTTTCCGTTCTCGTCGCTGTTCAATGGGAATGTAAAAAGTGTATATTTGTAGGACTTCAGGAGGTTTGCCACCAGCTGCTTATAATGATCTGCCTTCTGAAGTCCATTTCTGCTACATGTCCTATTCTAAGCCAATACTGTGTTTTGGAAATAGCTGTGTAATCTAGAGTAGTGATTGTCAACGCCGCGTTATAGGTAGACATTAGGCCCCTAGGCCTTGAGTTGGACACCTATGCTGATGACCATTAAATTGTCATATTTGTCCCCCACGGTGAGTTGCGTCCTCTCCCACAAATCATTGCGTATTTGTTGGAGTGGTGCCCGCTGCTGACAGAAATGTCAACATGTCCAAATTTCCCACTTCTCAATGCGTCGTTTTCCGCGATCCGGGCCCCCCCCCGGAAAGGGGCACATGCAGGTAAACAATGAGCGCCACCTCCACGGCTTTTCCAGCATCCTCGTCCCCCTTTCTTCTTGCCTGCTCTCTAAACGTGGTTCTCTTGATTCGCTCTCTTCTGCCGTCTTCCTGCTGCTCTCTCGCTCTGGGGATCCTAATTAAGCTTGGCTGCTCTTTGATGTTGTCGCCGTGGCAACAGTCACCATGACGAGGCCGGGTCTGCACACACGCACACACACACGTACAGTTTGCTCGTGGAAAGCAAGGACCAGCGTTTGACCCCTGGCTCACTTGATGGCTTCCTCCAAGGGCTCCAAACGCGCGCGTACGTGTGTTAGCGTCACGTGCACGCATGTTAGCGCCACGTGCACGTGTGTGTCGGCGTAGGAGAACACATGCATCCTGCTGAGCCCGCCATGGATTGATGACGGGATATACCGTGTGCATCCGCGGGTGGTCGTGGCGGGATTTGGCCCTCATCATCAGAGCCGAGCGCCGGCGTCTTCTCCCGACGTGCGCGTTCATTTGTTTTCCTAAAGAGATGTTTGTGTGGGCTCAAACCCCCTGGAGATGCGTCATGTGATGGAGAATGGCGGCTTGTTTCCCAAAGCGGCACAGCCTCTTGGCTCATTTACAGCTTTTATTCCCGATACTGAGGTGTTCCTTTTTAGCCTTCTTCCGCTTTTGATGATTTATGAAGCGTTTATTTACTCCACGGGGATATCCGGGCCCTGAATGTACCGTCGGCCGGCGTTGGCTTTTATTGGACTTCTAACGTGGGCTACTGTCTGGCACAGTCCAAAGACGTCTTCGACTTTTACAGCGGAACCTCAGTTAGCGTCGCTAATTCCTTCCAGAAGGTCTGACTGTAACCAAAACGGACACTAACCGAATCAACTTTTCCCCACAAGAAATAATAACACATTTTATTTTAAAAACAATTTCAAATGCATAGGAATATAAAAAGAATGGATGAGTGAAAGGGGGAAAGGAACGTTTCATGATTCCTGATGTGACTGTTCCCAAATCTTCCACATACCACCTTCCTGTTTTGCCGTGAGTTATTTTAAATTCAATCATGTTTCTCACAAGGAAAGTGGGAAGTGGATTGTGTGTCAAAAATAGACATTTTCATGTGCATATCCATTTTGGGCATTCTGGGGGGGGTCTTGACCTAGCACTGGAATGAATAGAGTGGGGGGGGGGGTCATCCCTGACCACATTCCGGTATGGATGGATTCCACTTTCCTTGATATCTTTTCTCCAAAGTCCTGGTGGAATCATTTTTCGTGCTTGTCGCTGTTCAATGGGAATGCAAAAAGTGTATATTTGTAGGACTTCAGGAGGTTTGCCACCAGCTGCTTATAATGATCTGCCTTCTGAAGTCCATTTCTGCTACATGTCCTATTCCGAGCCAACACTGTATCAAAAACGTCTTCTTCTTTTACAGCGTAACCTCAGTTAGCGTTGCCAATTCCTTCCAGAAGGTCTGACTCTAACCAAAACGGACACTAACCGAATCAACTTTTCCCCACAAGAAATAATGACACATTTTTGTTTAAAACTATTTCAAATGCATAGAAATATATATAATGGATGAGTGAAAGGGGGAAAGGAACGTTTCATGATTCCTGGTGTTACTGTTCCCAAATATTCCAGATACCACCTTCCTGTTTTGCCGTGAGTTATTTTTTTAATTAAATCGTGTTGAAAGTGGGGAGTGGATCATGTGTCAAAAATATACTTTTCATGCGTATCCATCATTTTGGGCATTCTGGGGGGGGTCTTGGCCTAGCACCGGAATGAATAGAGTCGAGTTCGGAATTTCCTGTAGTTCCATTCCATCATCCATCACTTCCCTCCGCCTCCCTCCGTCTCATCAGCGCTCCCCGTAATGAAACCTCTCCTTGTAGCTCTCATAACAACATCAAGATTAACACGGCAATTAGCAACACAAAACATCCAGGGAGGAGGACAACAATTAGCCTCCGCGCTCATGACGCGGGCTTTCAGGGAGTACTGAGATTAGGATCGCTCGCCGAACATCCGCCATGACTTTGAGACCCTACGACACGAGAGAGGCGCTAATGAGCCCGCATCCAGTCTGAATAGACGATGATTAAGGAGCATCACCCCCCCCCCAAAAGCGGTCCCATCCATCATGTGTACTCATAAGTGGACTCCTCGTCTCACTCGTCTCTTCTCACTCGTCTTCTTCCCGCAGCTGTTTGTCATCGACAACGGCGCCGACGACTGGCGCATCGCCATGACGATGGAGAGGGTCCTGCTCATCGCTCTGGAGCTGCTGGTGTCCGCCGTGCACCCGGTGCCCGGCGACTTTAAGTTCCAGTGGCGGGCGCGGTTGGCCTTCTCGTACGCGCCGTCGCAGGCCGAGGCGGACTTGGACATGGTGCTGAGCGTGCCCATGTTCCTGCGCCTCTACCTCATCGCCAGAGTCATGCTCCTGCACAGCAAGCTCTTCACCGACGCCTCATCCAGGAGTATAGGAGCACTCAATAAGGTCAGATGCTGATGGCTTCCTGCTGCCCAGAAACCATGAGGTCAAGAGCTCTCCGCTCCAAATGAGATCTTTGTTCTTGCTTCACATTTCCACTTAAGCCACTACGAATCCTTCGCGCCGCAAAATGAGATGAGACTTGAAATGGGAGCCGGAGTATTCCATACGGCTCAAATGGGCCGTGGAGAGGAAAGAGTGAGCCATGCGAGTCGCCCGGCTGCAGCCTCGCGCTCATTGACGGCTTTTTAACGATGTCATCGTGGTGTGTTTTGGAGGGAAGACACTGGGAGTTTTGACGACTTGTCATCCGGGACTCGGCCGAGGGGGGGAATCGGATCCAATAAGACAAATCCGACAACTAGCCAGTCAGTCAGTCACTTCCAAAGGTCAGCGCTTTTGGAAGCAGCTGCGTTAAAAACAAGCAGTGATGCACGCTGAGGTGGACTTTCTCATGTTATGTTCCTGGGGGGGGGGGGACAAGACCAGAATAACTTACTTTGCGTATAAAACGTCATATATTTATGATATCTTAACTGAAAAACATGTACTTGCCTGTATCGGTACGCTGTACATGAAGTACATGAACCCTATCATACTCCAGGCCACATTCTGGTACTTTGGTGTAAAAGTCTGCTCACCTCCTGGTGAGCTATCGGACTTATAATCCTCCATTTTGGCGGCCATTTTCAGCACAAAAAACACTGCTGCCTTTTCCCCTCTATGGAAGGACGGCAGTGACAAGCACCTTCCGGCTCAACGTCACACTCAGGATGAGGTGACGTCACAGTGACGTCCTTATATGGGCGTGCCTGGGTCAATATAATAATTTAAAACAGACCGCTTTGGAAAAATTTGAGGAAAAACAGCAGGAATAGGCGCGGATTCCGGAAGATCTACAGTCCACAACACGATACAAAGCGACGGAATTGAACCTCATGGATCTCGTTTTAAAAGGCGAGTCGGAGCAGCCTGTCGAGTTAAGTCCAAACATACTTCAACGAGACAGGAAGTGTTTGACTCTCTGAATTTCAATTCCTTCATATATTTGAACATAAGAACTGCCAACCAATGGCCAACCAATGGCCAAACAATGGCTAACCAATGGCTAATCAATGGTCAACCAATGGCTAACCAATGACTAACCAATGGCTAACCAATGGCCAACCAATGACTAACCAATGACCAACCAATGACCAACCAATGGCCAACCAATGGCCAACCAATGGCCAAACAATGGCTAACCAATGGCTAATCAATGCTCAACCAATGGCCAACCAATGACTAACCAATGACTAACCAATGGCTAACCAATGGCCAACCAATGACTAACCAATGACCAACCAATGACCAACCAATGACCAACCAATGACCAACCAATGGCCAACCAATGGCTAACCAATGGCTAACCAATGGCCAACCAATGGCCAACCAATGGCCAACCAATGACTAATCAATGGCTAACCAATGACCAACCAATGGCCAACCAATGGCTAACCAATGACTAACCAATGACCAACCAATGACTAACCAATGACCAACCAATGGCTAACCAATGGCTAACCAATGGCCAACCAATGGCTAACCAATGACTAACCAATGGCCAACCAATGGCCAACCAATTGCCAACCAATGGCCAACCAATGGCCAACCATTGGCTAACCAATGGCTAACCAATAACCAACCAATGGCTAACCAATGGCTAACCAATGGCTAACCAATGGCTAACCAATGGCTAACCAATAACCAACCAATGACCAACCAATGGCTAACCAATAACCAACCAATGACCAATCAATGACCAACCAATGGCCAACCAATGACTCACCAATGACTCACCAATGGCTAACCAATGGCTAACCAATGACTAGCCAATGGCTAACCAATGACTCACCAATGGCTAACCAATGACTAGCCAATAGCTAACCAATGACTCACCAATGGGTAACCAATGGCTAACCAATGGCTAACCAATGGCTAACCAATGACAACATGTGTTGCAGGTGCATTTTAACACGCGCTTTGTAATGAAAACCCTCATGACGATCTGCCCTGGGACGGTGCTGCTGGTCTTCAGCATCTCTTTGTGGATCATCGCCGCCTGGACCGTGCGAGTGTGTGAGAGGTCAGTGAACGCCAGTCAAGTGACTTTTTAATGACGTTCTCCGGGGAACAAGCGTCGCTAGAACCTGGGTACGAGCAGCAGACATGACGGAACGCTCTCATGGGCCTCGCTTTTTAGGACGCGGGTTTCCATGATTTCCATGATCCATGACGGAAAAAAACAAATGAAAATGAATTCCCAATACACACACGTCTCCAGTGAACATGGGCCATGGTTTCAACAGAATGAGACTGACCGAGACGAGTGTCGCTGTCGTTGGTTCCCACCAACCGTCTGTCGTTTAGACAAGATCTCAATAATCAGTCACCTTCCACTGCTCCTATAAAAGTAGGCTTCGCTACACATCTTAAAATAAAAGCTAAAATAGAGTATGTGCCAGTCGGCTACAAATGTGGAAACCCTCTCACCCGAAGACAGCTGGGACAGGCTCCAGCACCCCCCCCCCCCCCGGCGACCCTCGTGGGAAAGGGAAAAAGTGGTAGAAAATGAATGAATGAAACTCCATAAGTGCCCTGCTGGTGGGAAGCCTTTGTTTTGGTTTGGGGGGGCATTCAACATCCCCTTCCGGCCTCTCCGAGCCAAACTCGGGGGACGGGGGGGGGACCCACTAGCAAGGCCACATTCTCATGGAACAGAACCAGCAAACTGAAATTCAAGGCCGTATAGCGTACGTGTACGAATATTATTATTATTTTTTTTGACATGACAACATTGTGTGTGATCTGCAGCAGGTTGGTTGCTATGGTAACAGTGTTGCGTGTCGCGCACACACATTGGAAGTCATGGAGCTGCAGCTTTGTGTTATACTCCCGGCTGAAAAACGATAGATGGACGATGCTCTGCGTTAAAAATCCTATTTTATGAATTAAGAGAAACATAAAAATAGTATTCCTTTTTAGTATTCCCGTCGGCATGATTCCATCATTTCTATCATTGACGAATTCAAGGACAAATATGCTATTACTTTTATCGTCGGAGAAGCGGATTCGGGCCCCAAAGTGAGCGTTGTGGAAGCCACTCCCGGATGGAGAATACAGGAAATAATTCTTATTATTTTTATTAACTATATACTTTTTCCTCACGAGTTTCGCGGGGGGTGCTGGAGCCCATCCCAGCTGTCTTCGGGCGAGAGGCGGGGCACATATCACAGGGCACATACGTATAGACAAACAACCATTCACACTCACATTCATACCTATGGACAATTTGGAGTGGCCAATTAACCTAGCATGTTTTTGGAATGTGGGAGGAAACCGGAGTACCCGGAGAAAACCCACGCATGCACGAACATGAGAACATGGAGAACATGCAAACTCCACACAGAGATGGCCGAGGGTGGAATTGAACCCTGGTCTCCTAGCTGTGAGACCGCCGTGCCGCCCTATTATTTTTATTACGTATTCAAAAAATGCAGGAAAACCGATGACGTTGCTTCAAGGATGTAGAGGGCCCCGGTGACTGGTTCCGCCTCGGGCTCCCGATTCTCCATCAACCGAACGAGGCGGCTCCAGCGCCGCCGGGCGGCCATTCCGAACGGTCACTGATTCATTCCCAGACGATGCTTGAGAACCGAAGCGACGGCTAATCTAATCCTGTACGTCATAACGTCCTGCAGGTATCACGATGCTCAGGACGTGACCAGCAACTTCCTGGGAGCCATGTGGCTGATCTCCATCACTTTCCTGTCCATCGGCTACGGAGACATGGTCCCTCATACCTACTGTGGCAAAGGAGTGTGTCTGCTCACCGGAATCATGGTCAGTACATTCGCCGCCCGCGGCTCTCTCGCCCTCTCTCTCTCTCTCTCTTGTCCTCGCCGTCTTCAAAGGTCGACAGATTATATTGCGTGCGGTTTGTGTCACACGGGCACCCCGGTGCGGAATCGGACTGCCCTCGTGTCGGTTTCTCGGTGCCACCAACAAGAGTCGTTCATTAATGTGCGTGCGTGTGCATGTACTCGTTACATAATGAAGGTGCCACCGATTCAGGGTGTCGCATCCTCCCACTCTCAGCTTGGCGGTCTCGCTCCTCTTCACTCCGCCGTTCCGTCTTTCATCACATGTTCCTCTCTGTCCATCCTCCTCCTCCAAATCTTCTCGTCTCCTGCCCATCACTTTGCTTCCGTTCACCTCCAACCCATCCTGCTGCTCTCCGTTCCTTTTTCTTCAACAAGTCCTTTCAAGTGCCAGAAATGGTGGCGGTCGACGGTTCCAACGAGGTCGCGCGGAGGAAATGGGATTGAAATGAAACATGGCTGCTCTCGGAGGACGTGTAACACACGGCGACTAATGAGCGGCTGTGCGCCGCTAAAGCGACGCCGCGCAGTGGGGGCACGCCTCGATTGGGAACCGTGCATTTTTTTTAATGTGTTACATAATCGTATTAGCCTCCCGAACGACACGACGATTTGGCGTCAAAGTGAAGCGAGCGCCGTCTTTCTCCCGGGTACAACAAAAGGATGCAAATTCCTAGCGGAGAAGCTTTTAAAGTGTTATTTTCTTACAAGTACATGTACTTTTAATGAGTGTACTGAACGGGAATAATTGAGCATGAGCAATTATTCACGTAGGAGCCTCGCCAGGCTCCCGGCAACAGTCCATTTGTCGAGGAAAGCGTGTCGACATCTTTTAAAAAAGGATGTTAAACAAGTAAGTGAGGCAGCCCACGGTTGCGACAGGCATCATGTCGGCGGGGAGCGAGCAGACAAAAAAAAAAACATCTGTGACTGATGCACAATCGTGCCCGCTGTCTTAAAATAGGATTGTAAGGTGAATACCGTCTGTGACCGATGCACGATCGTGCCCGCTGTCTTAAAACAGGCTTATAAGGTGAACACCGTCTGCGACCGATGCACGATCGTGCCCGCTGTCTTAAAACAAGATTGTCAGGTGAACGCCGTTTGTGACCGATGCACAATCGTACCCGCTGTCTTAAAACAAGATTGTAAGGTGAACGCCGTCTGTGACTGATGCACGATCGTGCCCGCTGTCTTAAAACAGGATTGTAAGGTGAACAGCGTCTGTGACGGATGCACGATCGTGCCCGCTGTCTTAAAACAGGATTGTAAGGTGAACACCGTCTGTGACCGATGCACGATCGTGCCCGCTGTCTTAAAACAGGATTATAAGGTGAAGACCGTCTGCGACCGATGCACGATCGTGCCCGCTGTCTTAAAGCAAGATTGTAAGATCGTGCCCACTGTCTTAAAACAAGATTGTCAGGTGAACGCCGTCTGTGACCGATGCAAGATCGTGCCTGCTGTCTTAAAACAAGATTGTCAGGTGAACACCGTCTGTGACCGATGCATGATTGTGCCCGCTGTCTTAAAACAAGATTGTAAGGTCAACACCGTCCGTGACCGATGCACAATCGTGCCCACTGTCTTAAAACAAGATTGTAAGGTGCATACTGCAACATTTTGAGAGGGGCGTAATATTTTAGCTATATTTTATGAATATTTTAGCCATACATACGATTGCTGTCAGTCAAAGCGTGCGGAGCTTCGAAATGTGCAAGCCTCATTATCGGACGCTTTGGCATCGTTTAACACAAGAATCCAACATTGTAACAACAACATTCCTAGGTCAGAAAAGGGGAAAAGCATAATAGATCCCCTTTAATAATCAATGTCAAATTGCTTTATTATTTATGTATAAGGCCCTCGTGTAAAAACGGCTTTGCTTTATTCATTTTTAATCAACGCTAAGCAATTCGTCCATAAAATGTATTTCGAATCTAAGCATATTTGCATCGCGGTGGTAAATCCGATGTAATCGAGTCGCCAGATGATAAAGCGGTACGTCAAACTAAACACGTGGTCCCAAAACAAGGACGCCGTTGATACTTCCAACATTCATCAGCGTTTCCAAAGTGGTTTATTTTTTTACCGCTCATCAGCGGAGTGATGAGGGCGTGGCTACCAGAGACCAAGGTGATGCTTGAGTCTACGAGGCAAAGGAAATAAAAGGTCGTGCGTCGGGTGACAGGTTGAGGGGGGGGCAAAATAAAAAGCCTCCTTGGCGTTCTTGTAATGAGTTTATACAGTGAAGATTGCTGCAGTCATTACCATGGCAACGCAAGGATTCCGTCTGTGCCCCAAGGCTACCTGAGGGTGGTGCAGGTGTTTGCACGGGCAGCAGGATGATGAAGCATTCTGCAAGTGCAGGCCGTTTCCACGCTACTGCTAACTTGGACAAAGTGCAGTACATTATTCAAGTATTAACAATAACAAGTATTGTCGTGCTGATGCGTTCGCTGAAGTCCGAGTCAAGTCCCGTGTAACTGATGCCCAAGTCCAAGTCCAGTTGCGAGGCGTTAAGGATACTGCCCAGTCCAAAGTGAAAAAAAATGTGACCTGAGTCTGACTGATGTGTCGCCTTGAGTTGACGTCGACATGAAATTGGAGACTCGCGGGCGTCGTTTCGATGACGGATTGGTCCGTTTATGTCAACATGTGTTGAAGTGTTAACGTTTACGTCATCGTCGCTTTCGCTAAATCAGATTTGGGATGACGTGAAAACCAATAAAACGGACAAAGCATTTGGCATCGTACCAAAGATGGTTTCTTCTCGACTTTTTCCTCGACAACCGCTTACGGCGACACAAGTCTGCCAATCCGAGGGTTGTCAACTTAAACCGGTTCTACTGTACGAGTCTGACCATCGCGTATCATAAAACATTAATAGCAGCAAAAATGGATGCTTTATGTACCAGTACCAGTTGGTGCCAGTTGGCGCCAAAGATGATGTGATTGGCGCCAACCGGCACCGACTGGCGCCAGCCCAGTGGACTCCTAGCCCGGCGCCTGTTGGTGCCAGTTGGCGCCAAAGATGATGTGATTGGCGCCGAGTGGCATCGACTGGTGCCGGCCCAGTGGACTCCTAGCCGGCGCCAGTTGGTGCCAGTTGGCGCCAAAGATGATGTGATTGGTGCCAGTTGGCGCCAAAGATGATGTGATTGGCGCCAACTGGTGCCGGACCAGTGGACTCCTAGCCCGGCGCCTGTTGGTGCCAGTTGGCGCCAAAGATGATGTGATTGGCGCCGAGTGGCATCGACTGGTGCCGGCCCAGTGGACTCCTAGCCGGCGCCAGTTGGTGCCAGTTGGCGCCAAAGATGATGTGATTGGTGCCAGTTGGCGCCAAAGATGATGTGATTGGCGCCAACCGGTGCCGGACCAGTGGACTCCTAGCCCGGCGCCTGTTGGTGCCAGTTGGCGCCAAAGATGATGTGATTGGCGCCGAGTGGCATCGACTGGTGCCGGCCCAGTGGACTCCTAGCCGGCGCCAGTTGGTGGCAGTTGGCGCCAAAGATGATGTGATTGGCACCAACCGGTGCCGGACCAGTGGACTCCTAGCCGGCGCCAGTTGGTGCCAGTTGGCGCCAAAGATGATGTGATTGGCGCCGAGTGGCACCGACTGGTGCCGGCCCAGTGGACTCCTAGCCGGCGCCAGTTGGTGCCAGTTGGCGCCAAAGATGATGTGATTGGCGCCAACCGGTGCCGGACCAGTGGACTCCTAGCCCGGCGCCAGTTGGTGCCAGTTGGCGCCAAAGATGATGTGATTGGCTCCAACTGGCACCAACTGGCGCCGGCCCAGTGAACTCCTGGCATCATTGGGGCAACTTGGCTCGCGCCATTACATTCCAATGGATTCCAATAGGCGGATTGTTTGTGACATTTGGTTCCACTTGGTGGTCCCTTCGCGCCAATTGCTTGATGCCAGTGGTACAACAAAAATTTTAAACATTTCTGAAATTTTCTTGCCGCCAAACTAAATTTTTGCCGGCGTTACCAGGAGCCAGTTGACATTGGTTGGTAGGTAGGTAGAAGGCGTTTGGTTCTGAATAGCAGCAGACAACCTAGCGATAGCAGAAGCCTATTAGAAGATCCGTAGGTTGAAAACAAACAAAAGGACGTTGAGGTGCGAACCCTGCGTCAACCCTGCCGTCCTGCCACCTCACCGCCACGCTAAGAAAACACAACCAATTCCCTAAACGAAGCGAAAACAAGACAGCCGGTGACACCGGGACCGACGCGAACGCTAAAGTAGCAGAAGAAGAGAAAAAGCAGCCTGCTGCTCAGCGTGACGCCAGCAGTCAGCACCACCAAGCAGCTGAGGGCCCTGCGGCGTGGCGACGTGGAACCCAGTCTGCCACAAACCAAGGCAGAGTGCCGAGAGTGGAGGGCGGAAGGCGAGAGCCGGCGAGAACATTTAGACCGGATGCTCCAGGAAGGGGCGGGGCCAATCAGCTGCTTCCTGACACAAGACCAAAACAACAAACAAAAACACGTAAATATTATTAAAAACAAACAAAATAAGGTCATAATTTGGGGAAAATATTGTAAAAAAAAATGTAAATAAAACTAATAGTGAGGCTTTGGTTGTTTGAGTGAAAAAGTGGGCGACCTCAAGCAAGAAAAAATGGCGACAACCAACACGGCCCTGAGGGCATCCATGTTGTTTCTGATGTAAACACAGGTCATACTTTGTCCGAGGCAGTGGCGTTTGGAATCCTAGAACTCCGTTTTTTTGCGTCCGTACCCAAACACATTCCCGGATTTTTCTCCAAATTCACACTTTGGTCACATCTTTTTATTTTTTTAGCTTTTTAGTGCCAGATATTTGCAGGAAAAATAACTTTGTTGATGAGATAAGCCTTAGTTTTGTCTGGGATAGGCTCCAGCATACCCCTGTTATAGTGAGGATAAGCAGTAGCCTTCAGTGGTGGATCCAGAAGGAACCTACTACTTCTGTTTTTTACTTGTTGTTCCCACTTGAAGCTAAAACAACCGATATGAGTTATGGTGAGTAAATGTCACCCACTGGCCCAAATGGTATCTCCCACTTTCCTGACCGAGAATCAGCATAACGCAGCCAGCCAGGGAAAACAAATCACAGCGGCTTGCGGCAGTCCGTCTACGGCGATAGCTCAGGGAACCCCGGCGGAATCCGACAGACGTGGGCGTCGCCCCCTCACACACACACACGCACCATGACGGCATCAAACAATCAGCGCCATGCTGTTCGAGAGCATAGAGACGCACGCTGTACTCGTACATATTGTACTGCATTTCATCAAGGGCTCGTTCCGCCGAAGCGGCAACATGGATGTCATATTTTATTCATCGCTTCGGAATAAACACAAATAGAGTGGATACACATGGACTTCCATACGTTTTCATTAGCACGTTATCTTCATTCAGGACTTATCAGGAGTCATGTGACCTCATTAACATTGGCCGTGTTGCTCCCGGATTCATCCCCACTTTCCCATTTGTATGCGCTCATGGCGCCGCGCTGCCTTTATCTTTCCCTCCCTCGTTCCTCTCCCCTTCACGGCGTTCCCTGTTGGAAAACATCTCATCTGAAAGTTAACCAAGTCTGTCTTCGTCTTCGTCTGCGCCAGCGGGCCGTCGGAAGACCGGCACCGAGTCGTTTGGATTGGCGGAATGTCATTGCGTGACATTATGGGGTGTCAATCCGTGATGCTCTTTGCAGCCGGACCGGCCATGTTTGTCAGCCGCACGCTGGAGCGATATAGGAGGACGGATCTCACGCCAGATGGATGGGAAGAGAAAATAGACTTGGCTTGCTTCGGCGACACGACAAACACAATTCTCCGTCCTAATCCAAATCCCCCCCGCTACCACTTCTTCCTCATGTTTCCCTTCACTCATTTTGTTGAATTTGCAAAGTGAAATTACCCAATTCCTCCTCCGTAGCCGCTGACTCAGTTTCCTCCTCCCCGCTTCCAGGGTGCCGGCTGCACCGCTCTGGTGGTTGCCGTGGTAGCCAGGAAGCTGGAGCTGACCAAGGCCGAGAAGCACGTACACAACTTCATGATGGACACGCAGCTCACCAAGAGGGTGCGTAAGACCTGGTGTGCTGTCACCACGGGGGTGCATGAGGGGGACTTTTACGTTCTGTTTGGGTCACCATCAGATGTTCTGGAATGAATAATGATGCTAACCAAGGTTCCGCCATATTGGGGTCTCAAATCTAGCATATTACAAGATGTGTTTGCAGCAGCCGTGCACCTGAAGGCATCATTTTACGTCGAGTGTGTTTAGACGCGTTTAGACGCGTCACAGGGTTTGGATGGAGGGAAGCTCACGTATGAACACTCGATCCCTTGGGGTGTTTTGCACGATAACGGGGGATTGACAGCTTGTCCTTTTGGGCGCCACGGCAACATCCCAGTCAGCGTCCCTGTGACGGAGTGCCGTGTTATTTTAGAGAGTGGCGGCAATAAAAGGTCATCTCCGGGAATCTTGCACTGGACCAACGTCTCTATTGCTTTCCGTCACGGATCTTTTTCTATCCGCTGCCCCCCCCCGCCCCCCTCCCCTTTTTTTCCATAAGTGTGACATTAGTATCCCTTACTGTAATTCCCTTTATGACTCTCCATTCAATCTGTCACCGCCTTTCCCTTCCTTTCCTTTCCCTTCCCTTCCCTTCCCTTCCCTTCCCTTCCCTTCCCTTCTCTCTTTTCTTTTCTTTCTTTTTACATTCCTTCCCATTCATTTCCTTTCCATTCCTTTCCTTTCCTTTCCTTTCCTTTCTGTTCATTTCCTTTCCTTTCCTTTCCTTTCCTTTCTGTTCATTTCCTTTCCTTTCCATTCCTTTCCTTTCCTTTCCTTTCCTTTCCTTTCCTTTCCTTTCCTTTCCTTTCTGTTCATTTCCTTTCCTTTCCGTTCCTTTCCTTTCCTTTCCGTTCATTTCCTTTCCTTTCCTTTCATTTCATTTCCTTTCCATTCCTTTCCGTTCCATTCCATTCCATTCCTTTCCTTTCTGTTCATTTCCTTTCCTTTCCGTTCCTTTCCTTTCCTTTCCTTTCCTTTTCGTTCATTTTCTTTCCTTTCATTTCCTTTCCATTCCTTTCCTTTCTGTTCATTTCCTTTCCATTCCTTTCCGTTCCATTCCATCCCATTCCTTTCCTTTCTGTTTATTTCCTTTCCGTTCCTTTCCTTTCCTTTCCTTTCCATTCCTTTCCGTTCATTTCCTTTCCTTTCCTTTCATTTCCTTTCCTTTCCTTTCATTTCCTTTCCATTCCTTTCCGTTCCATTCCATTCCTTTCCTTTCTGTTCATTTCCTTTCCGTTCCTTTCCGTTCCGTTCCTTTCCGTTCCTTTCCGTTCCATTCCTTTCTGTTCCGTTCCTTTCCGTTCATTTCCTTTCCTTTCCGCTCCTTTCCTTTCCTTTCCGTTCATTTCCTTTCCTTTCATTTCCTTTCCGTTCCATTCCATTCCTTTCCTTTTTGTTCATTTCCTTTCCGTTCCTTTCCGTTCCATTCTTTTCCTTTCTGTTCCGTTCCTTTCCGTTCATTTCCTTTCCTTTCCGTTCATTTCCTTTCCTTTCCGTTCTTTTCCTTCCCTTTCCGTTCATTTTCTTTCATTTCCGTTCCGTTCATTTCCTTTCCGTTCCCTTCCTTTCCATTCCGTTCCTTTCCCTTCCTTTCCTTTCCTTTCCATCCCTTCCTTTCCCTTCCTTTCCTTTCCTTTCCATCCCTTCCCTTCCCTTCCCTTCCCTTCCTCATCTCTGCCACTTCTTTCCGTCCCCCTGCCCCCTCTCACTCCCTCTTCTGGCCCTTTTCAATTTTTCATCCAATTGAAAGACCCAGGTTTTAAAAATAGCCGGCGTATCAAATATGTAGCGTACATTATGGATATATGGGCTATGTGACAGGCGGAGCGAGGAGGGATGATCAATGACTTCACACATTCCAGCCAGGAAGAGAGAGACTCTCACCGGGGGGTCCTGAGGGGTCCTGAGGGGTCCTGAGGGGTCCTGAGGGGTCCTGAGGGGTCCTTTGGCCATCCGTGTTCCATGCCGCGTGTTTTATCATCAACTAACTTGTCTTGTTCTTGGCTTGCTTACATGAATGAGCTCCCAGCAGCAGCATCCCGTGCTGCTGATTCACGGCTAAATAAACCAAAGTTAACCTTCCAGCCATTTGGAGGGCGTACGGCACACGGTTTTTTTTTTTATTCTCATTATTGTCGTTTCAAATGAGCTGAACCTCTTCCACATCCTCCCCCTGCTAATCCATCCCTGCAGGTTTGGTGCTCATTTATGTTGGCTGGAATACTCAAATTCATTCTTTTGCCGAGCAGGAATGTTACATCATTTCAGGAAACACTATTAGCATGCTAATGTTCTCATATTAGCATTACTAGCATGCTAACATTTGCATAGTAACATTTTTATTTGTTTTCACTTAGCACCATCATGCTAGGTGTTGCTAATTAGCATAATTATGTTAGCATGCTAATTTTTTTAGCATTTTCAGAGGTTGGCATTTATACAAACACTTGATGTCAGCATGCTAACATTAGCATGTTAGCATTCTTTAAGTCATTCAAACAGTTCCATGGTATGTTTTAATGCCTAAGGGATCTAAATATGATAATATGTATGAAAATGAATATTCAAGAGTCAAACTGCATGTTGAGTACTATAAATGTGTACACGTTGGCTGCTTCTTGTGCACCCCCAGGTGGGGCCCGCAACACCCAACAAAAAGTACCTATTTTTAGTTTTGGCTTCCACGACTGATTATTCCAAGGGTGTCCAACGTGCGGCCTGCGTTTTTTTGTTTTTTTTTTTGGCCCATGGCACATTGTAGAAAGAAAATTAATCCAAAAAAATTCAGCAAAATGGGAAAAATTTAGCAAAAATGTAAAGATGTAGAAATGTTGATACTAGTAACTAATAATAACATACTTTAAATATCTATAAATGTTGAAATAAAAGTGTAAAAAAAATCCATCCTAATATCAAAGTGGCCGTGGTGGAGAAGGTTTGGACACCCCTCGCTTATGTTGAGTCAGCCAATCCGAAGTGCTCGGACTTAAACGGGTCTCGTAACGTAATCTCAATTTGCGACCGCGGAGGCGTATTCCCGTGTTCGACGTGCACGGTGACATTTCTTCTTCAAAGGGTCTCGGGCTTATGCGGCGGTAATTGTCTGCTGCCCTCCATTACAAAGCGGCTAATGATGGCCGCCGTTGTATGCACATTGATTTACATGTGACGGGGCCTTTCGCCGTCATCCCGGCTCAACGGGAGAACACAATCACTCAAGGCTTTAATGATGAATAATGCAACAATAGACTCCCCCGGCATCCTGTCCATCCTGCTGCACGCACACACACACACACACACACACACACACTGTACATACATGCGGGAATACACAGAATAACACACACATGCTGTCAGTGAAATGGTGTCCTCTTTTAATGAATTAACAAGAATAGATTGCCAATTAGTGCGGCCCGTGGCTATTGGAGCATGCTGCTGATACGGTCTGTGTTTGCCGTCAATACGGGACCATTATCAGGAGGTCTAAGGTCTGGGGCAG
This sequence comes from Doryrhamphus excisus, assembly GCF_037039965.1. Taxonomy (NCBI): domain Eukaryota; kingdom Metazoa; phylum Chordata; class Actinopteri; order Syngnathiformes; family Syngnathidae; genus Doryrhamphus; species Doryrhamphus excisus. The sequence goes on from NC_136373.1 coordinate 17,830,760, forward strand.
ATAAGGAGGCCAGGTTTTACAGGCTAACGTCTCCGTCAGGGATCGCAGCGGTGTAAGATTTAAGGGAAAGTATCCTTTAGTGGCGAGTCTCCGTTAGTGGAAATACACACATACACAACCCGGTTCCTTATGCATTATTGAGATCCTAGTGGAGCGGGGGGGGGGGGATTCCCGGAGTTCCTCCGTTTTATACACACACATGGAAATACGCTGGAGGGAGACGCCATGGCGTCATCCAACTGCAGTGAGCAACACCGCCCCGTTTGTTAAAAATAGAAAATAGACTTAGGCAGTCTTGGTCTCCTTGTTGGGGTCTGATACAGGGTCCCGTAGATGGTGGTCACCGGAACAGACATACTGGACCGGTCACATGACTTCATTATCTCGACTGGAAAGACTTCCAATCAATAATAACAATCAATCAAACAGCCTCCTTTTTCGTGCATTGCAAGTTTTCCACACTTTTATAGCAACACAAAAAAATCTCCAAAAAGTTGTTAGTTGTACTCAAACGAGGTTGTGGCTTTGGAGCTGGGGTGTCCAAAGTGTGGCTCGGGGGCCTTTTGCGACCCGCATCATTTCCGCTTGGCTTCCTGCTTGCTGTGGAGCGCTTATTAAATGGGAAAGATGCTCTTATAAAATACGTTTCTGTCACCTTGTGGACATTTTTGAGAGCTTAAAACGGCACCAAACATGATCTCTTCCAGTGCGCAGTTGCGTCATCACCTCTTGCACAAAACAAAGAAATGTATAGCTACATCACTGCTAGCGAATTCCTTCAAAGCAGTCATCAATGAAACCTTCCTGTTTGGAAAAGAAAACAAACTTGCAGTGTTACTCGGAAACGTGAACATCCGGCAGCAACACGTTCTGGCATGACTACTAATGTGATGACAAATAGACTGAAGCAATTCCACAATCTACTTGGAGTTTGTTTACGCTGCTTTGGTTGAGAGCCGTCGTCTCGATGACGTCACTGCCGGACAGCTAGCTTGTCATGAGTGGCGCCATGAACTATAGAAGTAAATTTTGTTAATTTATTGTTCAGTGTTACTCGGAAATATGAACATCCAGCAGCAACACGTTCTGGCATGACTACTAATTTGATGACAAATTTACTGAAGCAAGTCGACGATCTACCTGGAGGAGTGTTTGTTTACGCTGCTTTAGCTGAGAGCTGTCATCTCGATGACATCACTGCCGGAAATGTTAGCGACAGCGACAGCTAGCTTGTCTTGAGTGGCGCCATGAACTATAGAAGTAAATTTTGCTAATTTATTGTTCAGTGTTACTCGGAAATATGAACATCCAGCAGCAACACGTTCTGGCATGACTACTAATTTGATGACAAATTTACTGAAGCAAGTCGACGATCTACCTGGAGGAGTGTTTGTTTACGCTGCTTTAGCTGAGAGCTGTCATCTCGATGACGTCACTGCCGGAAATGTTAGCGACAGCGACAGCTAGCTTGTCTTGAGTCGCGCCATGAACTATAAAAGTAATTTTTGCAAATTTATTCAGTGTTACAGTGTTACTCGGAAATATGAACATCCAGCAGCAACACGTTCACGTCCATTAGGATGCAGAGTTGTATCAGCGAGGATGACGCTCAGTGCACAGGGTTAATTTCAGCTCAGCCAAGTGTTCATCTTCCTTTAATGGGATTGAAGATCTTAATTGATAACAGTTAGCGTAACCCCTGAGTGGATGCTGCCAGCTTTTAATCGCTCTTGTGTGATGTTAGGCCTGGTCTCCACGCAGTGTATGAAAGCTTTGTCTAAATGGCTCCCGGCGCCTCGTTCGGGGCTTCGCCGCCAGTCCTCCCTGAACACTTTCATGGTCCTCCTGGCAGTGGAGGACTCAGGGCGCCTTTCATCGAGGCTTGCTAAATTAGTGCCGCGTCTCCTCCACAATGTCAATTAAAACCACCGTGATCATTCAAGCAAGACGCTACTGTCCGTGTAAAAAAAAAAAAAAACGGCACCGTTTTCTCGAGTCGTTATGCTTTTTCATGTCTCTCGCCAATCAGCAGCGTCGGCTAATTCATCGGCTTCGGTAGGGAGGGTTAGCGCCAAGCGACGACATGCTGCGACATCTTTCACTGCTGGCGCCATTACTCAAACGGGAGCAGTCTAATCCCTGGAGATGTAATAGCTAGCGTCCACGCCGTAGCATAAACAAACCAAATAGAAAGATTGACTCTAAAGTCCAATATTCATACGCTCACTTAGAAGCATTTCCTGGAAATATGTCAATATATAAAGTACTTTTTTTTTTTTTTAGAAGTACTTTTAGTCTCCATGCAAAATGATAGCCAAAGTTTATGTTGACGTGTTCTCGTATTCTTAAAGGAATACTGCACTTCCTGGGGAATTTTGCCCATCATCCACAACGCTGCGTAATAATAATAATAATAATAATAATACTACATTTTATTTGTATAGCGCTTTTCAAAATACACTTCAAAGACACTTTACAGAAAAATGGAGTTGAATAAAAACAAGTAAACAGAGTAAAAGATATGCTAAAATACAACTTTTATTCATTTATACACAGTTAAAACATGAGTAAAAGCGGGGCGAGGTACCCCGCTTCTCGCCCCAAGACAGCTGGGATAGGCTCCAGCGTACCACGGCGACCCCAGTGAGGGTAAGCGGTGTAGAAAATGGATGGATGGATCCACAATGCTTAAGTAAAACATGAACACACTTTGTTTTACTTTGTTTTAAAATATTGAAAAACTGCTAGCATGAGGCTGCCAAGAATTCGATGTGATGGAATTCCGTTGTAGCGCCGTCTATTATTATAACGTCTCCGAAACTCTCCAAGCAGGTCCGGTTCTAGGCTTGCACATAAGGTATTGTGATACATGTCAAAAATGTTGTATTATATGCTAAAGTGCACGTTTAAATGTGCTCATTTGCATACAAAAAAACACGACTGAAAAAGCATGATCACATGATCACACGCCGCCGGGGTCACGGTGCCTGGGAAGGTCACGGCCGAGCCAGGCAAGGTGACCGCTCTCTTCGGAGAACCGCCTCATTACACACACGCAGAGGTCACGGAGGCGGGAAGGGATCCACACGTCACATACGTGCGTCCCAACGCCGCGTCAACGCAGCAGGTCTCTCGTGTTCCCGCCACAACGTGTGCCACGCGGGCGGGGCCGGTATTTGCCCCAAACTGACCATATGGCGGCAACATGGCTCCCCGGGAACAAACCATATGCTGTGACAATTCCTCTTTCCTTTCTTGTGGAGTTCATTTAGCCACAATCTTCGAGTCGTTTAACTTTATCAATGGCGCTAAGCTGCTTTAGTCCCTTTCGGGAATTGAATAAAAAAACAGTTGCAGGCAACAGCGCGCGTGTGTGTGTGTGTGTGTGTGTCACAGATTAGGGCTCGCTAGAAGTTCCAAGTAGGGCTGCCAAAACAATGGCGTTCTTGAACATGCACTCTCATTCTCGCCATCATCCAATACCGGTGTCACATGGGTACGTATGCAAATGTTGTCTGGTTTCCGTGGTTACAAGCTTTCTAACATGACTTTTGGACGCCGATCCAAACAAACGATGAAAATAGCGTGATAATGTGACGGCCATCAATGGGGTCAGACCTTTGAACTCCGCCTCCGTCAGGTGATGTGTTAGCGTCGCGGTTCAAATTGCGACTAATTTCAATTTCAAACACTCGATTCATCCCTCAGGGGCGATTTAAGCGGCACAACGAGCAGCAACACGGAAAAACAGAACAAGTGAAAATGGAACATTAGACTCTGGACTGGTTGGGGTAGTCAGCTGGGGTAGGCTCCAGCATACCCGGGACCCTCATGAGGAGAAACGGCATAGAAAATAAAATGTATTGTTGAACAATAAAACAAATACAAAGTTATACAATTTTAAATAATACATTAAATATGGGTTGTGCAATATCCGGCACAGGGCAGGTCAGAGTACAGAAGGTATTTCAACGGAAGAGACACAGGCCGAGTTCTTATAAAGTGTACTTCTGCCACCTTGTGGTGGTTTTTTAATTAATTAATACATTTGAAGAAGAAATGTAACTTTGTTTTAACACATTTTAAAATTAATTTTAGTAATTACATTAAAATTCACACTTATTTTTTATTAATTTTACTCATTAAAATACAAAGTTGAAATAGTTGGAAACAAAAAATGGAAAAAAATTGTCATTTTAGGAGAATGATATTAATCAATTAGAAAATGTTTTTACTTTAATACATTTTTAAATAATTGTAAATTTAATTGTAAAATCTTTACCATTTTATTTAAATTAATTGAAATAATTCAAATAAAGATTTTACACGCTGAAAGTTGAAATAGTTTGACACAAAAAATTGACAAAATGTAACTTTATTTTAACACATTTTAAAATAAATTTTAGTAATTACTTGTGGTGGTTTTTTCGGCTTAAACCTGCCTGTTGTAGGTACCCCCGAGTGCCCAAGTACCTCCGGTCCTCAACCACTCCCAGCGGTTGAGGACAACCTAGCAGTGGCCTCCACCACTTGTCTCCGCTTGCTGGCCGTCTTGATGAAAAGTGATGGTGTTGTGAGAAAAACCAAGCTCGTCGACCCCTCGTTTATCTCGCTCTAATGACCGAAGTGACAAACACGACGTGCAGATTGATGACCAGTGAGCATGTTAATGTGCCAGGACAGAAACGTGGTGGAGGCTTCAGGTGGAGGCTTCAGGTGGAGGCTTTGGATTCAAACAGGTCACAGAAGAAAGGGAATAAACAACACTTGAACCTCTAAGACGACCAGTTCGGTTAATATATCCTAATTATGCGTGTCAAACTCGGGCCTGGGGGCTAAATCTGGCCCGTGCTGCAATTTTATCCGGTCCGTGGACCCAATGCAGTCCAAATTGTATACAGCACGAAATTCACCACCAAAAGTCAAATATGGTGGTGGTAGTGTGGTGGTCTGGAACCTGGACCTTGAAAACTAGCTGTGATCAATGTAAGCCTGAATTATGCTGAAGCTCCCCAAGACTTGGGAGCGACTTAGTCCAAGTCCTGACCTGGATCCAATTGAGATGCTGAGGGACTGAATGACAACAATTGAATTGAATTGAATGACAACAGACTCATTGCAAGTTACCGCAAAGGCTTGATTGCAGTTGTTGCTGCTAAAATGTCATCTAAAAACTGCATATTGTGTTGAGTTGTGTTTGTTTGATGATCATTTAAGACTTTTTTCACAGCATTGTATTAGCAAGCTAGTAGGATGCTAACAAGGACGGGCTAAAAATACATGAAGTGTACAGATGGACAGGTAGGAATCATTCAAAGTGGAACGCAAGATGCGGTTGTCAATGACGACGGGCTATGCTTGTGTTGTTTAGGGGACATTTATAGGGCCATCATGGCAGACCCAGGGTCAGTATTGTCAGCATATTGGACTGCAGCGGCCGGGTGCTGATTAGCCACGCTGCCGGGCTCCTTTTGTGCTCCTCAGACTCGGGGCGTAACGGTTCTTTGTTCAGTGCTCGCCATCTCTTTGAAGTCTCTCATTCAATTTACATCCTCTCAGATTGTCGGCGGTATAGCCGACATAACCTCCGCGCCGGTCGCCGTTCTTGTAATTGCGTGGCAACCTTTGATTAATTACTAGGCTTGGTGTTCCTCAGCCATACCTTTATGGAAGCGCTGAGAAAACGGTCGTCCCGAGTCACAGAAACCACCGTTTTATGTGTTCGACGGGATTTCGTTTTAGGTGAAGTTGAGCAGGGAGCACGTCGGATACGGTTGCTTCAAATTGGTCTCACTCAACAACAACAGTTCTCATTGTAATGGTAATGGTAATGGTTTTATTTCATTTGAACATGATTACAATTGAATGCATCACATAATCAGTTCCCAGTTCCACATGTCCAAAAGGAGTAGGAAGAAGCAAAGCTTATTAAATCCTACCCCTCCATATGGTACTTTTACAATCAGTAACTGTTACATTTGTTCACTTCCTGCTTTCCATAATACAGTTTCATTTTTTTGTTTTTTAGTCAGCTTTATTGTTATTTAACCCTTTTCCTCTTCAAAAATCGATACTACTGTGACTTCACTGATGAATTATTAGGACTTTTTTTAATTATATATCTAATTTTTTCTTGTAATGTTACAACTTGAAATATTGCGATTTTATGCTTTTAAAATTAGTACTTTTTTTCCTCACAGCGTGATTTTGTCAAATATTTTTTTTCTTTTAAATTTGTTATATATTGTAAATTACGGGGTGGGTTACTCGTGAAATTACAACTTAATGAGGTTTTAAAGGGGAACTGCACTTTTTGGGGAATTCTGCCCATCATTCCCGATCTTTATGTGAAACATGAACATATATTTCTTTCCTTTTTCTGTGCATTATACCACGAGAAAGCCCGTTAATAGCAGCTAGCCTACAATGCTGTCATTGTATTGGATAGACATATTTCGACTACAAAGCCCTGTAAAAAAACACCTACCCAGTAATGAGTAGCTCCAGCGTTCTTGACGGGAGCGTTTCCAGGAGGCTACTGGGAACACTGGTCCATCCTAGAAACGTTTCAGCTGGTCCTAATATTTTGACCAGGCACTGAACTAAATAGCCTTTATTGCTACGAATACGAAGTCCCTTCACAAAGACTGTAGTCTGTAGTCTGCTAATTGCTGAGTCTTACTTTTCCAAAAGGGAAGACTCTGCTTTGTTTTTAAATCTCAGCAATCTCCTGTCCTAATTATATAAAACATAATTGCCACGGAAGCCCATTTCCGAGCAGTAAATAAGGAGAAATAACCATCCTGTCACTTAGCTTGATTTCAGCATCGCGTTGGACTGGAGCGGCAACACCAGCGTGTACTTCTACTTGCCATCCGGTGGAGTACACAGTATTGTATCGCAGATATGCGTCTACTAGCTGTGTCAAATGAAATGAAAAATAATCACTTCATAGAACAATGGCAAACAGAGCGAGACCTCTTGTAAGTCATACGGCCGCCGCCCGTTTCTGTGACCTTTGGTCGGCACAGCAAATACAAAGCGAATAGCGTAAAATGGTAAAAAATTTCATGAAATGCTGCAAATGTTTGACAGAAAATATAAATTGTCCAGGAAAAAATGCATCTGGCAAACGGCAATTCCACAGCTTTACAGAGTGAAATATGAGCATTAAAGGAAATATTGCATTATTATCATATTTATTAATATTATTATTATATATTATGGTAACAGTGGTTCATTTGGGATCAACAAATGTTAACAATAATATCATTTAGTGTCAATTTGTGGGTCAATAAATATGTGAAAACTAAAAAGCTAAAATGTGATCCCGTCTTGTGAGTTGGGTGTCATGTGACACGACTAGTATATACTGCATTACAGATAGATACATATGTACACTTTATGGTATTATAGCTAGATGTACTGCTTTGTATCAGCGAGGGAGATACTCGCTTTGACTTTCATTGCCAAAAGTCCCGAAGGAGAGAGCTGTTTATGTGCACTTGAAAAGCATTGGCAAGGAACGTGGTGTGTGTAGTGTGTGTGTGTGTTTAGTGTGTGTGTGTGTGTGTGTGTGTGTGTGTGGTGATGACACACTGAGAACGAGGGCAGCCTTTAAGAAAAAGACGCCATGCTTAAGTGTTGTTTTCTCTCTGCATCAATGCCGGACAAACCTGTTGCCAAGGGCGACCTGTTGTAATGATTACATGCATGTGTGTGTGTGTGTGTGTGTGTGTGTGTGTGTTTGTGTCGTCTGGGAGCAGATAAAGAACGCGGCGGCCAACGTGCTGAGGGAGACCTGGCTCATCTACAAGCATACCAAGCTGATGAAGAAGATCGACCACTCCAGAGTCCGCAAACACCAGCGGAAGTTCCTGCAGGCTATACACCAGTGAGAGCACTCGCTACTAACACACACCCACACACACGCACACACACACACACACACACACACACACACTGATGCTACCTTTGAAATCACTTCCATCCACCCACCAGTTGAGTGAATCATCATCAGCGAGAAGATCAGTCAATACAGTTGTGTGTAATGATCAGGCATCGTTCCGTTATGGAAAGATGGTCCATAGCTGGACCACATGCACAGCGAGGCCACATGTTGAAGTCCCATGCGTATCGCTTCAGGAATTAATCATGCAGCCGTTCATGTCTGACATCAGGCGAGAAACAGCCGCCATTTTGTGGGTCCTAGCCTCCTTTTTAGGGCCTTTGTGTCGAGCTGTGATCCTTTAGAGCAGCTACACGCAATAACTTATACACACAGCTTTCTAGATCTTCCAGAATCATCACGCGAGAAACAGATGCCATTCTGTGGGTCCTATTCTCCTCCTTTTTAGGCCCTTTGTGTCGAGCTGTGATCCTATAGAGCAGCTACACGCAATAACCATACACACAGCTTTCTAGATCTTCCAGAATCATCACGCGAGAAACAGCTGCCATTCTGTGGGTCCTATCCTCCTCTTTTTTAGGCCCTTTGTGTCGAGCTATGATCCTATAGAGCAGATACACACAATAACCATACACACAGCTTTCTAAATCTTCCAGAATCATCAGGCGAGAAACAGCCGCCATTCTGTGGGTCCTATTCTCCTCCTTTTTAGGCCCTTTGTGTCGAGCTGTGATCCTATAGAGCAGCTACACGCAATAACCTGTACACACAGCTTTCTAGATCTTCCAGAATCATCAGGCGAGAAACAGCCGCCATTCTGTGGGTCCTATCCTCCTCCTTTTTAGGCCCTTTGTGTCAAGCTGTGATCCTATAGAGCAGCTACACACAATAACCATACACACAGCTTTCTAGATCTTCCAGAATCATCAGGCGAGAAACAGCCGCCATTTTGTGGGTCCTAGCCTCCTTTTTAGGGCCTTTGTGTCAAGCTGTGATCCTATAGAGCAGCTACACACAATAACCATACACACAGCTTTCTAGATCTTCCAGAATCATCACGCGAGAAACAGCTGCCATTCTGTGGGTCCTATTCTCCTCCTTTTTAGGCCCTTTGTGTCGAGCTGTGATCCTATAGAGCAGCTACACGCAATAACCATACACACAGCTTTCTAGATCTTCCAGAATCATCAGGCGAGAAACAGCCGCCATTCTGTGGGTCCTATTCTCCTCCTTTTTAGGCCCTTTGTACTGAGCTGGGATCCTATAGAGCAGCTACACACAATAACCATACACAAAACTTTCTAGATCTTCCAGAATCATCAGGCGAGAAACAGCCGCCATTCTGTGGGTCCTATTCTCCTCCTTTTTAGGCCCTTTGTACTGAGCTGGGATCCTATAGAGCAGCTACACACAATAACCATACACAAAACTTTCTAGATCTTCCAGAATCATCAGGCGAGAAACAGCCGCCATTCTGTGGGTCCTATCCTCCTCCTTTTTAGGCCCTTTGTGTCAAGCTGTGATCCTATAGAGCAGCTACACACAATAACCATACACACAGCTTTCTAGATCTTCCAGAATCATCAGGCGAGAAACAGCCGCCATTCTGTGGGTCCTAGCCTCCTCTTTTTTAGGCCCTTTGTGTCGAGCTGTGATCCTATAGAGCAGCTACACACAATAACCATACACACAGCTTTCTAGATCTTCCAGAATCATCAGGCGAGAAACAGCTGCCATTTTGTGGGTCCTAGCCTCTTTTTTAGGGCCTTTGTGTCGAGCTATGATCCTATAGAGCAGATACACACAATAACCCGTACACAAGGTTTTCTAGATCTTCCAGAATATCAACAGAAGTTTTTCCCGATGTAGTGTAAGGTGATAAAAGTGTCTAATCTGGAGATTAGAACAGAGTTGAGTCATTATTGTGTGTGTGTTCTGATGCTCCTACTTATAATTGCCTGGCCAGATTATTTAGAATAACTAATTGTATTCCCCTTGGCTTATTTCCCCCATGGCCTCATTATATTATCCCTGAGGTTTCTTTAAATGAAACTCTTATTTATGACGCCGCAGCTCAGCCTCTGCCGGAGCATGAAATATTTTGTCCGTGCGTGTTTGCACAACGGCGTCCGGTCACACAAACGCGCAGGTAGGACAGGAAGTGGAACCGGGGCAAGGTGACCGTGCCACGGTGTTGTCACGCGGCCCGCGGGGATTAATGCTGCGCTGCTGACCGCTGTGTACTCGCTGGGCTGCGACTTGGCTTTTCCTGCATCTCAATGTGTGTGTGTGTGTGTGTGTGTGTGTGTGTGTGTGTGTGTGTGTGTGCGTGCGCGTGTGTGTGTGTGCAGATTACGCAGCGTGAAGATGGAACAGAGGAAACTCAGCGATCAAGCCAACACGCTGGTGGACCTGTCAAAGGTGAGGCCCAAGACGCACGCACATGCACACGCGCTTAAAGCGTCGGCTTAATTAGCCGCTGAAATATTTCTTGTTGCACAATTGCACCGTTTCCATGGCGACCGGTCTGTTTGTCTCTCCTAGCAACCGGGACAAGTGTTCCAAAGCAAAGGCGTGGGAATGTGTATTTTGTGTCTGTTGCCGTGTGGGTGTCCGAGTGTGATCTTACACAAGTGTGTGTGTGCGTGTGTGTACTCCTTCCTTTCATTCGCTTCTTCCTCCCGATGTTCCAGAGACCCCCCCCCCCAGCCTCCTCTGTAGTCCTCCATCCACTCCCCCCACCCCCCAGACTGCTCAGTCTTACTCACTCCTCTCAGGCGGCAATCTGGGCCCTATTTTTACTTCTGCTGCTCCTCCTTAACCCCTTCCTTGTCCTTCAAGGACACTGAAGCACAGACTGGTGGAATCGATGCAGTGACCCACCAGATCCAGCAGATGGTGCTATTTCCCTTTCTGTCACCGTTCCTCAACATAAGCGTTTTTCTACATAACTGAAACTAAAATATATTCATTCATTCTCGACCGCTTATCCTTACGAGGGTCGCAGGGGTGCTGGAGCCTACCCCAGCTGTCTTTGGGCAAGACTGTTGGCCAGCCAATCACAGGGCACATATAGACAAATAACCATTCCCACATTCATACCTATGGACAATTTGGAGTGGCCAATTTTTGGAATGTGGGAGGAAGCCGGAGTCCCCGAAGAAAACCCACGCATGCACGGGAAGAACATGCAAACTCCACACAGAGATGGCCCAGGGTGGGATTGAACTCGTGTCTAACCGGGCGCTAACCACTCAACCGCCGTGCAGCCCAAATCTATTGATTATTATTGATACATAATAACCCGACCATGAATGGAATATTTTTGTAGTTAAAGCATATAAAACCTGTTTTCAACTTTATTAGAGCCCTCCAGACATGAAATAACACCCCTATATTCACCTTTCCACTCATGTTACCCAATATTGTTGACATAATAAGAGAAAATAAGACATAAGTAAGACTCATGATCATGTCTGTTGGTCTAAATGTGCCCCCCCTCGACCACCGGGTTTGGGGACCCGAGTGGTGACAGGACAGGAATTGATGTTAGGGTTTCAGACTTCAGTTTTAATTTGCCATGGCTTTTTATTTTTATTCGGGATTATCAAACTTGTAATGCAAGCCCCTTGTTTTGGCCGATGAAGTCTGGTGCTTGTGTGTCTCCCAAACGTTATATAGTAACTTTACTGACACCTAGCGTCCAGTGTAAAATCTCTGAATGCGTTCCTGTGTATTTAGTGTTGATGGTTTGACGTCACGTGTCGTCCAATAGATGCAGAGCGTCATGTACGAGCTCATGTCGGAGCTCAACGACCGCAGCGAGGACCTGGAGCGCCAGATGTTGTCGCTGGAGCAGCGAGTGGAGCAGCTCACCGCCGGCTTCAACGCCCTGCCCGCGCACCTCTCGGCCACCCTCAGCGCCCAGCACGCCGCCCTGGTGCACCTCCTCCGGGAGCGGGACGGAGGAGGCGCGGGAGCGGTGGTGCCGCTTTCCCCGGCGGCGTCACAGGCTTCGACTCCGGCTGCGGCGACGCCGGTACCAAGTCCCGCCCAGGTGCCCCCACCGGCCCCTCTGGAGGCCCCCTTGTCCGGCCCGGACGGGAACACGGAGGCAGGCTCTAACGGAACCGCCTCCTCTACCTGCTGAGGAGCGGCAGGAGGACACAAATGGGGAGAAACGGACACGAGGGGGGGTTCCTCTCACTGGAAACTCAACGAGAGAGATGATCCACTCCAATTGATGAAGGTGGGACAACGTGGAGGGAAAAATGGGAGCAAAAGGGAAGGCTGGCATGAGTGATGACACGTTTGGGAGGAGCGCGTTCCCTCCAGGAGTGATCGCGGCAAGAAAAATTGGGAAAAACGGCGACTCTAAAAGGTACGGGGGCAGGGAAGGACGTCAAGAGGGTGAGAAATAACGGTTCCGAGTATGACGGGAGGAAGAGGACGACTAATTATATGAAGACTGAGTGAAAAAAAGAAAAGCCTTTATCTCTCTCGGCGTCTCTCTCTCCTGCTCTCCTCTTTCATCAGGAATTAACGACCATGACTTTTTATCCTTATGATGTATTTTCTATCCCAATGCTAATTGTATGATAACGAGCATCCCTTTAACAGGAGGTTAAATCAATATGACCGGGATTTATTGAACAAAAAAAATAGTGGCATGCACTGCACACACACACACACACACACACACACACACAAATGCCCTTAAGATAACACTAGAGCCTATACTGCCGATAGTCGATGCACTGCCAATCAATGTCAAAACATCAGATTCCCGATGTGATGATGCACTGAAACGCACCATGACAGGAAACACCCGATCCCAATGTCATCGCGGTCCATATTTGTTGTCCTATGAAAGACCTAGGAGGGGGATTACAACTGGAGAAAAGCCAAAGAGAACTTGTCTTAATCTTCTGCCCAAATGACAGACATCATTTCACGCGTCAAAGAAATCTCCCAACGTCGCTTCTCAGCAACTGCAGCGCAATTTCGGATATTTCCATATTTATTTTTGCATGTCCGCCCACCATAATAACAACACTAGAATATCAAACAAGCTATCGTCTGTCGCGTTAAGGAGCATGGTTGCATGATCTTCTGCAACGTACGCTACAAAGATGGACGACAGCAAGGTTAAATGTCCGGAATAAGGCCCAAAACTACTTGTTTCTTGATCCAAAAACCTATGAAGAAATAAATCCAAACACCCATTAACATCGTGGTTTAAGTTCCACGGCTAATTAATAAATCATGCTATTTTGTGCTTGAATAAGTCGGAAAATATTCATATTGAAGCAAATCGTACGCATTTTTTTAACCATAAAATGACTACATAAATAAAAATACAAACATAAGGCATTCATTCAGATGTGTGGTATCCTACACTGGTCACTGGGTGTCAGTAATGTCGGGTGAGACACACAAGCACCAGACTAGATGACCAGAGCAACAGGCATTAAGTGCTTTACGCACGCTATAAACTTTGCAATTATGTGTGTTCATTCCCAAGCAGAAGCTGTAGCAAGTCTACGTTTGATCAAAGTTACTTAAGATTTGTCAGATCAAAACAGCAAATTACTTCTACTTCTGGTGTCTATTTCCGATATTTGCTACTTCCTGTTTCGGCACTCTAAGTATCATGGGAACCGGACGGAGTAGTCAAAGTAGTCTGGGCTTCCCTGCTTCGGCTGCCGCCCCCGCCGCCCCACCTCGGATAAGCGATGGTTTGCTTGTCTTAATGCGACTTCAATAAGCAAAATAATCTGCCAACATAAAAGTCAATCCATTTTGAAAAGCACAGGAGACATAAAGGTGTCAGTCATGAATTATGAATGGTCCAATCGGAAGTGTCGGCAGTCGGAGCGCTCGGAGCGCTCGGAGCGCTCGGAGCGCTCGGCCTGACGTGATGAATAATGAATAACGAATACTTGGTTTGCTTTTCATTCTGCCATCCTGTGTTCTTTTGGGTTTTCATCAGTAATTTTATTGACATTTTTGGGCTTAACGCTGATTGAACTGTCAAAGTGATTCATGTTCTCTTGTTTAACAGCGGCTACCGAAGTCAACGCAGCCCTGCTCAAATTGATTTTTAGGACTAAAAAACTCAGACAATTTTTTTTTCATGAAATAAAACCTGTAAAATTTTATTCAAAATGAATTAGTCTGTTAGGTTGGTCTTAACTTGGATTTAGGTCTGGGCTCTGAAGCCATTTGTTTGCTCATTTGGACTAAATTATTCGTTTTTTAAACCAAATTTGGTAGTGATGCTTTTGTATCAGCGAATGGCGAATATTGGCAAGTCTTTTACCTTCATTGAAGACCTGACTGAAAACAGGAAGGTGGTGGTGGGTGATATTACAACTATCAAATATTACAACTTTTTGCATACATTTCCAAAATTGTTTCTCGCAAATGTCCGACTTTATCCGTGGTAAATTTCTGACATTTTCATTTCCGACTTTTTTTTCCTCATAATTTTTAGATTATAATTTTTGTAAAGTTAAAAAAAAGTTTCTCAGAAGTTTCCACCTTTTTTATCATAAATCCCCGACTTTGTTCGTTGTAAATTTCTGACCTTTTCTCCTAAATTTCCAACTTTTTTTACTCATAAATATCTGAGTATTTTTCTTAGAAAATGAAAAAGTTTCTCATAAATTTCCAACTTTTTCAAGAAATTTCCAACTTTTTATATTTCTGACTTTTTTCTCAAAGATTTCCAACTTTTTTTTCATAAATTTCTGCCTTTTTTTTCCTCAAAGATTTTCTTTTTTTCTCAGAAAGTTCAGATTATTTTTCTTGTAGGCTTTAAAAATGTTTCTCATAAATTTCCAACCTTTTTGAAGAAATTTCTGCCTTTTTATGTTGTAAATTTCTGACTTTTTCTCATAAATTTCCAACTTTTTTTCTCAGAAATTTCTGATTTTCTTTTCCTCAAAGTTTTCATTTTTTCTCCGAAATTTCCAATTATTTTTCTCATAAGCTTTAAAACTGTTTCTCATAAATTTCCAACTTTTTATTGTAAATTTCAAAAAAAAATTCAGAAATTTCCTTTTTTTCTAAAACAATTTCCCATTTTTGTGTAATAAATGCCCCATTTTTTTCTTGTAAATTCCCCCAAATGTTCTCTTAAATGTACAACTTTTTTGTCTCATAACTTTATTCTTCCTTAACTCTCATCCATTCCCGGCTTCACTGTGGAAGTCTCATACCCCTCGTCTTTCCTCCAATGTGGCCCCAATAGCCATAATAATGTGGTGATGCTTTTGGGTTTTATCTGAATGGTAAAAGCTGCTATTTGATCCCCTCTAACCATCTTGGGAGCCTCCATTTTTTGTCATCTGTCACCGTTATCACGAATGTATTCCCTGTAAACACTCGGCTTGGTTAAAACGTGAAAAGAAACAACACACTGACACACCGACACACTGACAGACACACACCTCAACAACCAAAGTGCTCTCTCTTAAAAGGACTCCAATAAAGAGGCCAGCAGTGCGGATAGTTTGACAATATTTCCGAGGGAATAACTGTGAAAATGTGGACTTGTGAAAAGTGCTGAATGTGAGGACTGCTTCTTTGCCACTGTAAAGTAAAAAAAAAAAACACAGCTCAAGGTGGACTCTGACGAACACAAATAAACCTTATAAAGGATACATGGCCATGAAGGAAGTTCTCTGGAAACAATTCATAACAAAAAGATATTTGAGAATCTTTCCAAGGAAGAGGAGACAGCCTGTCGTCGGCGTGACGGAGACAACATGGAAGGGAGTGTGTAACAGCGACACGCTGCGGCCGCAGTCCGTAATTACACAGGCTCTGACTAGAACTGTACAGTGATGCTGTTAGCTTTGTATTGCTTAGTCTTTTCTACCATTAGCTGATATCTAATACTACGATAGTATTCTTCTCATTCGTCATGACAATTATAATTCTATCTATGTTAACCATGCCATGAAGGAAAGTTTGGGCTTGAAATTATTTTGTAATTTTATTTTATCAGAGAGAATTAATAAAGTATATATCTATAACATTAGAGTCTTTGCCCACCCGACCGCAGTTTTTGTGTGCTTGGAAACATTTCATTCATTGTTTTTGATACATGAGGGATACACAAGATTTTACTTCACAAAAGGGTGTTATACTTCATATTCTACTCATCTCCAGACAATAATATTTTGTCATCATTACACCCAACCATTAACTGCAGGTGGTTGCTTCATGTTCATTTGGTCAGTCTGTCATTCATTGAAACAAGCTTCAGATTAATCGACGAATTAATCACGATTGTGTTTTTGTGTGCGTTTACTGTTTTACTGAAGCTATTTGACAAACATATACATTTTCCTATGATGCAACATTATTATATCAGATTTAAGTGCCAATCTGTTGTGTTTGTGCACTGGTCAAATCTTTTATTTCTGGAAAAAAGAGGTGGAAATTGAAAATGTTGCATTGATTAATCGAAAAATTAATCGACCAATATACCGGTTATTAAAAAAATGTTAGTTGCAGCCCTAAATATGGCATCTTTCAATCTGTGAAGTTCTGGAATTGGCTATGTATTTCTGTCTGTCTAACATTTGCAGCATTTCTTGAAATGTTGCCTTTTCAAATAGGCCTATCAGCATTAATTGTTCCAGCTTGTAGTTAAAAAATGCCAGCCGGGCTGGAAAATGATTTGGATTTAAATCTAATTGATCACTTTTCAATGTAATTAATCATGATTAATCACTGCCACATAGTGACCGAGTTGTCTATTTTCTATGCCGCTTATCCTCACTCAGGTGGCGGGGGTACCAATATGGTTGAACTAATTGGTCCAAAAGTGATTATTTATTGACAACAAATAATATATCTTTGACAATGCCATGCTCTTCCACTAGATGGCAGAAGATAGGTAATTAGCTATCTGAATAAAGCATCCACACAATGAGTGTCATATCTCATTTATAATGAAGACATTTTGTTTATTAGTCCATAGTGAGGGCTAACAAAGTAAACAGTAAACATTAACGTCATTTTGCAGAGCAGCTGTGACCTGTGCTGTGCTTCCTGTTTCCTTGGCAACCACAGTCAGCAACAAGCTGATCCGTAAGTGGATGTGCACGTGTGTGCCGTTCCCCAGGTGCCATGAATGCACCATCATGATTTGGCGGTTTGTATTGAATACGGACGGAAGCCGTGAGGAACAAACAACTACCAGTAAAACAGCATGGACGGTCGTAGCAAGTAGCAACGAGGAAGTTTCTATATTTAACCCCCCCGAAATGTTTTAATGGTATGTTTGGAAACACTACGGATTCTCAAAGAACGGTGGAAAGCTCGACAAAACGTCTGTTATTCGTCAAAGAAAGAAAAAGTGGACACCCCAACACGGACAAGTCTACCGCCGACCCCCGTCTACTTCCTGGTCGGACACCGGGGAAGAACAAACCAAATCAGGTCAGTGGATCTTCCGATGCTTTCCAAATAGTCCAGCACAGCAGGTGACATTAGAACACCAAAGCAGTTGGCTTCTTTCTGAATTTGGAACCAATTTTAAAAGGGTACAAGTTGTTTTACACTTTCTGCTCCTCACTAACTGTATTAGCCTAGCTGCTAGCTCATTCATATTAGCAGGAATATAAACAAACATTGATTCCACTGTTGAAAATCATGTCACTTTAACTTTGCTGTCGATGTACTGTATTTTTAGTAATAATTACTAATACTAATACTAATACTCCACCACTGAAACAGGAAAGTTGTTTTTGAAATGTTGTTGCTGTTTTAAGATGGCAAGGCTGTCAATGTGATCGTTTGTTTCACATATCATTATAATATATTGTTTATTTAATATTTCAACTCTAAAATGGTATTAATTTTCCCGATAATTTTGCAAGTTAAAATAATACTTGTTGTAATATGACTTTTTCCTCATAGTATTTGAGCATTTCTTATTTTTACATTTTTTTGCATTCATTGTTTTTCTTATTTTCTAACTATGGAAACTTTTGTCTTGTTATGACTTTA
Organism: Doryrhamphus excisus; assembly: GCF_037039965.1. NCBI lineage: Eukaryota > Metazoa > Chordata > Actinopteri > Syngnathiformes > Syngnathidae > Doryrhamphus > Doryrhamphus excisus. Next base: position 17,848,695 of record NC_136373.1, read on the forward strand.
TTATCATAATATTTGGACTTTATTCTTGTAACATTTTTATTTTATATATTATATATTTATTTTCTTAACATTTTTACTTTTTATGCTTTCTAATTTTCCCAGAATGACCAACATTATTCATTTTTTTGTTTGCCTTCCATAACATTAAAAAAACAGCTTGTTTTTTCTAAATATTTCACTTTTATATTTTATTTAATTTATTGAATATTTAATATTTATTTATCAATTTTGAAAAACTGCTTATTTTTTCCTTTTTAAAAATACTTTTAGAATGTGCTGCAGGACGTCCACCTAAACGGGTTCCACAGTACCGTGGGGGGTCTTTAAGTCTTCTGTAGCCGCTTCTTAACAAGGAAGTACGGAGTAGAGTAGAGGAAGACTCGGGACACTTTATTTCCTGAGCGCAGGGGACCAGAAGCCCTCATTTAAAAGGCTTTGAAGAGAACAGGCTGATTCCCTTCATTACAGCCCGTTTGGGATACACAAGAAGGAGATGTCATTGTATAATCACTGGAGCCATCCAGACATCCCATTAGGAATTCCAGGGAATGCTATGATGGTAGTGTAGTCCCTCATCAAATAACTGGCTGATCTTTTTCTAAACACTTCCGCCGCACCACTTACTGAGCATTAAAATCTCACACATCATATCCGCACTGCAGTGCACAAAATCCATAAATGTTTAATGTCGGCTCTGAAAAAGGCAGGCCACTAGCCCGGTGCTGCTCAAATAGTGGGGCGGGCCCCCCTGGGGGGAAGTGGTGGATTGTCAGGGGGGGCGTGAGAGGCAGGGGGTGCTTTTAAAGGTTAGTGCGGACCTGCCAACGTGTAGAAATTGATCACTGGAAGTCGTCAATAAATTCTGTGATTATCCAAAATGTACCCTTTTCCCTAAAACGTATTAGCTGCCATTCCCAACCAATTCATCTCATTTCTACATCAGCTCTTTCAAAACAGTCAGGACTTAGCACTATTGTGTTAGGTGTTAGCATGTTAGCATTGCTAGCATGCTAACATTAGCATAGCAGCAGTTCTAGCCGTTTTCATAGGTAAACACATACAAACGCTTAGCACTATTGTGTTAGGTGTTAGCATGTTAGCATTGCTAGCATGCTAACATTAGCATAGCAGCAGTTCTAGCCGTTTTCATAGGTAAACACATACAAACGCTTAGCACTATTGTGTTAGGTGTTAGCATGTTAGCATTGCTAGCATGCTAACATTAGCTAACATTAGTTCTAGCCGTATTCATAGGTAAACACATACAAAAATTGGTAAAAATTCCAACAGTTTGTACAAAATAGATGGATCCAACAAATTATTATTTTGGTACTTCTCGAGTTTTTATTATTTTGTACACTTTTGTACACTATCTGTACAATTTGTCATTTAGTTTTACTTTAATTTTCTAGACTTTTAATGAAGCCATTTAACTAAGCTATTAACTAATAAGATGCGAATAGGAGACGCTTTTTTTTATTTATATATTTTTTAATATATACTGTTTAATACTTTAACATATTCAAATCCAGATGGACTCAGTGTATCAACAATACGACATATGTGCGCCATATTGTACGCTAACGAGGCAAAATTGTGTACATTTTTTGTGTTAACCAAAAACCGCTAACCAAGGTTCCACTGTATAAACACGACTACCGTAGCATCAGGACAGTCCTTGAAACGGAAAACCCCTACAAGTGTAAGTGCTGGCATACTTCTGGCTGTGCTCGGCTCATCTGTCTCCTCCTCGCCCCCGCAGCCTCCCACAGAAGGCCGGGGGGGGCACACGCTCGGGGGGGGGGGGGGGGGGGGGGGCGTTTCATACATAATAAGACATGACAAAGGGCTTTAGATGTGGAATGAGACAAAAACATCAGACGCAGAGAGTGGGAATGTGCCTGTGTGAACGAGGCAGAGGACTTCCAGGTACTGTCAGTAGCATCCACAGAAGCCCTGTCAGGGGAGGAAGTGGCACACAACTCCCCAGCGGCATCATTAAAAATAACCCAGCGTCTTTTCCCTTCAAGTCATTTCAAGTCCTCTGAAAAATAGGTCAATTAAAAACCTCTGCTCCCTCGCATACCTCTAGTGTATGTATGGGGGGGGGGCTGGCTAGTGTGTGGCTAGCGTTGCCATGGAGAAGATGCGGTAGCCAAAGTACTGTATGTCCCGCTAGTCATAGCAACCACAGGCTAAGTGCATCATCTCCAGTGCGGCGCTAATTTGAAGCTACCCGTCTTGTACACGCCCCCCAGATGCTTTGTTCCAGTCCAGTCTTCGCCTCGTTAGTCACTTAGAAGCTGATTGGACGGTTGCTTCCATTAGATCAACAAGTCTAGGAACAGCAGAGCGTTAATTGCCTGCTTTGATGTTCTTTTAGCGAATAAAAGATAAAAGTGATGCAATCTTGGGCTATTATGAAGAAAACAGTCCAAGGTGAGAGTCTTGCTGCATGCTTTGAATGGGAAAAACTAGCCCCATCTGGTGGACAAATAAACATAAAATAGAATACCAATGGAACATTTTCAACGGGAAAATCAGACTATTCAACAACAAAAAAAACTTTATGCCCTGAGGTGTGCCAGATAAACCTGCTTGACTTGTATCAACTTTTGCATTTATTTATTTTACACTTTGTCATTTTTTACAGATAAAACTAACTGAAAATGTATTCATATTTTGTATACTTTTAATTCAACCCAAGCAAATGTACTAATGCATTTTTAAAATCATCTAACCTTTTGAAACATGCATACATATGCCTGAATTACATACCAAAAGTGCATATTAGAGGAATTTATGAAGGCAATTTGTCATGGCAACGAGGAAGAACAGGATAGATGAATGCAGACAAATAATGAAGTAAAATTAAAAAATACCTAATGTGAATAAATGGAAAATGATATTGCTCACTTGTACTGTACATATATTTTAATGCAATTTTTTACTTGCCGTCTGCAACTACCCCATTTGGGTCCCGACCCACCAGTTGAGGGAACCTTCTTTGTATTGTAGGGTAGTCGCCGAAGGTCATGAAGCATCATTTAAAAAGAATGCTCAGATTTGATCCAGGTTTTATTTGTAAACTTTGCTCAATAAACACGGTCCACACATACACAAAAAGTCATTATAGCAACAATTAACGGAAACTGTTTTAAATACATCTCTCACGTTTCATGATTTTGTGCAACTTTATAGTAAAAACATTTGACATTGAAAAGCGTAAAGTATCAGATTAGTGAGCAAGTGAAGGTGTGCTGTTTGTAGGCGTGGTCGGGAGCTGTAATGACCAGATTGAGCCACACTGTGTCTCCCTTCCTGGAAATGCTTTACACTTATTAGGAGCAGTGTAGCGATGACGTCATCTTTCCCTGATGGATCAGCGCACCTTGATTCAAGTCACCTGGTGCAGGAAACAAGCCTACTGGGTTTATCATGAGCGTGTATTGATTTGTGTGGCAGAAAGGTCCCTTTATCGGCATAAAGCTTGGATGGACTAGCATCACGTGCTCTCCTGCTCGCCACTTCCCTGTTAGCGTCATCTTCAACTCCGTAGCTCTTATCCAAGTTAGTGCTGTTTCCTCCGGAATGAACATCCTGGGAAGACAAGGACAAAGGCGTCAGAGCGCTGTATGATGCACACAGCATAAGCACCTCCCTCAGGTGCATTAATTACCCGTCTTTTTAATATTTTTAAAACCCATAATAGCCAAAGATGTGTCTTTATGTCCTACATAAGTACCGTGATGGGAAATTTTTAGTTTGTCTTTAAAAACAACCAGGAAAAATCTGAAAGACCAACATCCCGTACCTTCTGTAAGGCGAGCTTTCCCCCCCGTAGGCTGGCACAGGACTGTGGAGCAGCCCACACACAACACCACAGTCTGGGCGTGACTGAACACGGTGGTGATCTTGTAGCAACCTGCGACACAAAATCAAACATGGCGTGAAACAACTAAACACACTACTTTTGGATACGTACGCAGTCATAATAAATGTTCATGTGCTGGCGGCGGCGCTCGTAAAGGAGCTACAATAAACTCGTTTTTGGTGGCAGCCACAAGGTTAATGTATGCCTTATTTGACACCCCCATCACGACGGGGATAAATGAGGGGGCAACACATAAAGGCAACGTGAAAATGACAGTATACATACAATCAAAACTACTACACTAAGAATTACTAATATAAAAAGTTAATCACCAGGGCATTTGACATCCATAAAATATGAATTTGGACACTGGACGAGACGTTTCTTCTTGTGTCTCCTCTTCTCCTCCTCCGGGCTGGGATGCAACAGATCCTTTGCAAGCTGAAAAGCAAAGCACATATCCGTTGAATGTATGCAAAATTGACTAAATATCTGGAAAATTATACACATCAACGATGTCAACATGGCGACTGTCAGTGTTGTTGTTTTTACAACCGTAAATCTTAAATATATGCATAAACGAGGTTTTCATATATCCTATGTTTCAATCCACAATTGCCGTTTGTAGCGAAAAGACTCTGCGCCTCTGTTATCCATCCGTTCCAAAGATCTCATGCAACGTGGGCTGCTTTTGTTGTCCACGTGTTACGCCATATTGCCTCCTTCCTTGGCGATTTACTCCCACGTGCCGCGCAGAGCAACTCGATGACAACACGAAAAAACAAAACATCTTTACTCCAAAATCATTTTTTTCCCAGTTTGGATACTTTTAAACGACGGATTCGCACTTATGCGGACGTAACGGTACTTACGGGCATGTCTGGGCTTGTTTGGCTTCTCACCGGAAAAAGACGCGTCGATGATGTAGCGGAAGTTACGTACTGATGACCACGCCTTCTCTCACGTGACCCGGAAATGCCTCTTTTTAAACACGAGTTGCTTAATAATTTCTGTTTTGAGCGTTTAATACTCATAATACACTTTTCTTCCACAATGTTCTGTCATAACTTTATTTTTAATAATATTTCATGTTTACAATTGTGTTTTTGTCGGTCTGCACTGTATCAACATTACGACGATAAACGGCATCACTGAAGATGATAGTCAAATATTGACATCTAGAGGTTAATCTGAGCATTGCAGGCCTCGGAGTTCCACCCAGTCCGTAAGAGCCGGGGCAGACTGCGACACAAGTTTTTTTTAAAGGGGGGGTGGGGGCTGAGAAAAAAAACACGTAGCCACTTTGGCATGTCTGCCCGTGGATTCAAAAAGATCTTTATTTTTGGAACTAAGGTCGCTTTTATCTGGTGATGAACGCGACTGTGACGTTCTGGTCAACTTTCTCGATTGGACCCGAACAGGACAGAAAAGTGAGAAGCTCTGAGGGGGTTCCGAGTGGACCGGTGTCAAGTTTGACAAGGAAGAAGAAGGACAAAAAAAATCAAAAGGAATCCGTATTTGGAAGGACCAGCTGTGAAACATGGCGAAGAAGTATGATTTTCTCTTCAAGTTGTTGCTGATCGGGGACAGTGGCGTAGGAAAAACATGTCTGATTATTCGCTTTGCTGAGGACAATTTCAACTCGACCTACATCTCGACTATTGGTAACGTTTGTTTTTAGCATCACGTCAACAACACGTTTAACTGGCATATTGTTTTGTTCGGCTCTTTCACTGATTGCGCACACACACACATCCCATTCTTCCACCCACATTCATTCCTATCTTTCTGACCATCTCTGTGATTTTCAACCAGTCTCCACCCAGCTGTGACCTATATATGCTCCTCTGCACTATGTGTGTGTGTGTGTGTGTGTGTGTGTGTGTGTGAGGCATTTAAGTCATTGTTTGTTTCCACCAGGCATCGACTTTAAAGTAAAAACAATTGACGTGGATGGCAAAAAAGTGAAACTGCAAGTATGGTAAGTGATGATTGTTGCTTTGCACACATGCATCCATAACGTGTACAGTAGATATGACGTTATGATCTCATGCACAACGGAATGTACGGTAGCCTACGGGGTCATTCAGTCGTGATGTTTACTAGGAGTGAAACCATTCATGACGCTCAAGCAGAGAATCCAACACATGAGAATATAAACAACATTATTTTCCGACTCCTGGTGTGTGTCGGACAGTTGAATAATGCTCCTCGGATGTTGTTGTCAACCATGTTGTCTTGCATAGGGACACGGCGGGCCAGGAGAGGTTCAAGACCATCACCACAGCCTACTACAGAGGAGCCATGGTGAGCCCGGCCGGCTGTGACGTCTTGGTACTGGCGACCTCTCATAGACCCATCTCTCTCTCCCTCTCTCGCTCTCTCTCCCCGTACCAGGGCATCATCCTGGTGTACGACATCACTGACGACAAGTCTTTTGAAAACATCCAGAACTGGATGAAGAGCATTAAGGAAGTGAGGCTTTTTTTTGACATCATCAACACTCTTCTTTTGTTATTTGGGGGAACCGCTATGGGAACATACGTACACTCAGTGGCGTCATTAGGCCTATTTTGGGGGGGGGTTAAATTTTCTTCAAAAGACTGAAGAAAATTTGAATTTTGAACAGCGAAAATGGAAAAAAGCGACATTGATGCTAATAATATATAATAATAACTATAATAATTTTGACTATAACTATAATAAATTTGAATTTTGAACAGCTAAAATGGAAAAGAAGAGCGACATTGATGCTAATAATATTTAATAATAACTATAATAATTTTGACTATAATAAATGTATAAATATAATACATTTTTATTTTGAACAGCTAAAATGGAAAAGAATAGCGACATTGATGCTAATAATATATAATAATAACTCTAATAATTTTTCACCGAGATGACAAAACTGACATATCAATATGAAAGTTGCATCCTTTCATTTTTCAGTCTGTGGTCCTGGCGAGGAAAAGTTTGTCCGCTCCTGCTTTAGAAGAGCAGCTTCGATTTGCGTCCGAGACATCCATCATCTCGTTTGCTGGCAGACACCTGAATGCAGCTCGATCACACCTAATCAATCACTTTCGCCCCCCCCCCCCCTTCTTTTCCGCAGAACGCATCCGCCGGAGTGAGTCGAATGTTGCTTGGCAATAAGTGCGACATCGAGGCAAAGCGGAAAGTTACCAAGGAGACGGGGGAAAAGGTGAGGCCACCCCGGCAGAAATTGGCATTCTGAGAAAAAATGAGCATTTTTTACACGGCATGGAAATGACAGGGAGGGGTTATTTATATAAGGAAGCCTGCTGGCTCGGCTTTCTGTTTACTGGAGATAAGCAACAGGAAGTGATTATCATCTATATCCTGGTGCCCTGTGTGTGTTACAGCTGGCAAAGGATCACGGCATCAGGTTCTTTGAAACCAGTGCCAAATCCAGTATCAACGTTGAGGAGGTAGTGCGCCATGCTACGACATTTGATCCATGACTGGCTTCTTTTTAACCAACTTTCACCCTCGTACCATATTTTGTAGTCCTTTTTGGCGTTGGCACGGGACATACTTCAGAGATCCAGCAAAAAAACGGTAAGTGATGGAAAGCTGAATGCTTGGACTAACGACTACTGGGCGATTTGTTGCAAAGTTCCAAAGACATTTCGCTCGATGGCGGCCATGTTTTTCTACACACATTTGCTTGGCATTCCTAAGGTGTGTACTAAATTTGGTGCTGATTAGTCAATAACACCACAATGTAACACAAAATGCACTTTTCAAATGAAACCTTTTATTATTAAGGGAGAAAAAAACCTACGTAAATGTTATAAAGCCATTTTTAAAGCTTTGGGACTCCAGCAAACCACAGTGAGAGCCATTATCCACGAATGGTGAAGTGAACATTCCCAGGCCAACCGAAATGACACCGAGAGCTCAAGGACGACTCATCCGAGAGGTCACAAAAGGCCCCATAACAAAATCCAAAGAAGTCCTCGCTAGGCCTCACTAGTCTCAATTTTTCCACAAAACATCTTCATGATCCCCAAGACCTTTGGGTAAATACTCTGTGGTCCGAGCAGACAAAAGTTGAACTCTCGGAAGGTGCATGTCCCATTCCATCTGGCATTTCTGGCAAAAAAGAAGAGTCAAATATGGTGGTGGTAGTGTGACGGTCTGGAGCCTAGAACCGGAAGACTTGCTATGATGAATGCTCTTCATTCTTGTCCTTTCCGTCCCCAAAGGGTCCAACTGGTCGAGAAGTGAAGATCACCAGCAGCACGGAGAAAAAGACTTCCAAATGTGCTCTCCTTTAGCCCAGACACCCCCACACGCCCTCTCCTGCCGTCCCTTGAATCCCTGACAACACACACTATGTCTCCATCTGGTGGCCGGCATGGTAAACACACCAGCTTTCCAAGCCAACATTCCATACATTTCTACTTGTGGCCTGTGTGGTAAATTGTTTCTTTATCACCGTGATCTTCAACATCCGCTACTGCCGAGATGGACCTGGAGCATTTCATTCATCCTGATACATGTTGAGAACCGAGCGGAAGTAGCAAACGGAGGGAGGAATGGAGTTACGAGACGAGACGTTGGTGCATCAAAGGCTGAGATTGGGGACGTTGGTGGGATGGAAGAAGTGCGGAGAGACGAGGACAGATGGATGAAGCAAGTGAAATAGAAATACTAAGATGGTTGCACCTCATCATTTTCTGCATCTAGGTGGCGTCTGTGTTCGCCCCCCCACCCCACCCCTGAATAATATTTCCAATTGGTTTGTGACCACACTTGCTAAATAAAAAAGAAACACTTGACTGTGTTGAGGTTTGACGGTACTAATCCAAAACTACGACTGCACAACGAGGGCCAGAAGATCCTGAATTTAATCCACCTGTCTGACAACTGCATCCAGCGCAACACAACAGAAGAAGATGGTCAAGGGTTAGGATCACCCTGCGCCTGGCATTGCTCGATTCCCTGGCGGACATCATTCCTGCTTCTAATGGGACCACAGGAACATCAAACCTTCCATGGAACACCTCCTCTCTTAGGTTATGGATGGCGTCTATGGGTCGTTTTCCTAAAAGTGCTACCAGAGTGGGTGGTGTCACGTCCAGAGTCGTACAGACTACAGTGATCTGTGGCTGCAACCATACCAGATTATACTGCAAACACACTTACTTTCACATAGTACTTGTAGTATACTTGTAATACTTTCTTTGTATCTGTTGTGTGTAAAACACAACCTGATGTCCATTTGTTTGTGCATCACCAGTTTGACCTTTATGGTGTAACATGGGGGGGGGGCGTCCAACATGTAGCCTGGGGGCCATTTATAGCCTGTTTTTTTTTAAATTGGCCCACAGATCCGGAACATTCTAAAAATAGAATTTAACAAGAAAACTTAAAAAAAGTAAAGAAGCAGCAATCATATTACAAGAATAAAGTTACAATATTAAGAGAAAAATTCGTAATTTTATGACAATAACCTGGAAATATTATGAGGAAAAATAATACTTTTAGTGACAAGTTCTTTTTTTTAATGTTTTAATTTATGGAAAATTATTGTAAAACTACAATAAAGTCAATAAATTCCTTAAATTTCTAATATTATGGTAATAAATTCATAATATTACAAAAAAAATATGTCACAATAAAGTTGAAATATTTGGAATATTAAACAAAAAAAAGTACAAAAAAAAATGTTGACTCCAAATTGTCCATAGGTATGAATGTGAGTGTGAATGGTTGTCTGTATGTGCCCTGGGATTGGCTGGCCACCAGTCTGCCCCAAGACAGCTGGGATAGGCTCCAGCATACCCCCACCCTAGTGAGGATAGGCGGCATAGAAAAATGTGTGGATGTAAAAAAAAAAGAGCGATGAAATTTTCCTTTCATTTTTCACTGAAAAAGGTTCTAACACATCCTGTCAGGTCTTCAAATTAAAAGCACGCCAGTAAAACCACGTGATTGCAGCACAGTAGTCGGGTCTTCCCACCCTTGGGGAGGGGGCGATTTTATGTTTTTCAATTTTAAAGCTATATTTTAATCCAGAATGATTAAAAATATCCAAATGCAAACATTGAGCCGAATGCCATTAGCTGGGCCCTCCCTCCTGCCTTCCTCTCTTCCCCCCATCCATCCTTCCTCCTCAGCATCAGCATCCTCTGCCGCATCTCACGCACACTTTACGTGCCTTGTCATTACGCACGGGGCAGGTTTGGGCTTGCTTAGCAGCCGTGGGAGGAAAAACACGCAGAGGCTTTTACGATAAGGACTAATTCAGGCCGTGATTTGATTGTCGCGTTAGCGGAAGTGGACGTGATGCCCGCGTGACTGCGGGCGAAGGAAGCGAGGCGAAAGGCGAAGGTGGACTGGGTCGCCGCGTGGAGCGTCCATCGCCGCCTTTGCTGCAGTCGAACAATCGATGGACGGCTAACGAGCGTGTTCGTCGTGGCAGATGACGAGGACGCGGGAGTGGGCGCGTCTTCCTTCTTCTGTCCTGCTTCGGGACGCTTGAGAATGTGCGGCCTGCTGCTTGTCTTGCCGCAATGCCAGTGGTGAGAGGAGGGTGAGGGGGGGGGGGCGAGGAGGCATGGCTGCATTAAGGTAGCAAAATGAGGAGACATGTGCATCATCGCCGAGGAGTCCTTCTGACGAGGTGCTGAAGACTTTGGGGACCCTCGGGTTGAGATCTGAGTGTCATGGCCGCCAAATGAGGTGGACTGTTTCCGTGCTCCGTTGTCAACCTTCCGCTCCAACAAAAGTGGACGCCCACCTGAACTTTAACTGAAAAGCGGGAACGTCATCGCCAACATGCCGTCGCCGTCCGACTCCAGCAGCGTGGCGTCCGCCTCGGGGTCCCGCGGCTGGTCAGACAGCCGGCGGGGCATCTCGGGTCGAGGCCCCGGTGGCGCCCGGTTGCTTCTCTACCTGGGTCTGTGCCACCTGGGCCTCGGGGCCATGGTCCTGGCCTTCTCCTTCACCAGCATGGCCTTCACCTCGTCTGCTCGAGTCAGGCAGTCCTGTCCGTTCTGGGCCGGCTTTTTTGTAAGTCAACTGATAATACTGTACGATAATACTGTACTTACTGTACGCGTGTATGACATCATAGCTAATGTTTTTCTTGTCTCTGTAGGTGGTGGCATCAGGGATTGTGGGAATCATCTCATGGAGGAGACCTTTGACATTGGTGGTATGTGTATTTCCTACGTATGCGTCACCAGACGGATGATCCCACCCATCATGGCCACATGAGATGCTAATCTAGTGATAACCATGCTAATGGCTAACAATGTTGCAACAACAAGATGAACGCTCAATAAGATGTTTGAAACCTTTATCATGGCTGTTTACTTATGGAACCCAACTGGTCTGCTCCTGCACATGGGGGGGGGGGTCCGACCAGGGTCCACAGAATTAGAGTGGAGAGCACTAGGGGTAACAAATTACCAGCTATGGGAAAGTACACTGGTAAACCTCCCTGATGCCTTCAGGGTAAACATTGAGTCAGCAGCTCAGGCTTTTGGCTCGATGGCTCCTGACTCTCATTCAGTGGACCGTGGGTTCGAGCCCCCGGTGTAATACAGACCTTCGCACGGCAGCACCAGCTGGCATCCGTTACATTCAGCCCATAAACCTCACTCTCATCCGGGTCAAAAACTGGAGTTTCACTGACTTTGTGACGAATGACTCGAGTACCCGATTCATTCCAGTGAGTCAGTAAGCCAGATTCTGGAAGCTGCATAAACCCCCCCACAATGCAAGCCAACCCCTGACCAGCCACAGAGCCAAGAATCCAGAGTTTGGGACGCTCCATCGGCTGTGGCAGCACCTCCGCCCGGGGGCCCATCTGTGGAATGGGGCTCATTACAGAATTAAAATCAAATGTTTACGCTAATAACTAATAAAAACACAAAGATATATCTTTAAATGCTGGCACCCCTATTGAAATACCAGCATTTCAAGAAATGCTGCAAACATTTCACAGACAGTAGGAATTGCCTGCGGGAAAATATATGCCACAAACACCAAAAATATGACATATTAAAGAAGTATAATATATATTTTATGTAGTATAGTTATATATAAATCCCATGATGCTGTTATGTTGTCGTTTTTTTTTTTTTTTGCAGTATACAAGCAGCAAGCTTAGACGTCCAAGCAGCTCATAAAGAGGGTCAATACTCTAGGACTAAAAAGAGTCTAGAGATGTATGCATGCAAACCGACTGGGGGTGTCGAACCAGAGCTTTTCTTCCCGGCACTCACACAGCAGTACTTTTTACGTGGTGATTTTGCAAAGGTTTTTGTTCTACAACCGCTCTTTATTTTTTTTTCCCCCGACATTGTAAACAGCGATTGAACGTGACAGACCACACGAAGGGGTCTTGTATTATTAATCGATCTCGCAAGTGCCCCCCCTCCCATCCCCCTTGCAGATGGATCCTTGTGTAGCTGTGAATTATTGATACACTCCTGTGCAATATTCCATGTAAAATATGGCTTATATGTGAAGGCACAGCGGCTGGGAAAAATGCATACACAATGCGTTTTTATAAATAAAACCTCTTTTAGTTTGGCTAAAAATATCATGTGTGGAGTTACATAATCATAATCCCACATCAACATATTCCGAGATGACTGGAACATAAAAGTTGTGTCCCCCCCCCCCCGCAGGTGTCTCTGTTCATGCTGCTGTCCGCCGTGTGCGTGATCCTCAGTCTGGCGGGCTCCATGCTCTCCTGTCAGAATGCCCAGATGGTCAAGTCCATGCTCACCTGCCAGGTACCCACACCTGATGCTGGAACGCTCTTGGACAGGAATATATCCGCTTTGATTGTCTCGGTGTGTGCAGGTGGAGAATGGCCGCTGCGTTTGCTGCGCGCCGACCGAGTCCTGCTCCAGCAAAGAAGATGGAACCCTGGTACTCAACCTGAATTCCGACTGCCACTCGGTTAGACATCAGCTGAAGGTAGGGATCTCCACGCCGGTGGAGTTTGGTTCTTCGCGTCCTGATGTCCTGATGTCCTCCATTGTTTTGCGTGTAGGACTTGTTGTTCAGCGCGTGCGGTCTCAGCATCCTTTCCACCATCATCTGTACTCTGTCCACGGTCACCTGCAGCATCCACATATTCTCCTTGGACCTTGTGCACCTGGTGAGCACACGCGTTCTTATTTAGCACCTTAAAGACAATCCTACCCGCCTGTATTGTATCACACTGCAGTTGGCGCCACATCGCTCTCGCTCCGTCAACCCGGAATGCACCACGCCTCAGGACGCCTTCCTGACCAACATCATGGACTTTGAGGAGTTTGTCCCGCCCATTCCTCCGCCTCCTTACTATCCCCCCGAGTACACCTGCAGCTCAGAGACCGACGCTCAGAGGTAACGCTATGCTCACTTTGGATGGAGAGGTACTTATTTATCAATATTTGCTTTATTGTGTTTATTGTGGTGGTAGAACTGCGCTGCTCCACCCGCCAGTTATTAAAAATAGCCACCATCTTGTATCGTAGAAATAAGATTTAATCATGAGTCTATGACATCCTCAAGCACATGCAACCTCGACAGGTCCTACAAAATAATGTGGTTGCTTCTCCCACCGGTTATTGATGATAACCACTACCTCGCATAACAGAAATAAGATTAAAAAAAACAAAATAATGCAAATCAAAGCCTACGGCACCCTCAAACACAGGCACATGCAACCAACAATGTGTCCTATATTTAATGCAATTCCTCCTCCCACCAGTTATTTATGATAGCCACCAACTTGCCTCATACAAACAGACATGAAATAAAGTTGATGTTGCACTCACACACAATCGCACGCATGTGCAACGTGAACATGTCACACTGTATGATTAATGCGATTGCTTCTCCCACCGGTTATTGATGATAACCACTACCTTGCATAACAGAAATTAAACTTAAAAAACTAAATAATACAAATCAAAGCCTATGGCACCCTCAAACACAGGCACATGCAACCTACACATGTCCTATATTTAATGCAATTCCTCCTCCCACCAGTTATTTATGATAGCCACCAACTTGCCCCGTACAAATAAACAGACATGAAATAAAGTTGATGGTGCACTCACACACAATCGCACGCATGTGCAACATGAACATGTCACACCGTATGATTAATGTCATTGCTCCTCTCACCGGTTATCAATAATACTACCACAATAAAATAAATTAGAATAAAAATAGAATTCATGCACAAAGTCACACACAAGTGCACGTGCAACCAAGTCGTGTCCTATAAAGAGTGCGATCGCTCCTCCCACCAGTTATCGATGACAGCCGCCAACTTGCATCATATGTATACATAACTGAAGAAAGCGTAAAGTTAAAGTTGATGGCAGAGTCACTCGCATACGAACGCATGCACGTGCAACTTAGACGTGTCATGATGCAATCGCTCCTCCCACCAGTTATGAATAAGTACCACCTTGTGCAATAGAGTGAATCAGAAAAAGTAGAAATAATGCACAAAGTCACACACAAGCATTGCAACCTGCAACCTGAAAGTGATGGCCTGCCACTTATTAGTGATAACCGCCACCAGGACGTCGTATAATTCATGCCATCGTTCATCCAGCTGTTGACTCGCAAGTCAAGTCGTCATCCTGGATGAGGAGATGACGGTTTGATATCTCTGTGTCATGTGTAGCATCACCTACAACGGCTCCATGGAGAGCCCCATTCCTCTGTACCCGACTGACTGCCCCCCCCCCTACGAGGCTGTGATGGGGCAAAGAGCTGCCAGCCAGGTCCGTCTTTGTTTTAGCAGCATCGTTCCACCTTGAACGCTTCCCGTGACTTTTCTTCCTCATTTTGTTTCCATCAAGGCCACCATGTTTGACCAGCACGGTGCCGAGCTGTCTGGAGAAAGGGGGACGTCTACAGCATTCAGTGGAGAAGGTGAGAAGTCATCGATTAATATGGAAGCATACTGTCCACTGTTCAATAATATTTAATAAGACTTTGACACCGTTCAATGTAAGCGTTTTTCTATTCAGTCTCCATGGATAGCGGATCTTTGCTAATGTCCGAGATCGTGGACATCCCCGACGATTCGTCGCCATCCGAGGACTCCTGTCTGTTGGAGGCGGGGCTGAGAAGCCACAGGGGCAGGGCCAGCAGGGCGGCCAGCGACGTGAGCGACGGGGGAGATGGAGGAGGGGACCGCCGCAGTCTCCGCGGACCCCGCTCTCAGACGCCGGAGAGTCCCTTGGCCGGGGGACCCAGAGCCCGGCGCTTCGTTCGAGGCGAGAGGTCCAACTCTTGCTCTTCACCCAGCACTGCAACCACCACGTACAGGTGGGTGGGCGGGGTCATTTCATTAGGTACACCATCTAGTGAGAGGCACCAGAGGCAGTCCATTGTCAGTCTGGATGGTTTGATTTGAAGACATGATTGGTACTCCTGTCTTGTAGGTGGTACTACAAGTACTTCTTAAGCCCTCCTTAACAATTTGATATTTTTTATTAATAAAAAAATATTATTATTATTTAAAAAAAATATTATTAAAAAAAATTAATTATTAAAATATATATATATTTTTTTTTTTTTTTACAAAAAATTCCTATAATAGGGCAAAAGTAGGCTAATAAGCAGGCTAATACTAGCCTACAAGTAGTAGTAATAATCAGAACAATAATGATGACAATAATAGGCTAATTAAAGTGGGAAAGTTATATCCCGGTTCTTGTTCGTTATTTGTTTTTTGGGATTTTTTTTTTGGGGGGGGGGGCTTTTTTTTGATTTTTGGGGTATTTTTTTGAATGTCTACTACATTCATTCATATCCGGTGCATCTCCAAGGGGGCTAAGCCGCCCCCTGTCCTCAGAACCTAGTGACTCCCCTGGTACTAATGCGCTTTGAAAAGGTGATATTTCCATTTTAGCATTTTTTTGTAGTTTTGTTTGTTAAATTATATTTGTAGAACGTGCTGCAGGCCAGTAAATGGCCCCCAAACCACACTTTGGGCACCCCTGTTTTAAAGGTAGCGCTATTATATAAATATATATATTTCCACGTTGGCTCTTCCAGGTCTCCGGTGTTACGGCGCCAGGCGGTGCTGGCTCGGAGTTGTTCCCAGCTGGAAGCAATCGGGGGGGCCGCCCCTCAGCAGCGATGCTCCATACCAGACATTCGGGTTCGACCCTCCACTCCTTTATGCCAAGTTGCTGCCCGTGACTCCTCAGCTCCCTTCACCAGCGAGAACTGTGCAGCTCAGAATAGCGGGCTGTCGTCGCAACGTTTGCCTCTGTACCTGCGGCGACGAGCTGTGAGGAATTATGGCAGAAGCGACGGCGAAGGGCACCTCCGCCTCGTGAGGTCCCACAGCGAGCCGGGCCTCAGCTCCTCTTTTGATACAGGTCATTATTTCTCCGATGTTGTCCTAGTTTTCATACAAGGGTAAAGAAGGTCTTGTTTCCCTTCCGTCCTGCAGCTGACGTGGTCTTGGGCTGCACTAAGGCCTCCCCAGATACGGGTAAGACCATGATGCCTTGCCACACGTTACAACCATTCCAAAGTCATCTTTTATTTGCCCCCCCCCCCCCAAAGGTCCATCCTCAGAGGCGTCTCTGCTGCCTCGCGCTTCTTTGCCTCCTGCTGCCGCTTTGCCACGGAAAGAGAACATGAAAGCGACGGCGACGGGGGTGCACGTTCCTGCTAAAGTGCCACCCGTGTCCCCGCGGCGTTTACCCAAAGAATACCACCGTTCTCTTGGAGACCTCAAGGTCTGTTTCGTCATATTCTCTAATATCTGCCCTAAATTAGGCTTCGATTTAGTCACCCAAACCGCAAAGGTGGCAGGGTTGTTAACCCTTTAAAGCGCATGCTGAGATAGATACGGTACGTGGACGGAGGCCATTTTGGACAGATAAATATGCTATGGCACCATCAATTGAACCACTCACGAATAATACCTGATAGCAACCCTCGAAATATTTTTTTTAACATTATTAGAGTCCTCTGGACATGAACTAACACCCCTATAGTCACCTTTACACTCCTATCACCAAAATAGTAGACGTAATCAGAGTAAATAAGCAATTTCAGACATAAATAAGTCTTGTGCTTGTGTGTGACGCTGTAAATGTGTTCCGTAGGGGCTGACAGGAAGTGACGTTGGGGGTTCAGAGTTGAGTTTTAGCTTGGCGTGCGTTACGGCCGCAGCAGTAACTTGTGTTTTTATTAGGGAATTTTATTTGGGGGTTATTCAGGCAGGTCTGGTGCTTGTGTGTCTCACTGAACAATATTCCAACGCAACATCTTTGAATGCGTTTTGTCAATATTTGTATTTTAGATTATTTAGCCATGTTTGTGCTTGAAATGCTACATTTAGGTACATAAGCAAAATTTGCTCAAATGTGTAGTTTTGACTAATAATAGGTCATATTCAACCACTATGGATTATTAATTACTGTGATATGTTACACAAAGTTTGCACGAGTGAAGGACTCGCAGCTAGGAGACCCGAGTTCGATTCCACCCTCGGGCATCTCTGTGTGGAGTTTGCATATTCTCCCCCATTCCAAAAACATGCTAGCTTCATTGGCCACTCCAAATTGTCCATAGGTATGAATGTGAGTGTGAATGGTTGTTTGCCTATATGTGCCCTGTGATTGGCTGGCCACCAGTCCAAGGATTACTGGACTCCCTCCTGGTTTGAGATGTTTTCTTCATATTTCCACACTGATGTTGTTCCTCTGTCTTCAAGGTGACTCGAGTTCTGGTGGCTCGCTTCCTGCAGCGCTCCAAACGCAACCTGGCGCCCTCTTCTGAGCACACTGGGACCGCAGGGCAGGTGCCTAAAAGGAGGGGGGCGTCCGAGGGCGCTGCCACTACCCATCTGCCCATGGAGGTGAGTGCACGCCATTCACGCGGCCGTCCACATTGTCATAAGAATTATGACAAGAATTATTACGTTGTTAAGGTCTGGCGGACCCCTTGGAGTGTCAGCCGAGGACAACCCAACAGCCACCTTCACCACCGTGGTCACCATCACTCCCACAGCGACAGCCGACACAACCGACATGGCGGCCGGGCTCCTGAAGGGATCCACCTGCGTAGCTGTGGGGATTTAAGCTCCTCCTCCTCGCTATCCTTGCGTCGGCTGGTGTCACCTCGCCTCCTGCGCGGCTCGTCGGGAGCGCTGTACTCGGAGTCTGCGCTGTGAGGAAGGTCGGTCGGACACTGGAGGACCGTCAGCACGGGCTGATCTTGGAGACCGGGTGGACTTCTGGTATCCAAGCCACATAATAATGCATCGCAATGTGCTACCGGCCCTTTTGTATATTGGGTTGAATGATAACCACAAAAAATATTATTTTGTCTTCCATTTAAAAAGAAAAAAGACTGCATAGTTCGATATCTATAATGTAATATAAGCAAATTGGGTACACGTTCCTTTCCTTTTTCAGCTCCACGTTAGCCCTTTAAAGAGAGGCGCACAGCACACATAATATGACTGCACGTCTTCTTGTATTCTTTATTTATAGGTGGTCCCCGGACACTTGGTTTGGTGTGTGCGTGCATGTTTTACGACCCCACAAACACGGCAAAAAAAGCTTGTTCATCAGACCTGATCTTGCCCCCACCCCAACCCCCACCGTTGGCCCAACGTTGCAAGTATCATGTCCTTGAAATGTCTTTATTTGCATGGTTTTGACAAAATGCTTCTTAACTTTTTCTTGTGCACACAAAAACATCCGCGAGCAGGCAGTGGAAATCAGATATGAAAAGAAAAGGTGCGTATTGCGGCACGCCGGTTTGGTTTGCGACATGTCCCTGCGCACAAAGCGTATCTGCCGTCTGATCCTGTAAGATAAAGATGTGGAAATTGCACTGCGGCTCAGATGACATGAGTCTCTTGCAATAAATGTACATAGTTGTAACGTCACACCAGAGTCCCTTCAGACTGTTTTTTTTTTCTTCTGGAAAATGTGGAGCATTAGGGACACGCATACACATATGAAACTGATGTTGATTCATGTACGTCCAGGTACAGACACTCTTACACAGCAGGTTGTCTTTCTACCTCTTCATGTCTTGCAATTATTGCATTATGTCTTGCGATATTTATTTATTTAAGAAATGTTTATCTGTATGGCAGGCTTTGCAGGATACGGCCTTAAAACCTGAATAAATTGTATGTAAATATGACACCTATTAATGGGGTCCAGTGTTTGGAAATTGCAGTGACTATTTCACCATTCAAAATTAACAGTAAGATTTTTATTTCATCCATTTTATTTATTTTTTTATTTAAAAAGAGTTACATTTATTTATTTATTTATTTTTAAAATGTCATTTTTGTAGTTGTAGTTTTACTACTTTTTTATCTCAAGTTTTCCTGTTATATCAGTAAAAATAATAAAGGCTCACCCATTGGTTCACAGTCTCGCCGGGCCACTAGAGTCCCTCCCATTTCGGAATCCTATTGGTCAAACTGCTTGGAAACCCATCCTGGTTCGATACAACTGACCAATGAGAAGACAGAGTGTCAAATCGAGCCTTCTTAATCCTCGCCCATTATTCATTGCACGCAAGGATTCACGGGAAGCGCAGTCCTGCTCTTTCCTAATAAAACGTCTGCCATCCTCTTTGCGAACTACAATCCTCACATCCTGGTTTTGAGAGACGTTCGCGGTCCTCGGTTTGATTACAAATTGAAAAAATCCGAGAAGAAGCAACTTCGCTGTGGTTCACTTCACAATTTGAGGACGAGGACAAAGGGATTATGGTACGTAAAGGTGTCTGACTGAGTTTAAAAACAAGTGAATATGATCATTTCTGTCTCGCTTTGCTGACAGGCAGTTTAAAGGGAAACAATGTAGGCTAACGTCATTCAACGCTGCTTCAGGACAAGGAGGGTACTTGCTAGCTAGATTACGTTTGTCCGCTTTAGCATTAAAGCTAACTAACTCGAGATTCGCGTCCAGGCGATCAAATGTCGAAGGTTTTAGTTTGACATTAAAGATTGTCACTTAAGTGGACGTCTATTCGGGGATGAGACACCTCCTCCGCTTGCCAGTTCCTAAAATGATCCGCCTTATGTGGCCAACAGTGTCCCCGTTTAAGTCCCAACATCAAGCCTCTCCACTGTTTACCTCGTCTTCCCAGGGAGACAGCACTTGGAACGGATCCCACAACAAGAAGCCCCTGCTGTCAGATCCAGGACTCTTTGAATCCCAGTTCGAGGAGTTGGTGCAGGAGCTGACCGAGCAGGACGTCACTGATCCCGTACTGGCGGATGCCCTAAACAGGCTGAAAGAGGCAAGGCTGCGGCAGTTGAACTGCTTTTAAATGAAATTAAATTTTAAATTAAATTAAATTGCAAGTCTTTTGGTAGGTTTTGCTCTACAATGCTCCTGGAGGCAAGAGGAACCGGGGCCTGTCAGTGATTGGCTCCTTGCGGGAGCTCGTCCCACCGACTCGGCTCACACAGGACACCGTGCAGCGCGCTCTGGTGGTCGGCTGGTGTATTGAATTGGTAAGTTGGATCACTATTATATACATTATAATGTATAAACACTATACAGTCTCTAAGATAACTACCAGCATCAGTACTTTTTTTTAAATTAAAATTCTTGAAAAACACAAAATAGTAGAGTCCTGCCATTTTGTGTTATTGACTTTGTTGTCATCTACTGCTTCATTCTTTTCAGAGCAAACACTGCTGATTGCAGAAAGCACTTTTGGGCACTTTGGGTTGTTTGTGTTTAACTTATAGATTTGATCCTTTTCGTCCAAGTTTGCTGTGATAAGAGTGAAATGTGTCTCGAGTCACAAACCACAGATTGATGACATCGCTTAACACCTTGCTCAAGTGTTGCTAACCTCTTTTTTCCACCCCGCGGCTGCGTGCGAGTAGCTGCAGGCCTTCTTCCTCGTCGCCGACGACATCATGGATGCATCGGTGACCCGCCGAGGACAACCATGCTGGTACAAGAAGGTAAAGTGGCATTTATTTGGCAATAGGTGCTTTCACAAAGGTGTCACTCAACGTTGTGTTTGTTATCTTAAAGGACGGTATCGGCTTGGATGCCATCAACGACGCCTTCCTCCTGGAGGGCTCCATTTACAGGCTGCTACGCAGACACTGCAGGACCCAGCCCTACTATGTCCACCTGCTGGAGCTTTTCACTGAGGTACCTTTTGCTTTCATACGAGGTCGCCTAGACAAGGCGCACACTGCAGCAGCGCGTCTTCTTCTTGCAGACGTCCTTCCAGACTGAACTCGGTCAAACCCTGGACCTCATGACGGCGCCTCCTGGTCAGATTGACCTGAACAGATTCACCATGGAGAGGCAAGAAATGCCACACGAAGTCAAGCGCGATCCTCAAAGTGGGTTTGTAGTTTTACTTCGGAGGCTCTGTCTTCCAGGTACAAAGCTATCGTGAAATATAAGACGGCCTTCTACTCCTTTTACCTCCCAGTGGCAGCAGCCATGTATATGGTAAGTGTTGGGGGGCTTGGTGCTTTGGAACACACGCTAACATACATGAGATACAGTTGTCCACAAACAGATCATAGACAACTTCAATGATGGCGGCCATGTTTTACTACCAATTTTCCTCACGTGTGTTCAATTCCTTTCACCGTGTTTTCACAGGCTGGAATCGAGGACGAAGAAGAGCACAAAAATGCCAAACACATTTTACTTGAGATGGGAGAGTTCTTCCAAATCCAGGTGATCACCAATACTCCATAAGCAGGATAAAACGTCTCCTTGTGACATACGTTTGTCCCGTTGTCAAATCCAAAGACGTTTCAAAGTTTAGATTTTCTGTGGGAAATCTTTCCCGTCTGCTACTATTTACGTTTATTATTATTATATTATATTATATTGGTTTATCATTCACAACCCTGTTCCTGTTCCAGGATGATTACCTGGACTGTTATGGAGACCCGGTGGTGACCGGAAAGATTGGCACCGACATCCAGGATAACAAGTGCAGTTGGCTGGTCGTCATGGCGATGGAGGTCCTGACCGCTGAGCAGAGAGCAGAGTTGGAGGTGAGTTCAAATGCAACCATTCATTTTCTACCGCTTAGCCTCACGAGGGTCGCTGGGGGGGTGCTGGAGCCTATCCCAGCTGTCTTGGGGCGAGAGGCGGGGTACACCCTGGACTGGTGGCTGGCCAATCACAGGGCACATATAGACAAACAACCATTCACACTCACATTCATACCTATGGACAATTTGGAGTCGCTAATTAACCTAGCATGTTTTTGGAATTGGGGAGGAAACCGGAGTACCCGGAGAAAACATGCATTTCCACACGGAGATGGCCGAGGGTGGAATTGAACTCGGGTCTCCTAGCTTTGAGGTCTGCGCGCTTACCACTCGACCGCCGGAAACGCAACCAAACGGACAAAAATGAAAATCAGCGATAATCGACTCTCTCAATCCCAGCCATTTTTTCAAAGACAACCCCTTCAGAGGCCGCCTCCCCTTCATCTAAAATCCGCACGTCCGTTCTCCTCAGGCCTGCTACGGTCGTCACGACGACGCCAGCGTGCAAAAGGTCAAAGCGCTCTACGACGCCTTGCAGATGCCGAGCCTGTACCGCAAATACGAAGACGAGAGCTACCGCCGGCTACAGAAGCTCATCGCCCGTCACGCTCAGAACCTCCCCCACGCCGTGTTCCTCAACTTTGCCAAGAAGATCTACAAGAGGAACAAGTGAGATGGAGGGGGTGTCACAAATTTCGGGGACAATGTCACATGACCTGGTATTCATTCACATATGATCCGTTTGGATTCCCTGGGAGTTATGGAGTTACACGTCCAGGCAGACCTTCTTTATTAATTCTCTATTTTTTATATTGCTGCTATTATCCTGGCCTGCCTTGGATTGAATGTTTTAATAAATAATACATGACAAGTACGATCTGCCACTTCATATTCTATGGTAGCAGGGACTGAGTGGAGAAACATTATTATTCTCGACTAAATGTGGGCAATTTCTGGAGAACAGTCTTGTGTGGAGCCGTCAAACATCAAAGAACATCAAAGGAACATCAAAGGTAAATGTTCACTATTCCTAATTGCACATCAACCAAAGCAAAATGATCATTTAATCCGTATTCATGTCGGGATTTAAGCTATGTGGAATCCATGGAAACACTTCCTGAGTCTCCTCTTCTTCACTCGCATTATTGGCTCTCAACGAGTATTACTGCCCCCTGCTGCATGCACCCCGTATTACACCTCTGGAGTTGGTACCTCTTGACGCCACAAAGAATAGTCCTTTATTACATAAGCATCCAAATTATACCAAGAACCTATTTTAGGGGGGTTCAGGTCCTAAGCCCCCCTAAATAATTTAATATATTTTTTACAAAAAAATCTCTGACAAATTTAATATAATAGGGCAAGAATAGGAGTTAAAATAAATATTCACATTGCCTGTCATTAATTTATAATCTACTAGTAGTAGTATTAATCAGAAGAAGAATGACTAATATATACTATATATTATTAATAATATATATATATTATTAATATAATAATCATATTATTAATTAGCCTATTATTACTATCATCATACAGATTATTATATAAAATGTATATATATAAAATAATATATTATATAATCATTATTATAGTATGTATTAGCCTATTGTTACTATCATCATTCATATATATATATATATATATGTTCGTTATGTTTTTATTTCATAACTACATTAATTCATGTCCTGTACTTTGAAATGTATTCCCATATATAACTTGTTCCCTCACATAATTTTCCAATAATTTTCCCAAATATGTGAAAGGGGTTATTGAGGCGCCATGACGAGGCAAAGTGTGGCGGTGGTACGGCCCGTGCGGGAGTCACGTGACGGACGCTCGCCAGACCCAGCGCCGGCCACGTGACCTCCTGTTCGGCTCCTCCTTTTTCGGTTCGTTAAATCTCGGCCGTCGTTCGGAGATGCTCGCGAGATGCTGGTAACGATTGTGTTCCCGTCCGGGAGAGAAGCACCGTGAGGCTCACTGGGACGACGAGATGGACGGAACCTTCCTGCGCCTAAACGTGAGTTTGCTACCATATTATATCATATAATATATCATTTTTAATGTGTTTGTGTTCACACATACCTTGGTGATCGATTCCGTGTGTCTCAGTCCCACCGACTTTCTTATGACGTTAAATGTCTTCCCGTTCTCATGGCTGCCCACCTTTTACTGCCAATATGCTTCATTCTCACCTCATTTGGGAGTAAAACGGCAATAAAAACGGTTGGGCCTTCAGACCAGGGCGATGCGGATAGCAGCCCTCCTCGTCCTCCTCCCATCTTCTCCTCCCAGTCTCCATCATTTTGGATCGATACGTGCAGACTAAATCCGGTACACGGCTCCAAATGACGTGTCACCATGAATCCGAGGAGCCTGCCGGTGTCGTCGGGGTGAAAGGAAAGGAAAGGAAAGGACAAGAGCCGAGAAGGAGGCCCCGCCGTGTGATTGATATTCCGGTGACGTGAAGGGCAGGCAGGCGGTGCAGGGATGAGCAATAGCGTTTTCTCATGCAGCCTCGATTGACTCATTATTTTATGCTCCACTTCAAGCTCGGAGCCTCAAGGCGTGCTTCGTTACAAACACCGTGGAGGGAGGAGGACGGACGCTCACGGATGGGAGACAGGCTGGAACTGGGAAGCATGAACAGATGATGATGAAGATGATAATGATTGACATTCTTACTCGGATGCGATTTTATTCATAAGACACCATCTTGAGTTCCTGAAGACAGGGATGTCCAAAGTGTGGACACATACGGGCCCATTTGCGTTTTGTACTGAATATTCCCACGGCATATTCCGGCAATTGAAGTAAACACATCCTGAATTAGAACTGGGAAAAGTGGAAATAGCCAAAAAACGGTACAAAAAAATTTGGTAATGAGATTGCTGTTGTTGGGAGGGAGGGGTGTATGGTATTGTGAGTAAATGGCAAAAAAAAAAACATTAAAAAAAAAAAGTTGCTAGACGTTCTTCCCAGATTTTGGATCAATATTTGCAATAAAAGAGACTGTTGTAATTATTTAGGTGAAGGCGTGTCCAATTGAAGTAAACACATCCTGAATTAGAACTGGGAAAAGTGGAAATAGCCAAAAAAACGGTACAAAAAAATCTGCAAAAAACAGCAAAAAAAATATTTTTTTCCAGTTTTTTTTTTTTGGAAATATTTTTTGAAATATTTGACTTTTTTTTCCTCATACTAATGTGACTTTATTCTTATAATATTCATATCATTATAACGTATACCCTGCCAAATGTTCCTAAAATGTATACTTTTTTTTCATTTTGCTACTTTTTTGCCATTAATATTTGAAGTTTATGCAATTTTCCTCTGAATATTATGTTAATATTACTCTCTTACTATTTTGCTTGTAAAGTTATTGCTCTTTTTTCTCATTTTTTAAATGTTCTTGTTTAATCATATATACAGTATATGACAAAATTGGTAAGATGCTGTGAAGTTGTGCGCCTTTGCAAATTAGAAGCACAATAATAAACATTTAATTCATTATCATAAATGATAATATCGTCGATATCGTTATTGTCACCGTGAAGGCAGATTTTTGCGTCAGGAGTCACCACGTTTCTCTTTTGTTGTTTCAGATTCTCGGCAGCCACATCAACATGTGATCATCACACCGCATCGTCATTGGAATCAGTTTCTATAGCAACCAAAATATCAGCGTTTGATCTTTTCCAAAAAGCCCCCCATCGCCACAATGCAGTCGTCCAGCTGCTCCGCTCAGCCCGCCAAGCCACGCCGCTTCGATGTCAGCAGGCGGCCCGCCACCTTGGCCGGGCCGAGGTCTCGCGGTGTTCAGAAGGAGGATAAAAACATGAACACCATCACTTCGGCCTCGCCTCGACGCGTGACGAGAGGTCCCGTCGCCCCCCCCAGGACCAGGCCGGCGGTGCAGCCTCGGGCGCCGCTAAGCCAAAGTCGCTTTGGTCCTCAAAAAGCGAGCGCCGCCGCCTCCAAATCGACTAAACCCAAACCCAAGAGCGTCCGTGCCTCCGCGGCAACCCAAATGGCATCTCTTCTCCCGCCGCCTCCCGCCGCTCTCCCTCTGGACCCCAACTGCAACGAGCCCAGCCTCCCGTGTCTGTGCTGCGACGGGCGCTCGCCGCAGGACAACAACAGCATGTTCAACCATAACCACAACAACAACAACACCGTTTCTCTCAGGCATCAACTGCAGCTTCCTCCGCCGCCTCCGGCCGTCGTGCCGCTGAGACCAGACGGGACGGGTGCCAAGGAGCCGCCCACTCAAGTGGAGGCCCCCGTCCCGGAGCCTGTGCCGCAGCTCGCCGCCGGCGATGACGCCAAAGTAGATGATGATAAGAAAGACGCCAAATCAGAGGAAGACGACGACGAGAGCAGCAGTGGTGACATCGATATCGACGACGAGGACGATGGCGATCGCGATGACGACGACGACGATGACACTCTCGTTCCCTCGTGCTGCGACTGCCCGCCGTCCCTCCTGGAGTTCTCGCTCTCCTCTTCTACCTCGTCCTCCTCCACTTCCATCAGCTCCTGCTCTGATCTGGAATCAGACTGCGCTGATCCGTACGCATCCCAAAAGCCGTCCATCAAGGATTCTTCTCCTGAAAGTCAGCCGCCTGCACGGTCGCTCCCCGCCTTGCCGCTCGGCCGGGGCCACTTCTCCGCCAAGTCCCATACCCCCATTTCATCCCCAGATGAGGGCTACCCCTCCGCCCTGGACACCCCGTCTCCAGACTATTTGGGCGTCAGAGGCGATGCTGAAGCAACAAAGCTGGGTTTGCTCGACTTCCTGGAGTCGGTCGGCGAGTTTGGGAAAATGGAACGCTTCAGCCAGGTGATCCAAGTGGCCCGCTGGGATTTGGAGGGTGAGCAGAATTGGGATGTCTTAAGGGATCGCTTGGATCACCTGGATCGCTTGGAGAAGGTCAACAGGGAAGTAAAACTCTTCTACATCGCCAGACTCCACGAGAAGGGCTTTGATCTGGGAGATCTGGAAGAACGGGATCTCTCGGACGTCATGGATGAAATGGGAAACATCGACATCGGATGGAAGTTGTATAAAACCAGAGGGGGGTTCATGGGAGACTCTCAGGAGTTCTCCGACGCAGGGGTCGACCTCAACGCTCCGTCGGACTGCGATGACCCGCTCGCTCCGGACTCCCTTACGCCGTCCCCTGCTGAGCCACCGCCTCGACCGCCCAAACCCCCGGCACGCCACGCCAGCGTCAACTCCGACCTCCACACCTACATCAATATCAGCCGGGAGACCACCTCCATGGCCCTGACCACGCCCCCCACCCTGTCCACCTTCTCTCCCAACTCCTCCTCGCCCACGTTCTCCACCTTCCGCGCCGAGAAACCTTTGCCTCTGTCACCACCGTCCATCCCGCCCCTCCCCATGTCGAAACCCGTCCCGTACCTCACACTTTACACCGCTTCCTCTCCCTCCGTCCCCACCCCGACTCCGCCCATCCCACCGCCTCGAAGGCGACACCTGGCCAGGAAGGAGGCACAGCGCCTCGCCGCCCTCCAAGTGGAACAGGAAAAGACCCCGCTGTCCTTACCGCCTCCGACTACACGGCCCCCTCCTTTGCCGCCTCCGCCGGTCATGTCTTCTTCTCTGCCTCCACCGAGTGTCCCTCCGCCTGCCCTGCCTCCTCCGCCTTCCTTCCATGCTCTGGATGTGGAGATCCGGAAGCTTTTAATGCTTGCGGGGTTGACTCAGGCGGAGCTCCTCAAGCTGAGCCCGGAGCTCGGCGACTGCGTCGGGACTTTGGAGGACGTTGACGGAGAACCGGTGGAGTTCAGACTAACAGAGGAGGATGGATGGAGCGGCAAAAGCAAACCGGTGAGGGACCCAGAGGCGGTTTTTCCAGAGGAAGTGAAGACAGAAGCCCAGAGAACCACCTCGTTCTCTGAGATGGCGAGAAGAAGGAGGAAGAACGCCAATCTGACGTCAGACGCGTACTACAGCACCAGCTTCAGCACCACGTATGACGCCAAGCTCAGTAACGTCGAGTCCTGCCGCTATGCGGGCAAGGCGCTCCATTCGCCTGCCCCTCCCCCTCCTCCTCGCCCCCTGCCCCCAATACCCCCGAGTGTGCCACCCCTCAAAGTCAGCACCCTAAAGGCTAACTCTGCCCAGCCCGAACG
Organism: Doryrhamphus excisus; assembly: GCF_037039965.1. Classification (NCBI taxonomy): domain Eukaryota; kingdom Metazoa; phylum Chordata; class Actinopteri; order Syngnathiformes; family Syngnathidae; genus Doryrhamphus; species Doryrhamphus excisus. The sequence goes on from NC_136373.1 coordinate 17,876,774, forward strand.
CTTTGATTGGCTCATAGCATTCACCCCCGACGGGGACGCCCCGCCTCAGACCCCCGAAATGAGAAAACCTCATAAAGAAACGGCAAAGAAGACCCCCCCGCCACCAAAGGTCACCAGCTTCAAAGAGCTCCGCCACCGCGGCAAGAGTGGCGCCCCCGCGACCAGGGTCATCATGGAACCGGACCCGGATCCCACGGTCATCACGCCCGACCCGGACATACTGTACAACCTGAAGTGGAGACGGGAGAAGGAGGGCAGCGGGGGCAGCCAGTGGGAGTACACCTCCCAAGCTCAGGCCCTGTTCATGCAGCCGCCCCCGGCCCTCACCTCCATGGCGGCGCTGAAGGAGATGCTCCAGCGGGCAGACCAGGAGAGCGGGAAAAGAAGCGACAAGATGGGGTTCTCCATCAGCGACAGCAGCCTCTGGACGATGAGCAGAGAGTGGGAGCGTGAGGACGCGAAGCGGGAGAAGGAACGGCGGGAAGACGATGAGGCGGAGGTGCGAGGACAAGCCGACGGAGGGAGGACCCTTGACTCGAGAACGGCTGGTGAGAAGACATTTTTTTTCAAGGTTATGTGGACCGCCTGCACTCGGAATATACAACAATAAGCTTGCTTGAGGGGTTTGGAAATTTAAAAATTCCAAGGAAAATACGGTCATAGTCAGTGTTTTGTTAATTTAATGATAATAAGCCAAATGACATTATAATTATAATGAACTAACTTACAAGACTAGACCTAAAAAACAAGTTCTAAGCAAAATTAGTGGTCATAAGGTTGTCTGCAAGAGTCAACAACACTTCTTTTTGTACGTTAATAATCATAATTTAGGATGCACTAATAATACTAAAATGCAGTATATTTGCAATTCAAAGTGGAAAAAAACAACATATATGTAGGTGTAAAGTCATTTATGGACACAATGCAGTAGAAAAACAAGAGTGACAAGATGGAGGATGAGCATGAGTCACAAAGAGGTATGCTGTGTTTGTCAAATGATAATATTCAGAATTTAAAGTGATAACTGGATGACTAAAAGTCATGTGAGGAGAAGATTGGACATTTTATCAGCCAGTTTTCCAGGTCTCAGAGTGTGATGTCATCACTGCCTTATTTAATTATTCATTGGCTCGCTCGTTAAAGTCCTCTGAGCTCCTTGTCTCCTTATGCCAACTCACAAAGTATAATCTGTCATAGCTGAATTGCTTTAGCCATTTTAAAACCCATCACTTTGGGGAGGTCTGGACTGTGTATTTTTCCTCCTCCTGTCTACCCAGCCTCTCCTCTCCCCAGGGGGGCTCACATATAGCTCAGATCAGGTTACTTATCTCATGCGGCGCTGTTGCAACTGAAAAGAAAACAATGCTTCAATCCACATGTCTTCCTACCATATTAAACAATACATTCTTAACAATTACAAGCTTACTAATTGCAGTAGCATTTATCAAACGTTTAACAAAGCAATGAGTTGATGTGTGTGTGCACCTTTAAGAACAATAGGGGCGGGACTTAAAACAGACGTCCAATCACCAGCAACACGTGTCTAACAGGCGCAGGTTTTACTGTATTGTTGAGCTTCCAGCTATTTCATGTCTTTCCACAATGTTAAACAATTTTGTCTTAACAATTATTGCTTTTGCGTCCATAAATACTGCGGAATTCGTGCTAAAAGTCTAATAAACGTCAGACTCAAAGGAATATAAATCAAAGCCCCAAGCTAAGCTTGCTTTGTGTGTACGTCTTTAAGAGTCGTAGGGGCGGGGCTTAAAAGCTTCCAATCACAAGCAACAAGTCAGAAAAACAGGAAGAGTTTTCTGTTTTTAACTGGTCACCTCAGTCGAAACGATTTATCGTTGAACGTGAAGCGTATTTTCTTGCTTTTCACATCACAAATAATTGTGTTAAGAATTGTGGCGGCGTTCGCCTATGTCCTGTAGTAACGCGTACTTTTATTTTGCCGAAATACGTAAGAAAACTTCTCCATATGACAGATGACTCGGCGTGTGTCGTGCTAGTGTCGAGGAGGAGTCAAAATACATGTAAACAAATGGAGGAGACGGTAATGAGATGATTCACGGTGACTGCGTAAAAGTACAAAGGTAGATTCAAAGGTAGATTGTTTGTGCTTGACAGAAAAATCTGCAACGTCACTGTTGATTGACAGTTGGACTGTGTCTATGAAATGCTTTTCATAAATCATTTACTTCCATACAATATCAATGTGCTGTAGCTGTTTACTAGTATACGGTGTATTGTTTTAATGTGTGTGTTTCTTTGCTGTGCTGAACTCAATTTTTTTTTCCTCAACAGACACTAACATTCTCTGCATTTCTCTCTCCTTCCCATTTATTTACCGCATTTCTTACTTGTCACGTATCCAATCCCATTCTCCATTGTTTGTGCACTCCTGCCGCCTCCTATAAGCAGTTTCCTCCCCGCCACTGTCCCTTACCCAGCCCCCCCAGCCCTACTTCCTGCATAACGCTCCTGTTTCCTGTCACCCTGGTCACGTCCTTATAAATTCCCAGCCGCACGCCCATTTAGGCAGAGAGTCTTTAGACCTTGAGTGGGCTCAAGCTGAGGCCGATTCTGTGTTCCGTTATGGTTTAGACCCTGACAACGGTGGGAACGCCACAAAACAAATTTTCAGTGATTACAGAATAAATGACGGTTGGGACTCCCAGTCTAATCTGGACTCCCTCCACCGCGGTGATCAGCCCAGCATCGCCGTCACGATTGCTGCACCAGGCTGCACCACGCCGTATAAGAACATAGATGTCATGATGACTTATCCACGCAATCCAAAGAAAGCAACAGACCACGACACGAACCAGACCAGGACCTTCAAAGAGCTTCCCCCCCTGCCCACCTACTACCTGCACCGCTCCAAGAACTGCCCGCTGCATGGGGGCTCCCCTCCTCGCCTCTCCCCAGTAGGAGCCCTCTCTCCTCCTCAGCGTTCAGGGGCGGGCTCCGACCTCAGCTCGCCGCTTTTCCCCCGCTCGTACACACTGCCCGCCCTGGCCGCTCCCCCTTACTGCCCTAACCTTTACCCTCCTATACCCGCCCATGCCCCCCCTTTGCCCCCAAAACTCTACCAGGCGTCACGGCAGCCTCGCGTGGCCAGTAAGATCTCTTTCTCTTCTCGTCTCGCTTTGTCTTTGTCTTTCTCTGTTCCTGGATTGTTTTCATATTTATTTCATACTTTGTGTGAATAATCCGAACGCATCTCATCTCTAATGTCCTTTTTGAAGCTGCAAAATAGTGTCCCTATAGAGTCCCTTATGTCCCTTCTCCGTCCGTCTGTCTTTGTCTAACTGTTGGACAGGAGACATGGTTGCTGCATCCTCTGCCGCACGCTTGTGTATTGAAACAAACACACAAAAAGACAAGCCAAGTAGAATCTGGGCCATTAAAACCCCCCCAGCGTCTTCCTCCTTTGAGCGTGACAGGACTGGAAATGAAATTGGTCCGTTCCAGGGTCAAACTGTCGGCCTCATAAAAGATTTAATTGACAATAGGTTCACCAATGGATGAGAAATGGTAAAAGTAAATAAAACTAAAGTCAAGTAAAACTACTCACCCTTAGTGTTACTGTGGTGTAGCTTACTTAAAGGCAGAGGTGTCCAAAGTGCAGCCCGGGGGCCATTTACGACCCGTTTTTTTTTGGCTACACAAAACATTTTATACGATTTAGCATAGGGTTAAATAAAAGAATAATAAAAGACATGACTTGTGTACTAAGCCAGTCAGTCTTTGTGTAAGTAAACAGGCTCAGCGCTGATATGGAGTATGAATCTAGTGGACACTTTTCATGTGGACCCAAAGAATAGAAGAAGACGGTATATAAAGCTAATAATCACAGGATGTGCTCAGTCCCAGTTAGTCATCCGTCGTACCATCTGCTTCCTCCTGCCTTTCCTCCACGTCATCGCTTATGGCTCTCCAGTACTAACACTTTTAGTTAGAATGTTTCTTTTGCGCTTGTTGAATTTATGTTTGGATTCCTCTAAGTCATTCCTATTTTTTTTTTTTTTTTTTAATTTGTCCTGCTGCCACTTCCAGCTGTCCGCAGCGTGTCGTTCGGCGGAGCCGCGCAGCGAGGCGAGGCATCCTGGATGGGTGAAGATGTGCCGCATCCGATGAGAGGTCTCGGCCTGTCCTCGCTGCACCTGCTGGAAAAGAGAGGTACGGGGAAGGGGGGGGTTCTGTGTTAGCGTGTAGTCCCGTACGGCTTTTTATTGACCGCCCACTGCTGTTCCTCCTCCAGCTCTCGTCAGTGCGGTCAGCGTGGCAGTGGAGGCCATCTTGGCTCAGTTTAGTTCTTCTCGGACGGTGGTTCAGAAGGTCAGTACCTGCTTTGGCTTTGCTCTCCATCTTTTGATAGTATAATCTATCTTTTGATAGTATTTTGATTGTATATTTGAGAGTACAAGTCATTGACATCGAGCATCTTACCAAGACTTCTTATGACTTTTTATGTTTATGACTTGTTATTTCATTTGTACGTATTAGAAAATGTCCGTTTAAGTCAGCCATTGAGGGGCGTCTACATAACAGGGGTCCACTGTATCAATGCTCCTACATCAGGGGTGTTCAAAGTGCGGCCCGCAGCGCATTCTAAAAAGTTGATTTAGCAGGAAAACAACAAAAATCGCCAGCAATTTTGGAAAATTATTTTGCAGGAAAAGTTATGTTAAAAAAGCAGCAAAAATAAGATTACTTTTTTTTACAATAAAGTCAAAATATTGAGACAAAAAGTGGGACTCTAAGGAAAAAAAGTCATAATTTTACAAGTGTAATTTGTGGAAAAATAATTTAAAGTACTACTATGAAAAACAAAAGTTGTCATTTTTGTAAAATGTGGAAAAAGTTATGTTGAAAAAATCAGTAATTTTACAATATGTAAGAAAAAAAACTGAGAAAGTCATAATTTTACAAAAGTAACATATTATGCCTAAAAATAAAATTTTAATTGCATAAAGTTGATATTAAAGACATTTTTTTAAAAGTCATAGTATGAGAAATCAACTGATGGCGAAATTAGGATGCGGAAAAGCTTATTTTAGGAGACTTACGACTTTTCCGGGTAAGAATTCCAGACACGGAACAGGGTAAGAAAAGATAAAGAGGCACTATAGGTAACTATGGCAACGGAAAAAAATGGGAACAAAAGAGAATTTGTGGTGTCACGAGGCGCTAGGAGGACCGGTGACAAACATATAGAATACTGGACTACAAATACCAACCGAATAAGACCCCCGTCATCCACCCTGGTCTTCCTCGGTCTTTCAGGCCTTATCGGGAGACAGCACCGTAAATCCATCGCTGGGTCGTCTGGTGCTGCAGTGCCTCTGCCCCGCCCTGCACAGCCTGCTGACGGACGGCCTCAAGCCCCACCAGAGCGACCTGATCGCAGGCAGAAGGCCAACTTCAGCCTGGAGCCTGGTGCAGGCTTCGACCCGGCCTGGTAGGGAGAGTTCTAGTGTCTCCTCTTTCCTTTGTGCGGATGTTTTCTCACCCGTTTTTTTTCACCACTCATCATCCAGGACCTAAAACCCAAGCCTTGTTCAACCTTCAAGCTCGAGTCGGAGAGCTGCCTCAGCTGAAGCAGAACAAACACCGCTTCAATGCTTTCCTGCTCGGATTACTCAAGTAAGTCGTCGGCAGCCATGTTTACGGAATTGTTTATCTATAAATCCACTTTTGTGTTTTTGCAGTTCAAAGCAGCTCGACTTCTGGGTGTCTCACGTTCAGTCTTGCCGTGGTAAGTTCACGTTCACGTTAACACTCGCAGTAGTTGTTTTGACAAAGAAGAACTGCAGTACCGCTTCACAAAGTACCGTCTTGTGAGTACCATGACTGTGCCGTGTTGACGCCCAGACGTCCTGGACACCTCCTACCGCCCGACCTCCTTCATGCGTCTGTCGCTGACCGCCTGCCAGCCTCTGTTCGACGAACTGCTCCTCGTGCTGCAGCCTCTCAGCCTGCTGACCTTCAACCTGGACCTGCTTTTCCAGCACCACCACCTGGACCCCCACGGCCCCGCTCCGAAGCGGACCGGTCAGGACGCAGGGCCGAAGGCGTCGCGGCCTGGGACAAGAGGCGGCCCGTATACGGAGAGCCTGTCGGAGGTGGACTTTGTAGACCATCAGGTAGCTTCAGCGGCTACTCCAAGCAGTGGAGGGTCCGTGGAGTCCAGCGATGGCAAAACTCCCCCCACTCTGAGCCACACCAGTCCGCAGCTGATGTGGGTCCAGGAGAAAAGGATCGGTGAACTCCCGCCTCCGAATCTTGAAGAGGAGAGTCTTGCTCAGCAGGCCGGACAGGTACTGACTTCCTGTTGTTGGACCCCGCCCCCCAGTACTTGCTGACACACATTGCCTTCATATATGATTGACAGGCGATCCAGCAGGGTTGGGGGGCTGTGATGCGCTGGGGGGGTCGACTGAGCCAGAACCTGGCCGAGCTGAACCCGTCGGCCGGGAGGACCGTTCCGCCGGATCACCGAGACCAGGCGGGCGGCGACTTTGCCCCCGTCAGCTTTGTCACTCAGGTTCCCTGGGGTCTGGGTCGCCTCTTCGGCGCCGCCCCCAAAAGCCCCAACAGTCCCGTGGGTCACGCGTCATCGAGCAGGTGAGCTCCACACCGTAGACCTCATTCCAGGGGCCGAAGTGACGGCCCTCACGTGTCTGCATCCAGGCGGCCATCTCAGTGGCTGGCCCCCGGTGTCACGGCGCTGACCCGAATGGTGAGCAGCACTCCGGCCCCGATGTCGAGGAAGACGCTGGAGTCGCGGGAAGCGTGCCAGACCTCGTCAGACGGAGGAGCGCCTGACACGCTGGAGATGGCGGACAGACCCAAATCTCACAGGTACTTTTACAAAAACTACACTCTTTGGAATTTTGATTATTTTTGGAATAATCCACAATCCTGACGTGAAAACAGTTAGCATGCGGGAGCTAACGATGCACATCATGGGACACACCTATTTCCATGTGGAGCTCGCCAAGGCGGACATTGCTCCGAGAGGTTGCATCACAACCGACGTAGCATCGCTAGCGCTAACGAATCCTGCATCGGTACCAACTTTTTTATCCAGACGCCCCAGACCAGCTGGGCCGTGGAGCAAGTCGCCATGATATGATTGTGACAGGTGGAGCACATGATTGGCGACCTGCGGCATTGTTTTGGAGCAGGCCCGTTACCTCTTGGCGGAGGCGCTGTGTCACTACGCCAGGAAAATAGTGCTTCTTGTTAGCTGCTACAATAACAAGAGGCTGCAGCTTGGTTTGTACACAGGTCACTTATGCTAGGAGGACTTAGCTGGCGTTGTAGTCGAAATAGGTGTGGCCCGTTACGTGCATCGTTAGCGCCCACATGCTAGCTGATTTTATTTCTACAACATTGAAAATAACAAATCGGAAGCCTTCCTCGATATCCTTCCTCACTTCCTGCCATAAAATGTGTAACCATGTCATCGCCCGCCTTTCCTCGGCTCACACTGCACACGCCTCCTCCTTGGCTGTCGGCCCCCAGGTCGGTGCGAACGCTGTGCGACCACGCCGGGACGGGCTCGGAGCTCAGCTTCTGCAAGGGGGAGGAGCTGGTAGTCTTGGGGGGCGTCGACCAAGACTGGATCCGCTGTCGTCAGGGCGACAGAGAGGGCCTGGTGCCCATTGGCTACACGTCGCTCATCATGTGACACCGAAAACTGCTGAACGCCATGAATTAAAGATGAAAACAGAAATACACAAGCGGGAGAAAATACTCCTGGGAAAATACTGACAGGTTCCGATGAGGTTCCAGTACTCCGAAAGGGACATTTCACCTCTGTTGGGGTCAAATAACCTGGTGAAATTTCCCTTTAAGTGCACTTCCTGCGTTGTTCGCCTTCCTCAGCAGCAGGGGGGGGGTGGGCGATGCGGCACATTTGGTATCCATCCCATATCAAGCTAATCCGTACAGAGACTTTATTTGTCTTTTATGCCTTTTCATTGGTCGGCCATGACTGGGATTCGAATAAAACACAGGCTAAATCATATTTGTAGCAACAAAATGAGTCAACAAATCGGCTAATCCAAACTTGACAACACGACATCGATACATACAGTGAAGAAAATAAGTATTTGAACACCCTGCTATTTTGCTATTTCTCCCACTTAGAAATCATGGAGGGGTCTGAAATTTTCATCGTAGGTGCATGTCCACTGTGAGAGAGATAAACTAAAAAGAAAAATCCAGAAATCACAATGCATGATTTTTTAACAATTTATTTGTGTGATACAGCTGCAAATAAGTATTTGAACACCTGTGTATCATCTAGAATTCTGACCCTGAAAGACCTGTTAGTCTGCCCATTAGAAGTCCACCTGCACTCCATGTATCATCCTGAATCAGATGCACCTGTTTGAGGTCGTTAGCTGCATAAAGACACCTGTCCACCCCATACAATCAGTAAGACTTTAACTTGTAACATGGCGAAGACCAAAGAGCTGTCCAAAGACACCAGAGACAAAATTGTACACCTCCACAAGGCTGGAAAGGGCTACGGAGCAATTACCAAGCAGCTTGGTGAAAAAAGGTCCACTGTTGGAGCTATCATTAGAAAATGGAAGAAGCTAAACATGACGGTCAATCTCAATCGGAGTGGAGCCCCATGCAAGATATCACCTCGTGGGGTCTCAATGATTCTAAGAAAGGTGAGGAATCAGCCCAGAACTACACGACAGGACTTGGTCAATGACCTGAAAAGAGCTGGGACCACCGTTTCCAAGGTTACTGTAGGTAATACACTAAGACGTCATGATGTGAAATCATGCATGGCACGAAAGGTTCCCCTGCTTAAACCAGCACATGTCAAGGCCCGTCTTAAGTTTGCATATGACCATTTGGATGATACAGAGGAGTCATGGGAGAAAGTTTTATGGTCAGATGAGACCAAAATAGAACTTTTTGGTCATAATTCCAATAAGCGTGTTTGGAGGAAGAAGAATGAAGAGTACAATCCGAAGAACACCATCCCTACTGTGAAGCATGGGGGTGGTAGCATCATGCTTTGGGGGTGTTTTTCTGCACATGGGACAGGACGAGTGCACTGCATTAAAGAGAGGATGACTGGGGCCGTGTATTGTGAGATTTTGGGGAACAACCTCCTTCCCTCTGTCAGAGCATTGAAGATGGGTCGTGGCTGGGTCTTCCAACACGACAACGACCCGAAGCACACAGCCAGGAAAACCAAGGAGTGGCTCCGTAAGAAGCATATCAAGGTTCTAGCATGGCCCAGCCAGTCTCCAGACCTGAACCCAATCGAAAATCTTTGGAGGGAGCTCAAACTCCGTGTTTCTCAGCGACAGCCCAGAAACCTGACTGATCTAGAGAAGATCTGTGTGGAGGAGTGGGCCAAGATCCCTCCTGCAGTGTGTGCAAACCTGGTGAAAAACTACAGGAAACGTTTGACCTCTGTAATAGCAAACAAAGGCTACTGTACCAAATATTAACATTCATTTTCTCAGGTGTTCAAATACTTATTTGCAGCTGTATCACACAAATAAATTGTTAAAAAATCATGCATTGTGATTTCTGGATTTTTCTTTTTAGTTTATCTCTCTCACAGTGGACATGCACCTACGATGAAAATTTCAGACCCCTCCATGATTTCTAAGTGGGAGAAATAGCAAAATAGCAGGGTGTTCAAATACTTATTTTCTTCACTGTACGTGGAATAATATTTGCAGATATTTGTGAAAAACTGAAAAATCTTCACTCGTATCGATCCGATACCGAGTGATACCGTATGGATATTTGGATGGATGCCCCCCTCCCCCACCCGGTCTCCAGGGTGTCCAAGCAGGGAGCGCATTGCGAGTACTGTCCCCTGAGCTCCTGTTACATACGTGATCATTTAGTGGACTGTAGCCGTGTGTGCATCCGTGTGCGATATTGACCTCTCACCTCTCTCATCGCCTTCGCCCTTTGACATTTGACTCATGTATTTGACTGTATAAATACTATACATACATATATATACATACATAGAAATATATATATATAATATATATAAAAAAATGAGATTGATATTACATTAAGAGGCTGGTCGCGGAACACCACGGCGGCGATATTCGATGGTCGACGTTTTGAGTGGCGGTCGTACGAGTAAAGGTGTACGTGTTTGCGATATCCGATATCTTCCTCCCCGCGTGCTTCTTGTGCCGTGTTGCCATTGTCTTGAAATAGCGTCCGAACACGTTGGCGTTTATCCTCAAATAGCGCAGGGGTGGGCAAACTGCGGCCCGGGGGCCACATGCGGCCCGCCACCAAGCGTTTGAATCCGGCCCGCCAGTATTATTCTTTTAACATACAAGCTGGCAAAGTTTACCCACCCCTGATCTCGAGTATCTTGAGCGCGTAGCGTCGTCTCCTCCCTCCTACACAGGCCCAAGTCAGTAGGGCGAGACATGCTAATCTCGACTTCTCTGTTTTGCTGCCACGTTATAAATAAAAACTTAGTCAGCCATGTTCTATCATTCTCATAATATTATGACTTTTGTTTTTTTTTCGGAAAATGACAAGAGTAAAGTCATAAATTTACGACTTTATTCTTGGAAATGTGCAGCTTTTCTTTCACATAGCTGTCTCAGGTAAAGCCTGCAACATCGTTATGGGATTTTTCTCGTAAATTTCCGACTTTGTTCTCGTAAATGTACGGCTTTATTTTCTTAATACTACAAGTTTTTTTCTGGTAAATTTAATTTGAGGCAGTCGCGTGTTCAGACTCGTTCCCGCTAATCAACAAACTCCGCCACACTATTTGAAGGATAACTGCCGGCTTCCGACTGGTAAAACACCCGGGCTGACACAGCCGGTCTTTGAATGCAGCAAAGTACGCCATGACGATCATCATCATAATAAAAATCATGAAAAGAATAATAATACACTTGCACCGTTTGCATCCACCCTTTGACCTCTTAACCCCGCCCTCTTCATGGCTGTACTTAACGCCGATGGTTGTGGCAGTGCTACCCTACGTCCATACGCCGTCCTCTTGCTGGCTTTTCCCTCCGCGTCCGTCCGACACCACGGCTGCCGAGCTGGAGATGAATGTTTCTTCTTCTTCTTCTTTTTTTTTTTTACTGATCAAATCAGCTATCAGGGATGTTTGTGTGTGGTGTAGCATTACTGTCACTATGGCAACAGTAGCATACACGACTTAAGACCGGTGCTCGCCACTGACGACTCACGTGGTTGCCATCGAGGAAACAATCCATGCACGCTTCTTCATTGATTGGATGTACTATTTATTTGCTTTTACTCTGGGGGTGTGTTCATGTGTCAGGGGAAGCACATCCTGGACTTTCACTGTGTGTGTGTGTGTGTGTGTGTGTGTGTGTGTGTGACAGTGGGAGTGTAGTAGTCAGTATAGCTTCCTCCTTCCCTCCTCCTCCTCTCTCTGGTGTCATGTAGCCCGTAGACATGCCCCGTGTCCTGTTAGGATAGTTGCATAATAGCATTGAGCCACCGTCCACTTCCTGCATGTGCTTGTTTGTAAATACACCAAATAAAAGCATCAGTATGAACCAAAGCTGTTAGTCCTCTCATCTTTTATGACTGCCTTCAATTATTATGATAGATGGCATTAACATTAAATAAATATTAATCTGAGATTTACAGGATAAAGTGGACAGAATTGTGTGTTACAGGCATCGTCTGAGACAGCTGTGAAAAGCGGGGACTTTTTCTGGGAGAAAAAACCTGTACATTTACAAAAGGCATAATTTTACAAGAATAAAATCATAAATTAACACAAAAAATGTTGTAATATTACGAGACTTACGAAGAAAAAAAGTTGTATATAAAGTGCAACAAAAAATATTTTATTTTGAAAAGCCTAGCTTCAGATGCGTGAGTAAAACGGAAGTTTACCACCCTGACATAAAATAATGTAATATGCATTCCAGGCCAGTAGGTGGCGATGTCTGCTTTCTTGTCGTAAAACTCTCCGAGGCGCATGCGCAGCTGCTGGTTCGTCTTCCGGTAGCGAATTCGAAATCCCTTTCAGCGGCGTTTTCGTGACATTTGAACGACGATTTTGGTAAGTACTATTACTCCATTTAATACACGAGAGATTTAATAAAAGTTCAGGTTGCTGAAGAAGCTCTGTAAAGCACAAACGTTGTTAGGGCGCCGTTCTCCGCCATGTTTGTTGGCACTGTGACGTCCTCGCGCATTGGAGGTGGGGGGGTGTTGACCGGCCGATTCAAATATCGAGACCAAGGGTAATATCAATGTCGGATTGATCCTTAAGGGACGGGTAGATATATTTTTAAGTTGTCTTTTATGTTCATATTTATATATTATTGATGTTAAAGTTATAAATGTTGTTCTTGGACACATGGGTGCATTGTGGGTAGGCTAAAAGTCACGTGTTTTGCATCAGAGCCAATGGTAGTTTTTGCTGTAGTTGAATCGTTTAACATTTACTTTGTGATCAAATAATTGTATATCAAAAAGGGAGTAAGATCATTTTATTGGTTGATAATGTCACATGAACTTATACTGATGTATTTACAAGCTGTCAAATTGTCCACAAATAAGTTTACTGATAAAAATATATACCTTTTTGCTTTGCTGATTATCATAAACAACAAATAAAAGGTAAATTTATTCAAGGATATTGAAACATTTCATGCATTGGTCTTTTTAACATTGAAGCAATTTAATGACTAGTCTTTCCCACAGGGCTGCGATCTATCTGTGGCGTCGGGTTGCGGTTGCATGGTAGGTGACATCATCACATCATTTGCAAATTTATAGATTTTTCCCACTGCTAACGTGTGTGCTAATGTCATGTCTTATTTTATCTTGTTATGTCCACTATATTGGGTAATAGAAGTGTAAAGGTGAATATAGGGATGCTATTTCATGTGTACTAGGGCTCTAATCGTGTTAAAAAGTGCATTTGTAAGGTGGTAAACACAACATAAAAATATTACGTTTATAAATAAGGAATCCTACTTTTGCGGAAATTCGCTTGTCTTGATATTTAGTAAAGCAACTCATGTAGCTATGCTAGTAGGTATGCTAAGAAGCTAAATATGTTTCTGGAAAAAGCTCTTCATATTTTGCCTTTATTATTACTGACTTTATGTATCAAATTACAACTAGACCATAATTTCATGTTTTGCTGTAAAATTATATTGTTAGAATAAATATGAATAATAAACAGCCATGGCCCACAAATGGCCCATGGGCCGCACTTTGATCGCCCCTGTTCAAGAAGCTCCATTAATAGCCGCCGTGTGCTTTCTTTAGGACAACCAAAGGATAAAAATTCCCCCGAGTCACCCTCAGCCCCCCCCCCCCAGCTGATAGCTATGATAGCACGTCCTCCATTGTGGGTCGTTATGGAGGACAACACGTTGCGCAATATGCAAGCGGACACCACCAGACAGCACCCTTCAGCCAAGCGTGGTTTAGTTCTCAGACATAAAAGGTTTTTATTATCATTATCGGATATAGAAGCAAAAAAAAAAGCTCACTTTTCTATGGCAATTGACTTTTTCCAGACGCACTGAGAGGCAGCAGGCAAAGGTTACACGTCATGCGATCTAGATAAATAACTCTTCTTTCTTTTAGTTGTACCTTTGCTAGAAAGTTAATCATCACTTGCATTAAAAAAAGTAAAGGGGAAGAAAAATATATGCAGGATATGTAAACAGTGAAAGAAATTGCACTTTCTTGGCTTGTTGTTCATAAAATTAAAAAAGCCACGCTACTTTAAAAACAAAGAAAAAAAGACCAAAAATAATAATCACTGATTGTCTGACCAATAAAAAACATGCTTGTCTACAAAGCAGAAAGTATACAATCATAGTCTAATGACATCTAATGTATTGGTCAGTTGTAAAAAACAACAAGAGGAAGATGAAATCTTACGTATAGAGCTTTATCTTCTATGTACATTCACATGAAACTAAATAGCGTATGACCTAAATGCCTCCGCGATCTATGCAGCTGTACACAACCTTGATGGAACATGACAAAGATATACTATATGTATCATAATAGAACAGTCCTTATCGCAGGACGTATTGCTTTGCTTCGATCGACACAAGACAGCATGGCACTTCTACGTCAAAACTGCTTCCTGTCTTTGCTGGACCGCCCCCGGGACATTCTGATTGTCAATAAAACATTCTCAAAGGCAATCTGATGGAACTGAAGACACATTTCACCACTGGGGAGGGGGGCAGGTGAGGCACAAAAAACTAGAACAAAAAATATTAGCTCATTCAATACCCGAGACGGGTTTTTACAAAGCCCAAACGCTCTGACCCAACCACGGCAAAAATAATTGTTGACAACCCTCCGCTTATGGATTTCACCTCAGAGCAATTTGAAGCTATAAAAACGGCCACCAGGTGGCAGAAGTGCATTCATGTGAATGGAAAAATGCCCTCTGACAGGAAGGAGGAAGTGACACAGTGTGCAGGTTAAACGTTGTTGGGAAATTTTAACGCTCATATAGTTCAGTTCCAAATTGTAAATTATTTATTATTGTGTTGTTTATGTTGGTATAGTTGTTTACATATTTGAGCTGTCACAAAAGCAAAAACTATTATGTCAAAGTGAACATTATGATCGAAATGTTTCTTTCCACAAAAAGCTGCTTTTCACCTGTTTTTAGTTGGGAGCTGATATTTCCCTGTACTTACCAATGGTCTACTTCTGATTACTAAATTTTTTTGTTCCTATGAAAGACGGGAGTCAAATTTTTCTTTTGGTAGGTTCCATGTTTATATAGCCATAGAACACAATAATGTGTGTGCCTTGAAAGATCAGTCGAAATGATGTAAAATGGCCGCTACTGAAGGGATGTCCGGGCCATTTGTTAGTACTTACTTACGCTACTCTTACTACAGAAGTACACTGTGCTCGGACGTGCAACTGCACTCAGTTCAACTTGCGTCTTTGAACGCAACTCTTCACGGTGCTACTATTAAAAACACTCGTGTTAAATTTCAGTTCATGTGAGCTGTCAACATATAAATATATTGTAAATATGTCCCGTCATTTATCTTTTTGTTCATAAAATACATTAAAAATATATTTTTCACCACCAGTGATTAGTCATGATTAATTAATTGAAAACTGTGATTAATTTGATTACATTTGTAGGCATTCGGTAACCCTACTAAAAGTACTAAGAGTTATTTATATAGCTATTTTAGTACGTAGACATGTCGTACGGGGGGGGTTGTGCTCACCAGGAGGCGCTAAACTTTTACAACAAAGCGTCAGGCTGTTACACATCACTGTGTAACACAAATATTTTTCAGCTTATAAAAATAAAACATGGGGTCTCGGTAGTATCGGAAAAACCAAAGTGGATTCTTCTCCCCTTGTCTCGGTTCTCTGTGCCTCACCAGCCGGGAACCTCAGCGCACGTGACGGCAATTCACCCTCAGGAAGCAAGACCGAAGCGTTAACAATAAACATTCCTCGTCTTCATAGAGTTCTTTAGCAGGCAGCACAGAAAAATAACGTCTTTCTTTAAAACCTCATTAGAAATTCTTTTGCAGCGATGCCTAACCCCCCCCCCCCCCACCCCGACCCACCCCCCCGTCTTAAAGTGAAGAAAACCCAAATGAGAGCTTTTCAGCTGGCGCCCTTCCTCCCTTTTTCCTCAAGGTGCAATGTGACTTTGGAAGCTTCCTTTCTGACCCAGTTAGCCATGTTCCACTTTCAGGTCAGTCTTTTCTTCTGAGCACACACGAGTCTTTAGTGTCCTCTTTAGTGTCCTCCATAGTGTCCTCTATAGTGTCCTCTTTAGTGTCCTCCATAGTGTCCTCTTTAGTGTCTTTAGCGTGCTCCGGCACTAGTGCAAATTCATTTTCAGCTGGTCTGTTTTTTCCTTGATCCGCTCTCTCTTTCATGCCCGGCCGCCTGGACAAAAGAGGTGTTGCCATGGTTGCATCCTTGGTGTGATGCCCTTCAAAGCGCGGTTCAACATCGGTCACAGCGTGCCGCCATGATGTCTTTCTTGCATTTTTCTGCCTTCTTGTCGTCGTCTTGTCGTCGTCTTGTACCCCCGGTGTCCAAACAGCACCTGTCCCGTGTGTCCCGGCGGCGGGCCTGGTCCTCTTTTTTTTCCCTTGTCGGTGCTCACACCTGAACACCTGAAGCAGAAAGGGGACGTACTGGCAACACGCTCACTTTGAACTGGTCAACATTGGGGACATGAATAGCGCTCATGCTAGCTTATTATTGTAAATGTCAAACCCATGAGGGGCAGACAGGAAGTTGCAGTTACGCAACAGTAGCCTGTGATTTTTTTTCGGGATTATAATGCCTGTTGTGAGACCATTCCGGAAGGGGGGGTGCAATCTGAAACATTTAGAACGGGCATCGAACATGGGAGTAACAAAGAGTCTGTCATATTACATGTCATATGTGTTTCACTATCAATGTAAACAAATGCAGACAGTGCTTTTTTTTGGGGGGGGGGTACTTTACATGCAGTTGTGTGCTCTTGTGTGTACTTGCCTGTGTGTGTGTGTGTTAGCTTATGAATGCGGAAGGGTCAAAAGTAAATCGTTGAGCCGTTTTCTCCTCTGCTCTCTGCTGCCATCTCCCAGTTTATCTTCCACGCCGCCATCCTCCTCCTCCTCCTCCTCTTCTTCTTCTTCTTCTCCGTCGTCGTCTTTTGCGTTCTGGCTCCCGGTGGCCTGCCCATGAGCAAGGTGACCAAGTTAAAGAAGTGTGAAAAAGGAAATGAAATGAATCATCTACTTTGCATGCGTCTGTGTACTCACACGGGGGCAGGCAGCGAGCGAGCTGGGGGTGTCGGGGCTCTCGTGGTGCCGGGGGTCACCGCTGGTGGAAACGGTCACCTCCACCACCCCCACCGCTACGTCTGATAGGAGCGGAGAAGTTAAGGTACGGTACTTTAGTGGGGGCCGTCCACAAGGGAAGGAAATCATGACAGAAGGCTCACTGGTCACAATAATAGGTACACCTTGAATGCCGCCTGTACCTAATGTTGTGTCCATAGAGTCCTTATCCCCCCTGATTGCAATCAGTCAGGGAAATGGAGAAAGCTGATGCTTGCTTGGCGTTCAGACAGCAACGAGTGGGATGACGGAGACGGGGAACCGTTTGTGCAAGCGGAGATGATGTGGTTGGAAAAGCACTTAAGTTTGTGCTGAGCCGAGGGCGGCGCAGAGAGGCAGCCATGGATGGTGGCCCGCGAGCGAGGGAACATGCACAGGCATGCTCCTCAAGGGGAAGACACAGGACACCCACGTCTACTGGGATGGTCACTACGATCCTACGGCCTACCCAATCACTAGCTGCCTACAAACTTTACTTTGGCGGGTTTATATATAGTATAAGTAAAGTAAATATATATAAGTACAGCGGAACCTCCAAACTCGAACACCCGAAATACCATATATTTGGAACCTGGCCAATACTTTTGTGCTTCTTTTTTGAGCCTTTTGCGTTTCCATGTCAACATAGGAGGTTGATGAGGAAAACCCAAAGATGGAGCATATGATTTCTGCATTAACGGAATGTTTATTGTTCTTGAACCTGACGATGAAATACCATCGCAGCGCTGTCACATATGCCCGCTATTTCACTTCGGACAAATGGTTGGAATTCTTTCATTTTTAGTGCTATTTTTCTATTTAAAAAACTAATTTATTTCAAATAGTACCCAAATGGCTCGCTTTTATTCATATTTAAAAAGGTAAATAGTTTTGTTTTTTTTAAATTAAAGCATTTGAAGTCATTTTTTCTGCCTTTTTTGGACTGAAAATTAACCAAACTAAGCATGTCAAGAACCTGAACCGAGTCAAAATTCCACTTTCTGTGCATTCTAAAGATATAAAAACAGATAAAAAGAGATGGCTCTTTAATGCACATAATAGGACACACCTATTCCATATTTTAAAATACCTCCAACATGGTTTTCTATCCACGTTGGAGCCACAAAGTAACAGCTACGTTCATGACAACGTTGTTTTCCAGACCGAAAAACCAAAACACAGCAGCGGCTCTGATATGTAGCATTAGCTTTCGGCGCTAGCTGGATGCATTGTGAGAAAATGTGTGTTGATGCTAGCCGCTAGCTGGCTAGTAGCTAGCCTAGCCTTCTCCTAGATTGTTTTGCATTGCCAACCCGCCTATAAAAATGTTGGATGTGGAGGAACGGTTGATTTCTTTTATCAGTACTTCCTAAGGGAACAGACCGTGTTCGACGTTGGAGGTTCCATTCCGTATTTAGACAGGAGCACGTATGGAGCGTGTGACACCTACAGAAACAAAAACTAACACACACACTTGCTTCATGGACCTGACTTGATGTGGCTATCGTCTCCGCCGACTCCGTCCCCGCAACCAAGTCGCCAGTCGCTCTCCTCCGCCTCGCCGCTCCCCTCCGGCCTCCGCTCCATCCTCAGCCGGATCTGTCGCTCTCTCACCAGCTCCCAGTTCCTCACCAGGAACACGCGATGTGTCACCACAAAGCTCCTGACCCACATCGGGATGGGAAAGCAAAGATAGCAGCCATTGAGTACGAGTAGCAGATCAGGCTTGGATTAGTGCCGCTGTTTGAGTCCCGTACCGCTCAGTGCCGCTCAGAGGCTCCATGTCGAGGTGAGGAAAGAGGCTGGCCAGGTCGCTGGAGGTCTCCTCCTGTGGACGGAGGAGCCATTAGCTTCACCTTTTCCACTAAAAGCATAAATGCTAGTCAGTCTTACCGCTGCGTGCTGAGACGCTAACGGCCTTTCCTTCATGCGACCTGTCAACAAAGAGACAAGCCGTTATATCCGACACCAGGACATCCATTTGGAAAACTGTACAGCGGAACCCGTTTAAGTCGATGCGACCTAAGCGCTTGTCGACATCACTGAAAGCGAAACTAGCCGTCGCTTGTGCTTGTGACTTTGGCCGGAGACATGAGGAGATCGGGTAAACATTAAATTCAAATTATGGAAGTTTGTTTTTTAGTAAGAAGGACCAGGACGTGATGAGTTGGTCGATATCGTCAACAAAAGCGGGTTCCGCAGCAGAACTGAATGACTTACAGTATCGCCGCTTCCTCTTCAGCGGGAAGGCCGGTTGCCTTTGGAGCTGCGGAGAAATGACAGGAACATGATGAAAACCTGCAATTCCTTCGTCCTCTCGTCGTCCAGTCCAGTCGGCGACGTAGAATGGCGTTTGTATGTTTATAGCTTCATTTCCTGTCTTACTATGATGACAATTTCTTTCATATTCTGGCTCAGAGTATCCGGAATGATGATCTGGATCAGTCTTTGATATTTTGTAGACCATTTTGGAAACTTCCTGTATGTGCTCTGACCATTTATTGTGGCGTTATCGTATGCACATATGGTTAAAATGCTCCTATCCTATGCTCCCTTCAATGCCTCAAAATTTCCGAATCATCCCCAAAACTTAATCGGTTCTTCCATATCCCATTTTTGACAATTCCTGAAGATTTCATCCGAATCCATTCAGAGCTTTTCAAGCTATTGTGAACACAAACAGAGTTAAATGATGAGAAACCCCGATCTCGCCAATCGGTTGTGAATGCTGAGATCTAGAAAATCCTAGAAAAATCCCAATATTTTGTTCAGGATCAATGCCAAGAATAAGAAAAGTAATAACACACTCCCTTCAATCCATTGAGAAAGGCCGATGCTAAGACGCTGCATTAAAATAACATAAAACGGCAAACAACATCTTCTCAGGAAGTGCGTGACTGCTGAGAGATGCCGTCGGTGCGCTGAAATGCCGTGTCAGCAAATAACCCAGGGAAGAACAAACGATAAATAAATTAGGCCGGGCTTTCAGCAGCATTAGAGTGATTGATTCTCAGCATGCAGACCAGGAACGCCCACGAGTAGCCGGCTTCTTCCTCCACGTTCCTCAGCTCACGACTTCAATGTCCTAATGTGACGTCGCTTGCAGCTGCGTTTACCTGGCTGTGCTGCCAAAGCCACATGACATCATAGGGTAACTGGAAATGGATCCTCTTCAGCCTCAAGTACTTCCCTGCAAGGACACAACAGGAGTTTGGATGAATGGTCATGCTAACGTCCGACCGTGACACGGTTTCTTTTTCGTCAGGCGTCCGCTCACCAACATGGATGGGCGCAGGTAAAAGGCTGTAGTCGCGCTCCCCCGGTTTGTATTCCGTACTCCGTCTGGAAAACAACTGGGAGGGGGGGCTAAAGAGGAAGTGAAGTCAGTGAAGATAGAGTGGAATTCCCCTAAGGTCGTACATGTCTGAATCGAATCCAAAACTTCAAGAGATTATCCTGCTAAAGTGACACCTTGGGGGTTTGTTTTTATTGTCTTTAGGTCTAATACAGTAATCCCTCGTTTATGGCGGTTAAGTGATTCCAAACCCGACTGTGATAAGGGAATTGCCACGCTGCATGATTCTGTAAATTGTAAAATTCTGTACAAATTCTGTACAAATTCTGTAAATTGGCTAACAATTTCCAAATTTAAAAACGGAGTTTCTCACAGACAATTCATGCTGTCTAACATTGGCAGCATTTCCTTTTCAACAGTATTCATTATGTTTATTGTGAACGCAAACAATTTTGCAACATTCCATTTGTATTTACTTTGCCGACCAAGAGCAAACGTCTCGGTGACTAATGACTCTCGGGGCTAAGGCTCTGCTTCTCGATGTGGAGTTTTTTCTCCCAGATGGGAAAACTGGGTCGGGTGGACGGGGCCAGATTTATATACTCTATGATTAATTAATCACATTATGTATTATGGCCTGCGATTGGCTGCCAAACAGTCCAGGGTGTACCCCGCCTCTCGCCCGAAGTCAGTTGGGATAGGCTCCAGCATACCCTCAGCTTTGGAGCAAATTGGCCCTATATTGTTTATCTATGGTTGTGGATATTTATATTTAAATTCTTTCATCTTCATATAGTAATACCTCGCCAGTTGGCTTTGAATTCTGCAGTTTTTCAAAAATATGTTACTTAATAACTCATTGCTGTTTCATGGTTGATAATGGCCTAATATTTGTCCAAAAATATGCACATTTTAAATATTTGTTCAAGTATAAAAAGGGCTAAATGAAGTAAAATACAAATATATGGCAACGAGAAGATGCATTCAGACATTTTGATGATGTGTACTGTTCTCTACTGACCACTAGTGGTCAGTATTGGCAATAATAGCGAGCACAGGAAGTAAATAAAGAACAAGAACGGGTCAGTTAATACACTCCTGATCAGAAGAGCAGTTGAAAAATTGCAAAAATGTACCGTCATTTTGTACTGTTGGATTTTGAGGAGGTTCTAAGTAGAGCTTCAAAATGCAAAAAAAAAAAAGACAAAAAATGTTTTTGAGTAAATAATTTATTGCAAAGCATGAAAGTGAAATAGGCTGCTCATCACAGAGCGCAGCCTTTCAAAGACAAAATCCTGGCAAAAATGTGGATTGGTGTCATTTTCAGTCAGGTATTCATTTTGTCAGGATCTCTTGATGGCAAAGGCAAAAAAAGCTTTCTCTCTTTGAACGTCGCAGCAACCTCAGATGCTGAGGTTGGATAAGAGTCTTTCTGGAAAACTTCTGGAAAATATCCTGAGGGTTACAAAAAACAAAAAAGTCAAGTGTCGACCCAAAAGGTGGTCGACATGAGCCGGAGGATCCCATTGGCCGCCCATCCTCGGCCCAAATGAAGGTTGTACTGATGCCGAGTGCAGTCCAATAACCATCAGACGCCAAAACATGGGACATTGAAAGGTGGAGGAAAGTTTTATTCTCCCTCACGGTCTTGGCGGTGACTGGCATGACAAGGAGATCCCTGAGATGTTTTCCACACGGCACATCATGATCCTTCAATGGAACAGTGGCGCTTCATGTTGCGCAGGGGCGTCAAACGAGATGTCGCAGGCTTGACTGGCTTTTCCAACACTTTTTGATGCTTTTGGACCGTCCTGCTTCCTGCTTCCCCTCTTCTAAATCCAATTGGGTCAAGATTTGGACGTCAGTTCCAGACCATGGGTGCCTTCCGGGAAGCCATCTTCACCACCTGGAGCCTCCTGGAAAGACTGGCATCAAGCACGCCGCCAAGCCATTTTTCAGGTGAGTAATAAGAACGGCAGAGCTACTTTTTACTGACTCTTTTGAAGATTTTATTTCTGTTTTAGTTTTCTTAACCTTTGGATAAACTGACTAACAGACAATTTCACTTTAACGCTTGTTTACACTCAGTGGCTTACTCACATTTCTTCTTTTTGCATTTTGAAGCTCTACTAAGCATCTCCTTTAGATGCAACAGTCCAAAAGGAGTGTTTATGTCTTATGTACATATGTCTTATGTTCTCTTATTATGTCTACTAAATTAGGTAATACGAATTTGATGGTCAAACTGCAAAATTATTCCACTTCACGGACGTCTGGAACCAATTAACAGTGATAAACGAGGGATTACTGCATATAAGACGGTACAGTTTTCATGCATGCTCTTCCCGTGTTTCTTCTAAACATGTATCTCGCTGTTTAGAGACAATAAGGAAGTTAACAATACTTCCACTGTAGTATTTTTGTAGTTTTTGCTGAGTTCCGGTCACCAACACATGGCGACATAAACATGGTGAATTTTCCTAGTAAGGACCCCTTTGGGTCTCCACTTTTATGTGGACCATCCTTATTAGCAGTGGCGGACTTGATGACGGGTTAAGCGACTTCCACCGTATTCCTTTTGGGGGTCAACTAGCATCCTGGAACAGATTCTGTTTGACCTTAGAGGTTCCACTGTATAAATATGGCGACAGGCATGAGTAAAATGCTCAC
The DNA here is from genome assembly GCF_037039965.1 of Doryrhamphus excisus. NCBI lineage: Eukaryota > Metazoa > Chordata > Actinopteri > Syngnathiformes > Syngnathidae > Doryrhamphus > Doryrhamphus excisus. The sequence continues at coordinate 17,899,610 of NC_136373.1, forward strand.
TCTGTAGTTTTGTAATCGTCCGAGTAAAGCCCCGCCCTCAAAAAGGTCTTCCTTGGAGGGGCGTCGTCCCGCTCGTCTCTTTGGATGCTGACCGGCTGCGATGCGGGCTGCGATGCGGGCTGCGATGCGGGCTGCGATGCGGTCTGCGATGCGGGCTGCGATGCGGCCGAATAGTTGAAAGTTTCGGCGAGAGTGTCGCAACACTCCTGGTCTGCGCCGCTAAAAAGGAAAGCATGAAGCGAGAGATAGAGCGACAGGCAGGAAACAAAAAGAGAAAGAAGAGGCACTGGTTTAGCACACAGTGCTGAAATGTGGCTGGTTAATACGGGGACGTCCAACAGGCCATCAAAGGCTGCTTTGTGAGCGCGAGCGTCGGGGGCGCGGGGGGGGGGGGGGGGTGTTTACCTCTGGTGACAGGGAGACGCGTCATGTTTTCTCTTCCGTCCTCGTTTCCTCTTGGCCTGAAGCTCGGCATCCGTCACCTGCTGCACCGAGCTGACGTCCACTCCATCGCTTTTATTATTATTATTATTAGGCGAGAGGTCGGGTGGCGGCACAGGCGGGGACAAAGCGGAGGTCAGAGGGCGTTTCCTGGGTCGTCCCGGTCGCCTTTTGTTTTTGCCATCCGCTCTGTGTGCTGCTGGCACGGCTTCGGGCTGCCCGCGGCTTCTCGAGTCACCTTGTAAGCCTGCAGTGGGTGGAACGGAGAAGAGAGGGCAGTGAGGAAATGAGACAGATGTGGCTCAGCGATGAGGCCCGCAGGAGGTGTGAGGTGAGGCCGCTCTCGGCTGAGTCATGCAGATGGGCCACCGATTAGATGAGTCACAACCGGATTACTTCTGGGAAAGCCAAGTGATTGATGCACACGGTCGGCGCCGCGGCCTGCAGATGGCACTGTTGTGGAAAAAGCACCACTAGTCCTGTACTCTATTTTTGGAATTTTGCCAATCATCCACAGTCCTTATGTGAAACATGAACGCACGTCTTCCTCTTTTCTGCACGTTCTCAAGATAAAAAAACAGATAAAACAGATAAAAAGAGGCAGCTAAGAATGCACATAATGGGACGCACCTATTCCAGATTCTGAAAAAACCTCCAAAAACCAAGCTACAGCAACATTCTTCTTTTTATTATTCGTTCATTAATTCATTTTCTACCGCTTTTCCTCACAAGGGTCGCGGGGATGCTGAAGCCTATCCCAGCTGTCTTCGGGCAAGAGGCGTTGTACACCCTGACAAACAACCATTCACACTCACATTCATACCTATGGACAATTTGGAGTCGCTAATTAACCTAGCATGTTTTTTGGAATGTGGGAGGAAACCGGAGTACCCGGAGAAAACCCATGCATGCACGAAGAGAACATGTAAACTCCACACAGAGATGGCCGAGGGTGGAATTCAACCCTGGTCTCCTTGCTGTGAGGTCTGCGCGCTAACCACTCGACCGCCGTGCCGCCCGTCCTGTACTCTATTTTTGGAATTTTGCCCATCATCCACAGTCCTTATGTGAAAAATGATAAAAAAAACTGATCAAACAGATAAAAAGAGGCAGCTAAGAATGCACATAATGGGACGCACCTATTCCAGCTTCTGAAAAAACCTCCAAAAACCAAACTACAGTGACATTCTTCTTTTTATTATTATTATTATTATTACCATTGTTACGCCAAAGAACTAATTTATTTGTAGTGACACCTTGCCACACCTACTAGCCGGCTAGCCACTAGCCTCACCACACACTTTCTCCAAGTGCATCAGCGCTGCGTTCACAGTCTCTCAGGTCACTCCCAAAAGCAACGCTACATACATAGCAGAAATACATACTAATGTTGTTAGTCCATAATTATAACTATTAGTAAACTCAAGTGGAAAAACAGACACGAAACATTTTATAAGTGCAATAACAAACCCCATTTTCCTGGCAATAAAAGACGATAATTATGAAAACATTTTTCCTATAATCGGCCCTGAAACCACTATGCTAACCGATGGTGTTGCAAACAGTCCCTTTGTTTGTATTTGCTGTCTCTGTACTTTAGTATGTGTTGGTATTACAAAAGAAGAAAGAGTACAGTAGTTCTACTGTAGTTTTTACAGACGTGCCATGTAGTTTTTTGTGTTGCCATGTGGAACGTATTCCCATGCGGTCGTGTGTTTGGTTTTAGACGGCATCATGTTTTTTCCCCAAACACCCCCCCCCCCCCCACCCTACGCTCTTTCTAAACCCCCCACTGACCCGCTAATCCTTCATCAATCACTACTGAGCTCATCTTGTTTTTTTTTTCTTTCCATTTTTCCACCGTCTCCGACAAGGCCGACCACTCTTTGCTTATTGAATCTCTCCAAGTCAAATAGCCCCCGTCGGCCAGCGGCGAGGGGGAAGCGGGGCGGCTTTAAATAGCCGATGCGGCGGTTAACTAATGATTGCGCTCTCCGGGTAGCCTTGAGCTACCAAACATTGTGCGGTGGGCTCCGGCTCGGGGTGAGAGTTTTTGGCTGGTTCCCATCAAGGAATTGCTCCTATAGCTAGAAGACTTTTTTTTTTCTTTCGAATTCCAACTGCGCGGTTGCTGAGTGGTTATGAGTGTGTTAAACACATCCGCTGCTCAGCAGAAGGAGTTTGAACAAGGCTATAAAAAGACACCGGTTTGATCTCCGGGCTTTGATGTGCGCCCAAAAAACATCTAAAGTAAAAACAATGTCACTTTTCCCCCCAGGTAAATTTCATCTTGACATTGTGTAAATAAATCATCGTATCACCGAGCAGTGAAATGGGAGTCAAACCGAACAAAAACACCCGACTGCCATGCTAATATGCAAAGAAACATAAGTTCATAACATGCTCCATCACCTTGTCCTTCCAGGTTTCTCACCTGATTCTCTCCTCTCGGTCCAAGCCGGCTGGTCCGTCCTCCATAACCTACCTCCCCCCAGGTTCCTGGTGGCTACCCCGCTCCTCAAGCCACGCCCTCCTTTCGCCGCGGCCGAAGATGTGAACAGGTTGGTGTGCGTTGGGGATGGGGACTTCCTGTTCAGGTGAATATCTTCCTCGTCATAGTCCTCGTGGTCCGAGGGGACCGTTCGGCCTGCGTGTCCACTGAAGGACCCCCAGTTGGAGTTTGGGAACTCTGCACCCCCAGGCTTTGTCCAACCGTGGCTCAGGCCGCCCCACCCTCCCCCGAATGAAGACAAGTGAGATGAGCCCAGTCCCACGGAGAAAAGAGACGCGGGTCTGGATCTCTCTGACAAAGATGATGCCGATGATGCGGCGGAGAAGGAATTGTTTCCGTTCTCACGTAGCCAAGGTGACTCTTTGGACAGAACGCCGCCCATTCCTCTTGTCCCCTTCTTCACGCCTCCTTGTCCCAGCATCAACCGAGACTTTGCACTGGAGAAACTCTCTCTCGCCACCGCTTCGCCGCCCTCACGATCACGTAACGCCACCTCGTCGTCCACGTTTGGCTCAGTAGGCCTCTCCCTGTGTTTATGCTTGTGTTCGCTCCGCCCGCAGTCACACGGGAGGCTCGACGTGTACCCTCCGCTTCCTTCCACCTCCCCCCCGAAAGCTCCCTCCCTCAGCAGCCTGCTCCTCCGCCTGTGGAACCTGGCAGGGTTGAGGAGGAAGTGGGCGTGGTGCGGCTGTTGCGGGGCGTACTGGTGAGGAGAGGGAATTGGGTACGAGCCGGGAAGGTGGTGGTACAGCGTCGTGGCTGGCGGGTAGCTGCTGTAGAAGCCCATGTTGTCGATGCCGTCCTGGAACTTTGACGGGCAGCCGCACTGCCGGCGCTCCGGCTTCCTGTTACAATGCACGGGCTGGCAGGGGTAGAACGGCTGGGGGGGGAAGGCGGGATTGGCGGCAAAGGTGGGAGGGTGAGGCGAATAGAAGCCGTTCAGATTGATCCTGAAAACGTTGGAGCGGTGAGAATGCGAGGAGTGATGCCGCCTGCCCCCGAGCGCGTTCCCGCTCCCCTCCAAACCCTGCGCCAGCTCCGCTCGAGCCCAGGCTCTCCGACCGATGTGGACTTCGCTGAATTGACCGATGAGCTCTTCCAGTTCCGACAGAAACTCCGGGTCCTGCATGAGTAGCTGCTGGTGTTTCTTTTTGTGTTTATTTTTCTGTTTCTTCAGTGTGTTGTGACCAAGGCAAGGGAGGAAATCGGAATGGGGGCACTTGCTGTTGTGCCCGGGACAGGGGCACAAGCAGGCGCAGGAAGAGGGGCAGCTGTAATCCCTCCGCTTGTGCCGATGCCGGTGTCGCTCCATGGCTGTTGAGTTGCTGACCGGACTCTTGTGTCTGGACATCAGAAAATGAGAGGCGCTCTCGATAAGAGAAGGATTTTTCAGACCGCCTAGAATTCCCCCGGACCTTTGCCCCAACCTGAGGACACCTCTTGCCCCCCTCATGTCTGCTCGCTCGCAGACACTGTTGTTATCGGTTCCGATCCCACTATCGCTGGGCAATGTCTCCTCGCTGTGAGATTCACTCCTGGGGGAGGGGGTCGGGTCTTTTAGGTGGCCCGGGGACCCGGGAGTCGGATGCAGCGGAGGCGGGGGCGAAGAGAGCTTACATGACGACTGGTGAAAAGGGAAGTGGTGCCTGCCCTGGCATGGGCAACTCTTCTTCACAAAGGGGGAGACGGAGGAGCAGGACAGGGGGCGGGGTGACGTGCAGGAGGAAGATGGCGACGGGAGCGAGAACGGGGGAGGAAAAACCAGAGCGGATGTTGGCTCGGTGACACTTCCTTCGCTATACGGACTCTGGGCCCCACTGGAGTGGGTAAGGGACGGGGAGGGGAAGGGGTGGGCGGGCTGAGACATGAAGAAAGATGTTTCTGTGGGATGGCTGAACAAAGACGACTGAGTGAAGCTGTTGGGTTTCAGATGAGCCGTTTGGGATTTGGGCTTGCGTCCTCGTCTCTTCCCCATGTAGATGGTTCCTCTCTTGCTCACGTTGATCAGAGGCCCCAGCTTGGCCCCGAAGGAGGAGGACAGGGCGGAGAGCGTGGGCACTATCGGAGACTCGGTCGACTTGCATGCGCTTGGATTGTTCTGTGTAGCTTTAGTTCTCCTGCCGTCATTCCCGGGATAGCCGGGATTTATTACCTTGTGAAGCCGCCTCTTCTTCCTTTTCTTCCTCTCGTTGATGAGCTTCCTGATCTTTAGCTGCCTGTTTCCCTTTTCGGGAGAAGGGTGAGGATCTGTGACTTCTGTGGGATTCATAGCTTGTTTGCGAGGACGACCGCGTTTTTTGGGGCTGGACTCCAAGACCGGGAACGGTTGAACATTGTCACACCCCAAAAAGGCGATTTCCTCGGGTGAAAGCCTAAGAGGTTCATCGTAGAACATGCAGTGGGATTTGGGGCGGCCTCTTCTTCTGGTTGGGGTCGCAGGGCTTTTGGGGGCGGAAGGCGGGCTGGGGTCTAATGTGGAATGATTCCGTTTCGGGGATGATGGTTTGACCGGAGAAGACACAGACACCGGAACGCTGTTGGTCGGGGACGGAGAAGGAGACGAATGAGTCAGCTCATCGGTCTGCCGATTAGGTGCCTGGGACAAACTAGCTTGAGAATCATCTTTCTGATTTTCCGCCCTCTGAGCCCGATGCACCAACTTTGTCCAGCTGGGCCGTCGAGCTTTACGTTTCTTCAGCGGTCTGCTGTCTTGCTCTTGCAAGGAATGGGGAGAAAGAGGAGGCGGAGCAGACGAAGACACAGGGTGTTTTGGTGGCACCGTTGACCGGTTGAAGACCTCCTTTTCTTTTGACTTATTGTCATCGCCTGCTGGGGCTTGGTGCTCAGCTTCTTTGACCGGCGTGCAAATATTATCTCTGACATCCCCATCGTCTGGTCTGCCTTTAGATGTTTGATCTCCTTTACCGTTGCCGCTCCATTTGGTATCATCTTTCCTGATCTTGTCCTTGTTTTTCTCAGCTTTTTCTCCAGTCTTTGGTTCCTCACCACCTTTATGGTCAGACACCGGTCGCTCCTTCCCATGTCTCCATTTGCCATCTTTTCCTTTGTCTTTTTTCTTCTTTTTTATTCCTTCCTTTCGACTGTCAGCCTTCACTCTTGCTAGGTCCAGTCCATCTCCCTTCGATTTTTTCTCCTTCCGTTTCTCTTTCCTTATCTTCCGCTCTTTCTTTTTGTCTTTGGAGAGATATCGTGAAGGATCCGCATCCGGTGACTGAGAAGACATATCCCTTTCGGGCAAACAGAGCTGTGTTTGAGAGGAGCTTGGAGGTGTTGTGGATGGTTCCGCACAAGGAACTGGAGAACCGCTGTGTTTCCCAGATTTGATTTTTGGGCTATCTCCGATGTTATCTTCAGAGCATTTCCCATTTGAAAGCCCTTTCTGCTTCTGGGTCTGCACCACACCATTGTGGTTCTTGTTGATTCCCGCTTCAGGAGGCGTGTCTACGCATGGCGTGGAAGTTGAAGGCGAGGAAAGTTTAGGTCCTGCAGGAACCGGCTGGTCACGGATGCTTGGAGTCTTCTCTTTCTTTACGCTCTCAGGCGGACCAGTTGAAGTTGCTTCTGCGTTCGTTGCCAGTTTCGGTGGAACCTGGGAAGTGCGGGGGGGAAAAAAGCGATCTCTGATTATTGTGACATCATTGCGACGGCTGCTATTGACAACGGTGGGAGGACGACAATAACAGAAATGCTTTTGTTTTTGTCCAGCCATTAAAGTCGAGACTGAGGACAAAGTGACTCAATCAGGCAGAGAAAGGAGGGCACATCGAGGAGGAGACAGAGCGAGGTGACGGAAACGGGAAACGGAGGGGGTGACACAGAAAGGAAAGGCACAGAGCAGAGGAAGAGAGCGGGACGGGGACAGAAGGGGAGTGAAAGATAAATGAGAGCAGGTAGAGAAAGGAGAGGATGTAAAAATAGACGAGAGGGACAGATATAGAGTGTCAGGCGAAGAGAAAACGCTCGTGCTATTGGTTACTATAAATTGCCGCTAATATAGATGAGAAGGCCTGACATTTTGTACTTGTCCTGTAATTTTGGTACGCGGCGGCTTGAGTGGCGTTTGTGCAGCTCGAGCAATAAGCTTCCCCTTGGGCGATTGTCAGAAGGACTGATGGACCAATGCCTGTAATGGCCGAGCGGTTGCTGTGCCGCCCGTCCTATTTATAGGCCGCTTTATTTAAATGTGCTGCTTGCTTTTAAAGATCGAGACAATTGCTCGTATGACCTTAGGACGGGACGGCGCACCACAAGGCTGAGCGATTTTACTCCATGTGGTTCGGAACCAAAACCAAAGCACGGCGACAGCACATATGTTCCGTTAATACTGTCTGAATACTTTTTACTACCTCAACCCGACAATAATACATCAGGAATACATCACAGCATATCCTTGCAATCTGGATAGCGTGCTGTATTAGACATGCTGTATGTGTGGGTAGCAGTAGCAGGCCTGGAACTGGAAAAGGGTCTCCAGGCTCCGGCTTCTCCTTGGCACCATCGCTAGTCATGACTCCCACCAGCCGAAGCGTGTTTGTTTGGATGCGTGACGCGAGAAACACTCATTTTTAATGCGTGGCGCACCTTTGTACTCCACTGAATGTTCCGTACCGTATACACCTAGCGGGTGGTATTGGAGTTATTGACTAAAGGTTCTGTATCGATCGACATATTGATATATTAATATTTTTGGAATGCGGAAGCAAACCCGAGTACACGGAGAAAACCACACACATGGAGAACATACAAGCGCCATTTGGACTCATATTTCCCCCATCTCCTGGCTGTGGGGCCAACATGCTAACCACGAGGCGAGATATAGTTCAATTTCTCCAGCTGACATCTGACACATATTGTACTTCTTTAGACAGCAAACTCGTTGCAACGGAATATCAACTGAGCCTCTGCTGGTTGTAAGATACGAGTAAGAAACAATCAATTCCACACAATCAACTATGGTCGACGGATGGTATTGGGTAAAATCTGCAACATTTTGACTCAGGTAAGTGTTTAACTCGTCCAAAGCAGCTGCACATTTTATTCTTTGCATGCTTTTGATTTGTAATTTGTTGAGAAATGAATCAGAAGATGGTTTAGGGTGCACAGCAACGTTACTTAGCTAGCTATTAAATAGCTGTAATATCAGCAGCCCCAGAAACGCCGAACCAAAGGAAAATGATTGGCCGTCTCTGTGGCTCCCATCAGCCTTGCCGGGCTTTAATAGCGAGCTACAGCTCATTGTTTTTGCTCCGTCGACAACAGCTTTATTGTTTTGGACTCGTCTCCCTGCTCTCGTGTCTGTGTTTACAGCCCAGTCCCGGCGGGACCGGAGGACCGGAGAACCGGAGGACTTGAGTGAATGTGTTCCACAAATGCTGAATGTAAGCAACAGTTTACAACAAAGGTCAACATATTGTCAACGGTAACGATTGTTTTGTTCACAGCTTGTTTACACCGTGCTAAGCCGCCATTGAAGGTTCAACCCACCTGTTTGGCAGACTTGGTCCCTGAGCTGGCAATGGCTGACGCTGAGGCGGAAGCAGTAGGACATGACGCCAGCGATGAAGACGATGATAACTGCGGAGGCAGGGCAGCAGATGCGGTTTGTTTGGATGCGGTCTGCACACCGTCCGAGCCTGAGAGGGTCTCCCTGTTGCCGTGGTCCGGATTAGAGCCGCCCCTGCTGGGGAGCACCCCTCCTCGGACCTGCCTCTGGTAGGTTCTGATGGTGGGCTTGCAGACGTAGCTCTCCAAGATCTTGGGCGGCTTCTTGGTGCGCTTGGCCTGGACTCCGATGCGGAGTCGCACATTCCCGTCGGGGCAGCCGCTGTCTTTGCCACATATCTGAAGCTGCTGCTGCCCTGCGCCTCCGCAGCGCCCCTCGATGAGCAACTCCAGTACTGCCCCCTTGTCCCCTTCTCTCTTTTTCCCTCGTCGCTCCTCTTTCCTACTACAGTCCGAATCCTCCCCCTCGACCATCCGCTTTCGTTTGTCCTGGTCCTGCTCCAAGTCCTCAGGTGCAGGGGAGGCATCCAGAGTGGAGTCCGTCATCGGAGGGGTACCCCCCTTCATTCTCTGGTCCATCAGAGAAGTCAGGGGGGAGGAGCTGAGGGCTGTGCACTTCCCAGTATATCACCGACCCGAGTCCGCGGGGGGGGGGGTTGCTTGCAGGTAGAGTGACAGATTGAAGAAAAAGAGTCCGACTAAGGACAGTTGAGCTTCTTCATCTGGCAACGAACAATCTTGTCCGTCGGGCTTGAGCTCACAAAACGCCTGTTAAGATAGAGAGAGCGAGAGAGAGATGGAAAGAGAGGGAGGGGGGCGGACAGAAAGATAGAATCCAGTGATTAGTCACTTCAGTGAGCACAGATGCTGAGTAGCAGCAGCACAGAAACTGGAAGGAAAGTCCCCTTCCAGTCGGGCAGCTGCAAGGAGGCACGAGTGTGTGTCCACAGAGATGATCTCATCACGCAGAGGACCCCGGGGGCTAATCAACGCCGCCGATTCCCCGAATGCCTGCACTTACTGGAAGCGAGCCTGAGTCACGTTCTTCCAAAACAATGTGCGAGTAAGACTGCAAAAAAAAAACTTTTGACCTCTGGGTCGATTATCATTCAATCGGCACCTCGCTGATTCCAGCCCCCGCCCCCGCACCCCCCTCTTCCCTACTCTCGCCGCCATCTTTGCGCCTTCTGTTCTCAGCTACTCCCACCAGCACTTCTCCGCTCACCCTTCCCTCCAATCCGCTGTACTTTCTTTTCTCTCCGAAAAAACTCCCCTTTTCATTTCTGGCAGAAAGCTTTCGCATGCATTCTCTATTAGCCCCCCCCCCCCCCCCCCCCGCTCTCTCGCTCTCATTCTGAGTGTGTCTGAGTAGACCACACGGCTAAACGGTCAAAGTCATACACTATATTCTCGTTAATCACAACCATATTTCCTCCTGCACTTCATTCCGTTCCAAATCCCTCCAGCCACAGTCCCAACAACCCCCCCCCTCGCCACTCAGTCATGGTAACACCACGTAGCAAAGGGGGGGAAACTTATTTTTGGAAGGGAGCGCAAATTCCTTCTCCTCCCATTGCTTCCTCTGAGTCAAGTAAGCTTTTCATTGACCCCATTGTAAATGGACTTTTAATGTGACATTACAGTGAAGCAACACGCCCTAAAATAATATTGTACCCCACCAAAATAAACGCCACCCCGCTCACCCTCTCCCCATCCTTCATGACATTGCTTCTTACATCATGGGAGACCTGAATTTTATAATATACGCCCCCCCCGGGAGCCTCTTGGGACATCCACTCAAGCGCCTCCTTAAACAGACAAGAGCATCCCAGATAATGTTTTCATTTAGGAGCCCCCCCGCCCCCCCCCACGCACACACACACACCCTAAAAACCACCCCTGGAATCAGACGGAACGCAAATCAACATCTGTTCCAGTAAGAGCGTTACGTAAGCGCGTATTCCCACCTCCAAGCCCTGCCATGAAATCAAATGAAAGGAGCGGTTAAACATCCTAATAGCCGACCTTCTCGCACGCCTCCTAAGCAGGAGGGAACGTCGTGCTTTGTAGTCTCCAACTTAAAGGGAGCCCATCCCGCGTCAATCCAAGTGCATACTTAATAGTACTTTATACTCTCCGGACCGTAGCGCTCAAACATAACTCTAAATTATTCTAACATTGGACCAGCAGCTATTTCCCGTGACAGGATGATGGGTGGACCTGACACCGGAGTGAGCGCGGGCTACTCGGCAGTGCCGAGGCGACGATTAAATCATGATAATGGCCCGCCATCTTTCCGGCCGCCATCAGCATTCAATGAAGGCGTTATCATCATCATCAATAACCGGCATCTGCCTGACAACAGCACCAGCACGGGAGCTCAGCTGGGTGTCAGGATGCTGTGTTGATGCCCCCAGCGCTTCGCACGCACACACACACACACACACACACACACACACACGCAAAGTTTATCCTGTCAGCAAAAGAAATAGGGACCGTTTCTACTAAAGATGCTCCATATTGGCTTCCTTAACGATGTAGCGATATCATTTCCCATAGCGATATACGTACGTACGTAGGCAGTCACAGCTTAAGTAACGAGTGAACACATTATGCTTCTTTTACTGTGATTTCACACAAATACTGCAATATGCAATGTAACTTATAGATATGGGCTCACTTTACAATAAGTACTAACGACTAAAGCACATACATTTAGAGTAGTTACTAGGAACTAATAAAGAACTAATGACTAAGACGCACAAATACGAATGAAGAACTGACAAGGAACTCTTGAGTAAAGTAGTTACTGAGGAACTAAGACACATACATTTAGAGTAGTTACTGAGATTGGATTGGAAGATTGGAACTCAGATGAGAGGTCAAACATCTTCAAAGACAGGGGTGTCCATAGTGCGGCCCGGGGTCGTTACGGTACTGAGGAACTCATGAAGAACTAGAATGACTAAGGCACATACATTTAGAGTAGTTACTGAAGAACTCATGACAAGCACATACATTTACAGTAGTTACTGAAGAACTAATGACAGGCACATACGTTTAGAGTAGTTACTCAGGAACTAATTAAGAACTAATGAACTGATGAGTAGAGTAGTTACTGAGAAACTAAGGCACATACATTTAGAGTAGTTACTGAGGAACTAATGACAGACTCATACATTTAGAGTAGTTACTGGGTAACTAATGTCAGGCCCGTAGGTTTTGAGTAGTTGCTGAGGAACTAATTAAGAACTAATGGGGGACTGATGAGTAGAGTAGTTACTGAGAAACTAAGGCACATACATTTAGAGTAGTTACTGAGGGAACTAATGACAGACACATACGTTTAGAGTAGTTACTGAGGAACTAATGCCAGGCCCATAGGTTTGGAGTAGTTACCGAGGAACTAATGGGGAACTGATGAGGAGAGTAGTTACTGCGAAACTAAGGCACATACATTTAGAGTAGTTACCGAGGGAACTAATGACAGACACATACATTTAGAGTACTGACTGAGGGAACTAATGACAGACACATACGTTTAGAGTAGTTACTGAGGAACTAATGCCAGGCCCATAGGTTTGGAGTAGTTACCGAGGAACTAATGGGGAACTGATGAGAAGAGTAGTTACTGAGAAACTAAGGCACATACCTTTAGAGTAGTTACTGAGGGAACTAATGACAGACACATACATTTAGAGTAGTTACTGAGGGAACTAATGACAGACACATATGTTTAGAGTAGTTAATGAGGAACTAATGCCAGGCCCATAGGTTTGGAGTAGTTACCGAGGAACTAATGGGGAACTGATGAGAAGAGTAGTTACTGAGAAACTAAGGCACATACATTTAGAGTAGTTACTGATTAACTAATGCAGTATTAATAACGAACTAATGACTAAAATACACACATTTAGAGTAGTTACTGAGGAACTAATGAAGAACTAATGAGGAACTAATGACTAAGATACACAAATACGAATGAACAACTAATGAGTAGTGACTGAGGAACTAATACATAAACTTAAAGTAATTCCTGAGGAATGAAAGAAGAACTAACGAGGGCCTATTGAGTAGAGTAGTTACTGAGGAACTAAGACCACCCTAGGTTCTGCCACTGCGACATCGAACCTTAACGTTTGCCACAAACTGTGCACTGACGGTACCTCCCCAGAGACAAGTTCCCAAGTTGGAAACCTCCCAGAGCCAAGACCATCAGAGCATGGACGGGACCACCACGGTACTATCACAATACTGGACAATTCCCAGACCATTTCTTAGTGGACTACTATACGCAGTCCACAGTCAGTCACCCTGCGTGGGTACCAAATTTCAAGGGAACAACGTAAGCACCTTTTAAGGTAACACACACGTGACCAGCTCCTGTACTTTTTTACTGAATGACACATGCACGTTGAGCTCCTTGTAAAGCGTGTTGGGCGTACATTGGGCGTACATTGGGCGTACATTGGGCGTACATTGGGCGTACATTGTGTACCCGGATGACAGCTGCGTAGGCTTACTGATATTTCCACTGGAGGTACTCACAGTCGGGGCAGAGGGGGTGTTGCCGCACTCTCTCAAACACGCACACACACACACACACACACATTACGACTTTGCGCACCTGAAAAAAATCCCTAATCTCATGCACGTCAAACAACCGTACACACACGCACACACGCACACACACACACGGAAGTGAGGGCTTGTGGCGCGCCACCTTGTTGTTTTTCCCTCCTTTCGCTGCTGCTGCTGGCGGGAAAAAACATTGCAACGTGCACGGCGGACACACTCGGCAACAAGGGATAAAATTAGCGCAAAGTGCATGATCGCGATCCTGCGTGGCGCGAACGGGCCTGCGCACACACCCCCACAAACATCGCGTAGATGTCCGCAAAAAAAAGCCACGCAAGCCACTTACCTCCTTTAAAAGCGGTCCCGGAGCAAACTGCGTTAGAAGACGCTGGAGAAGGTGAAGATGTTGCTGTCCGGACCCCCCCACCCCCCCACCCCCCGAACTCTCCTCCTCCGTCCACCAGCTCCACCGCCACCCGTGTGTGTGTGTGTGTGTGGCCCCCGCGAAAATCTCCACGGCGCCGAGCAAAGCGACGACGTGGCGTGGATTAGACGCGTTAAAGGTTACGCGACTCGTCCTCGGAGCTTCCTCCGCGGAGCAACAACATTGGCGCTGGTGTTTTCATAACCGTACAGTGGGCAGCTCTGGTGCGTTGCTGCATGTCCGCCGCCAGGTGGCGCGCTGGCTGCTCTTCCATCCAGTCCTGGCTCTTTCCCCCCCTCTCGCTCTCACTTCCCGGCATGAAAAGTTGCGTCGTTTCCCGCCAGTAATAATACAGACTCGCGCTGCGTGTCCGGGTGTCCCACGGGCCCTGAACGCCGCAGCAGCATACAGTAATGCACTGTATACGCGCGTGTGCGAGTGGGTGTGCGCTCAAGGAGGTAAACAGTGAACGCAACAGCGCAAGAAACGACAAGGAGGGAGGGGCGTTATTTGGAGGATACGTTGGATTAATAAAATGGCGACGATTTGGCTCAAGTCCTGAGGAAACAAAAGTTGTGCGTCTGGTCGGGGGGTGGGCGGGTCGATCCGAATGTCAACCATAGCAATACCAGGGGTAGTATCGGTTTTGGATCGATGCAACCGTGATTAGATCGATAATTATTTACAGTGTTTCACAAATATTAGAGTTTTTATTGTGTTTTTCATATTCTTGTATTGTTGATTACCTTTACAATCTACATTGCAATATATATATATATGGCTATATATTATATATATATAGCCCTTAGTCTAGCCTCAGCTACTCTTGCCCATGACTTTATGGGAAATGTTTAGGTCTTTTATGTCAACAACAAAAAAGAATAAATGAAGAATGCAGAGGGTAATATCTAATCGTGAATCTTATTTAAAATTACTACATTTTATTTTTAGAATATGGTGGTAAATGGGCAACAACATTCTGCAGGCTAAAGGTTTTTTGTCCCCTTTTGACCTAGTAAACATTTACCAGACATAAAGATGAATAAGTAAAGAAATAACTATTATAAACGTGTCTAGTATTTATTGTATTACTATTTTGTCCCTACTGCGAGCTTATTGGCTGGCGTGTTACGTCACTTCCGGTCAGACAGACTGCGTCATGGCGGCGCCCATGACAGGTTTAGCACATTGACTTCTATCGGGAGTATGCTTGTTTCTCCTCCACGTCTTGTCCTAGAATGTAAATAATTAGAGGGCGTTCGTGTACCAGAAACAACAATTGGCAACCGAACCAGCAGGTAAGTGTACGAGTGTGGTTTTATTTGTATTACAGGCATAGTTGTGTACATGGCTAGCTTGTAGTGCTAAGTGTTAGCGGAAGGTTACGTGACGGTTGTGCGAAAATGCTTTTTGGGCGCGTTTGCTAATGTTTCAACATTTCAGACTATGGCTCTTCACCGACTGTCCGCCAGGCTTCGACCCACGGTAAGCTAGGACTTGATAGTTGGCAGCTAGGACTTGATGCTAAAACGGGGACATTTAGACTGGTCTCGTCCACTGTGTGTTTATTCAAGTCATTCTCTTGCAGGGTGCCAGAGTCCGGTGGCTTCATACAAGTGGATCAGGCCAGCAGCAGGAGGCTTTGGCGGCAGAACCAGAATCTGAACCCTTCTCGGTCTTCAGGACAAATGAGAACGATCCAGTATGTAAAGATGCTCCTCGGGTGTAGGGGAAGTGGAACATCAATAATTGTGTTGGTTATGTTTGATTTT
Organism: Doryrhamphus excisus; assembly: GCF_037039965.1. Classification (NCBI taxonomy): domain Eukaryota; kingdom Metazoa; phylum Chordata; class Actinopteri; order Syngnathiformes; family Syngnathidae; genus Doryrhamphus; species Doryrhamphus excisus. Next base: position 17,914,860 of record NC_136373.1, read on the forward strand.
ATTCTCACTCCTTGTGTCTTGGTTAGGCTTGCCAGTCTGAGAAACATATTGGACAGTTTTACACCATATCACCTGCACACACCCGGAGCGTCTTCCCTCACGGCCTCCCCTGCCGCTTTCAGCAACAGGTTAGTTTGGTACGCCATCTTTGTGGCTGCGGTGAGTAAATATTTAACAAATGTTTGTTTTTTCATTTGTGTTCCTTTTAGTTTGTCACCACTCAACAATAACATACACATTTAATATGATTATAATAAAAAACCTGCTGAAAATGAACATTATACTGGCTTTCATTTGTCCACCAGATGGCGCCACATTTCCCCATTCAGTGCATGCAGTACATGCCAGACCTTTTACAGTTTAAGTGTAATTATTAATGTCCGATGACTGTTATGGGGTTATGTTCCAAGACCCCCAGCAGATGCTGAAAAAGCCATAAATGTCCAATTAATGCCTATTTTTGCTACTATAAACTCCTGATGCTCTGCGTGATCGACCACCGATCAAAATCGACCTATTTCTGCACGCACGTGTCATTACGTAAACACTGGAGCTATGTTAACACATTGGCCTTTAAATGGTTTAAAACCCCAATGTATCATTTGTATTTGATATGCATGATATTTCAAAAAGACCAACTTGTTTAAAGTGATGACTTTATTAAAAGATTTCTGGCATTTTGTGCTTAGGAGCTCAATTTTTTTCTTGACTCTGTTGAAAAAGAAGTGATGAAAATCATGCTAATGCTAACAATCACAGACCAATCTTGTTTCAAAGGAGGGGAAATATGATACTTTTCTACCAGGTTTTGTGAAGTTGACATTTTCTGGCATTATGGACAACTGAGCTATCAGGGCAGCATGACTCAGGTGGAAGAGTGATCGTCTCCCAACCTGAAGGTCGTGGGTTCGATCCTCCATCCATTGTGATCATGTCGAAGTATCCTTGGGCTTTGGGGGCCTTGGTGGTGGAAAAGCTCCATCCGAGAGGAAGACCATTCACCATGAAATTGTATCCAATAATCTTCTCCGAGGTTTCTAACAGAGAGCTCGTTCCGCTTTTTGTAGGTGAAGACGTTCAACGAAGCTTGTGTGATGGTGAGGCGGCCCGCTCTGGAGGTCATCGCCTACCTGAAGGAAACGGACGACAGCAAACCTGTGCGGCGATATATGTTCTGTATCCTTATGGTATAACGTCACATGAATGGTTGTCATATTGGGATGAAGCTTAGCGACTTGTTCAGATGGATTAAAGGGCGGCGGGAAGACCATGTCCCTTTGTCACGTCCTGCACTTTTGCTACACGCAGGGATGGCTGGTGCTGCACGTGCCCGATGGTGAGATCATTCGACGACGTCTTTGTTCTCTGGTTGCATTTGAAGTCTGTTTCTCACAGGACCGCATGTCATTGTCTCATTAGCATAATTGCAGTTTTTTAGGTTCGGTCCATCTTCTTGAGCTTCTCCTGCATGTTTTCTGTCCCCGCAGCCCACAGCTGGGTGAAGAACTGCAAGGAGCTGCTGCCGTCGTCCTTCAGCGCCTCTCGCTTCGACCAGCCTTTGCAAGCCACCCAGTGGTTGACCAACTTCAGAATCACCAACGAGCCCTTCCTCTCCAAGGTGAGCACGTGCGGCTGTTGACGCCGTTTGCGTCGGGAGACCGTAGCACATCATCACGCTGATGATGCACATAAAGCAGCGGGGCGTCCACGGCAGCTGCAGCGGCAAGGCGGGCTCCATTATTTAATGGCCTTTTAATGAGAGGCATTACCTCCCCGGCGTTTATAGTCTACTTGAGTAAACGGGAATGTAATCACCCAAATCCACATCATAAATCTTCTTGGTTTAACGTAAAATGTGCAAATCCTTCCGCCCCCCCCCCTCAGATAACCACGACACAGCGCTACGTGTGGACCAAGAGAGAATTCACGGAGGAGGGCAGACCCCTTGGAGAGCTGGTGGATCAGGTTCGCCTTTTTAGAAAGTCATATAAAAATGACATATTACTTATTTGTACCAATATTAATTTATTAGAGACATTTTAGATAGTGGGGGACAATCATTTTGCTAGAATTAAGTTGTAATGTTTTATAATTGTACTATAATATACCTTATATTTCCTTATATGGGGGGGCCCGGATACAGTGCGACCAATCACAGTGGAGTAAATTAAAACAGAAATCCAAGGAAATACAGCTGGAGTAGGTGCAGATTCTGGAAGATCTAGAAAGCTTTGTGTGCAAAGCTGCTCTATAGGAGTCGACTACTCAATACTAGGGGCCCAAAATGAGCATAATAGGGTCCCCTTTAAGAAAGAACTGTACTAAGCATGCATCAAATGTGTTATTTTGGGGGTGGGGGTCTGCAGGGCATCTCTCGCGTGAAGAGCAGCAGCGACGTGGTGGGCGCGGTGATGAAGGAGCTGAGGCTGCAGAGCGGCCGGCCGGGCAGCGTCTTCCGCCTGGCCGTCGCCGTGGACGGCGTCAACGCTCTGTGGGGGCGATCCACCATCAAGAAGGAGGACAAAAGCGCGGTGAGCTCAAAGTCCGCTTGCGAACTCCGTCACTGAAGCTTCACAACCTGACGTGCCGCTACGTTTTCCCGCCAGGTGGATCCCGAGGAGCTGACTTTGATTTGCAACCTGAGGAAGCTGATGAGGAACGACTGGGTGAGAAGACATGAAGTGTGCATTTTTAGATGGGCTTCCTTTCCTTTCCTGTCCTCTCCTTTTTAGACGGGAGGCGCCATCATCACCACGCTGTCCTACACGGGCGCCGTCTACCCTCCTAAAAACGCCTACCTGCCTCAAGAGCTGCTGGGAGAGGTCAGAGGTCATTTATACAGTTGCTTGATTTGTTTCTAACTTGAAACGCAGGTCATATTACAAAAGTACACGTTATATAAATAATATACTATTATTATATATATTTTTCTGTGGTAATATTTTTGGTTTCTCCTCCTTTTCAGCGAGGCTTTGACAACATGGATCCGTTCATCCCGGTGTCGGTGCCCTATTACGACGAGAAAGAGTTTGAGAGCTGCTATCTGTACTACGTAGACCGCAACTGGCTGCAACATCCCAAGAGTAAGAATCACTGCTCACACCGCCGCTACGCACACGCCATCCTGGCTTCTTTCATCGTCCTTCCTTCTCAGGCCGAACAGAGGAGGGCAAGAAAGAAGTCGTCTTTTTGACCGACAGGAACCCTTCGCTTGTGGACAGGATCTGCGCCTTCCTATGAAGTCTGAGGCAACTTCAAAGATCCGCCCGATAGAATTGCATAAACCGTCTGTATTCGTTATTCTGTAAATTATTCATTCAACACGTTTACTAATAAAGTATGTAACTTTATTGTTTTGAAGTATGCTGCTTCAACGCAAGCTCAGCCACATTCTAACAATATCACTTAACAGCAAAAATGTGAACACAAGTTCCAATTTAACAAGAATAATATTGTAATTAAAATATTAAAGTTTTTTTTAAGATGTAATTTTTGGAAAATTAGGTTGAGGGTTTATGGAAATAAAGTAATAATTACCTGAAGAAAAGTTGACTAAAGTAAACTAAAGATATTTTCTGAATACACGCAATTTACCTTTAATGCAGTATTTTTGCGTGAGGCAACTTTAATGCTATTTTAATGCATCTCTTAAGTCCCGAGTGAAACAGCACCACCAAGCGGCTGGCTCCGTTATTACACACTTGTTCACGTGACCTGGCCGACCAAAAACACGCCGAAAAAGCCAGCGGTGGTCCTAAACTGCTGTCATGGCAGGTAGGACAGATTTGAGACGTTTTAAAAGGACGGAAACGCGGCTAAAGGTCACAGAATGACACAATAGGAAGCACGTGTGTCAGCTGGATTGTTATATTGAGCAGAATTTGCAGTGTAAAGTCATTTCCGGACTCACATGACGGCCAAGGGGTGTTCAAAGCTTGCCTGTTCAAAAATGCTGCCGTTATTCCATTGTGTTGTTTTGCTAGCTGCTGTTTTCCACAGCACAACGACCGCCTTCTCAGGTAACACAAACTTTTAAAAGCTCGTTAACTATAAGATACTAATGCGTCTTTTCTCAACAGGAAGCAAAAAGTGTGTTTCCAGAAGCTTCGGCCATGACTCGGTGGTGTGTGAGTGTAATTCCACGTACTGTGACACCCTGGGCTCCGTGTCGCCGCCACCGCCGGGTCACTACATCTCCTACCTGAGCAGCAGGGACGGCAGCCGGCTAGAGGCAAGCCAAGGACCCGTCAGGCTCAACAGCACTGGAGCCGGTGGTGAGCCGTCGCCATCGCACCTTTGGCCAGTTTAGAGTCTCCAATCAATATTGATTGTCTCCCCAGGACTGAGACTGACCCTGCTTCCGTATAAGAAGTACCAGAAGATAAAAGGATTTGGTGGAGCTCTGACAGATGCAGCAGCCATGAACATCCTCTCACTTTCTGCTGGAGCACAAGACCAACTGCTGAGACAGTACTTCTCTGCAGAAGGTATGAGATGCAAGGTTGAAATCCTGTTTATTACCGCACTCACCTGGCAGGGCGTGATGTTTACCTGCACACATCTAATGACGTCCCATAGAAGACCTGGACCATAAAACTCCACCCTTACAATTACATTTTTTCCCTTTCATTTCTAAAAGCGCTGTATAATATTAGGACAGTAAAGTTAGCATTTTGAAAGAAAAAAGTGGAGGAGAAAAAAAGGAAATATTACTTGGAAATTTGTAAGAATTCTTAGAACAATATTGTAACCTTGACAAATATTATAAAGGTACCATTTTTGTTATCATGACTAATCATGTAATATTTAAAAATAAAATCATGAAAGTTGGGGAAAAAAAACATTTTACAAGTAAAAAAAAGTTGCAGAAAGAGAAGAAAAAAAGGTAAATATTACTTGGAAAATTGGAAGAATTATTAATATAATGCTGTAATGTGAGAAGTACCATAAAAGTACTGAAAAAAACTTTGGCAAAAAAATGTCAGAGAAAGAGAAGAAAAAAAAGATCAATAATAGTATGAAAATTGTAAGAATTATTAGAATAATGTTGTAACTTTGTGAGGAGAAAAAAAACAATTATGTAATATTCCAAGAAAAAAATTAATGTTGAAAAAATCATTTTGCATCAGAGAAAAATAAAAAAGGTAAATATTACTTGGGGGAGAAAAAAATAATGGTTTCAATGTGAGGAGATAAAAATGACATATAAATGTACTATTTATTTGCTTTGATAATTATGACAATAATGATTTAATAGTCCAAGAAAAAACGCTTTTGCAAAAAAATGTCAGAAAGATGTAAAAAAAATGTCAATATTAGTATGAAAATTGTAAGAATTATTCAGAATAATGTTGTAACTTTGCGAGGAGAAAAAAAACAATTATGTAATATTCCAAGAAAAAAAATAGTTTAAATAATTTTGCATCAGAGAACAATAAAAAAGGTAAATATTAAAAAATAATGGTTTTAACGTGAGGAGATAAAAATGACAAATATAAATCTATTATTTGTTTTTATAATTATGACAATTATGATTTAATATTGCAAGAAAAAATGAAACATAGGGAAAAAAATAATTTTCCATGTAAAAAGAAACGTCAGCAAAAAATAAAAAAGGTAAATATGACTTGGAAAATAGTAAGAATTATTGTAGTAATATATTGAGGCTGTGATGGTCAGGTATCGGCTACAGCGTTGTACGCGTTCCCATGGCCAGCTGTGACTTCTCCACTCGTCTCTACACCTACGCTGACACACGGGGGGACTACAACCTGGACAACTTTACACTGGCCCCCGAGGACGTCAACATCAAGGTACACACACACACACTTATATATATTTTATATATATATATATATATATATCTATATATATATGGTTTGTTTGGCATCAGATCCCCCTCCTGCATCGTGCCCAGGCCATGTCTCCCCACCCCTTGTCTCTGCTGGCCAGCGCCTGGAGCGCCCCCGCCTGGTTAAAAACAAATGATGCACTGATAGGAAAGGGTTCCTTGAAGGGAGAACCCGGTGGGAAGGAGCATAGAACCTGGGCTCGGTACTACATCAGGTGATTAGATGAAAAAAAACTATTTGTAATGAAAGCATTGAATTCTTATTTCTTGTTCCTGTCAGGTTCCTTGAGGAATATTCCAAGTATAATTTGACCTTCTGGGCCGTGACCACCGGGAATGAACCCACAGCGGGATCCATGACCAACTACAGGTGTCCTGTCTCACACGCGAGGCTCGCTCAGGCGGACGGAGATGTACAGTACAGTACAGTACAGTAGCGTCTTCGTACAGTACAGCAGCGTCTTCCTCATTGCAGTTTCCAGGCTCTGGGCTTCACTGCCGAGGAGCAGAGGGACTGGGTGGCCTTGGACCTGGGCCCCGCCCTCCACGCGTCGTCGTTCTCCCGCACGCACGTCCTCTTGCTGGATGACAACCGTCTGCTGCTGCCTTACTGGGCCAAAGTGGTGAGTCGGGAAGGTCCTTTTTAACTTTTAGCCCACCTGATGGATGCTAAAGATGGCTGCAGAGGCATGAAGGCTATGGATTCATATGTGTATATATATATATATATCATATATATATATATATATATATATATATATATATATCACATATATCGTATACATCAACATAGGAAGCACGCACCATCGACTTGGCTCATCCACATGTCACACGAAGAAACTGGCCACACGTGGCGGCAATCAACAACATAAGCCACCTAAACTGTTCCAGGCAGTATGAAACTAAATAGGCTACTTTGGCAGTAAGAAGTCATTAAGCCACACAGGAAGTAGGAAATAAATAAGGTGGATCAGGCAGTAGGAAATTACCAAAAAATCCAGAAAAAAACACATAGGCAGTAGGAAATAAAAAACAAAGCCACATGAAAATAAAAAAAAAACAGTCAGAAGAAAAGGTACACAGGGCAGTAGGAAATAAAAAAAGAAGGCAGTAGGAAATAAAGAAAAAAAGAAAGAAAAAGGTACACAGGGCAGCAGGAAAAAAAAAAGAAAAAGTACAAAGGGCAGCAGGAAATAAAAAAAAATGAAAGAAAAAAGTACACAGGGCAGTAGGAAATAAAGAAAAAAAGGAAAAAAAAAGAAAAAGGTACACAGGGCAGCAGGAAATTAAAAAAAGAAAGAAAAAGGTACACAGGACAGCAGGAAATAAAAAAGAAAAAGTACAAAGGGCAGCAGGAAATAAAAAAAAAGAAAGAAAAAGGTACACACGGCAACAGGAAATTTAAAAAAAGCAAGAAAAAGGTACACAGGGCAGTAGGAAATAAAAACAAAAGAAAGAAAAAGGTACACAGGGCAGTAGGAAATAAAAAAAAAGAAAGAAAAAGGTCCACAGGGCAGTAGGAAATAAAAAAAAAAGAAAGAAAACGGTACACAGGGCAGCAGGAAATAAAAAAAAAAGAAAGAAAAAGGTCCACAGGGCAGCAGGAAATAAAAAAAAAAGAAAGAAAAAGGTCCACAGGGCAGTAGGAAATAAAAAAAAAGAAAGAAAAAGGTCCACAGGGCAGTAGGAAATAAAAAAAAAAAGAAAGAAAAAGGTCCACAGGGCAGCAGGAAATAAAAAAAAAGAAAGAAAAAGGTCCACAGGGCAGTAGGAAATAAAAAAAAAAAAAGAAAGAAAAAGGTCCACAGGGCAGCAGGAAATAAAAAAAAAAGAAAGAAAAAGGTCCACAGGGCAGTAGGAAATAAAAAAAAAGAAAGAAAAAGGTCCACAAGGCAGCAGGAAATAAAAGCACAGGCAGGAGGAAATGTTTATAAACCACAGGAAGTAGGAAGGTTCCTCAGGCTTTTGTAAATAAGACAAAGGCAGTAGGAAACAAAGATGGAGTGATGGAGAATCATCTTACCGAATGCACCTGTCGGCCGTCATGTGACCCCCCCCCCCCCCCCAGGTCTTGGGCGATATCCAGGCAGGACGCTACATCCACGGCGTGGCGGTCCACTGGTACATGGACAGCCTGGTCCCCGCCGCTCCCTCCCTGGCGGCCACCCATGACCTGTACCCCGAGTACTACCTGTTTGGCACGGAGGCGTGTGCGGGCTGGCACCCGCTGGACCGAGGGGTGAAGCTGGGGAGCTGGGAACGGGCGGAAGACTACGCTCACGACATCTTAGACGTAGGACGCATGACTTTCCTTTCCTTCTGTACCTTCTGTGTGTACCAAGTTGACCCCCCCAACACCCCCCGTCTGTGACAGGACCTAAACCATTACATGACCGGCTGGACCGACTGGAACCTGGCGCTAGACCAGACGGGCGGTCCCAACTGGGTGAAGAACTTCGTGGACAGCCCCGTCATTGTGGACGCCCGGCGGGACGTCTTCTACAAGCAGCCCACTTTTTACAGCGTGGCGCACTTCAGGTACACGAGGCACGGCGGGCAGCGGCGAGGCCGACTTTCACTTCCTGCCGTTCTTCTCCGCGTAGTAAGTTCCTGTGGGAGGGGTCTCAGAGAGTGGGCGTGTCCCCCAGCGGAGAGACGCCGCTGAACTTCTCTGCCTTCCTTCGACCCGACGGCTCGGTCGTGCTCGTCATCCTCAACAGGTTGCCGTAGCGACACGTGTCGCCGTAGAGCACGTTTGACAGCACGCCATGTGACGCCGCTCCTGGATCATCAAGTCTTTGTGCTCCTCAGGTCCTCGTCCGCCATCCGGTTTGAAGTGTGGGACCAGACTGTGGGCTTCATCCCGTCCACTGCTCCACCGCGCTCCCTACTCACGCTCGTCTGGTCCACTCGGGGATGAAAGCGTTCATGTTGTTACTGAAAGACAAGGTAAGCCTGAACGCATCACTCGCCGGGATTCCTTCCAAAATCGTGGAAATCCTTCTTTCTCTCATTGGGGGGTAATTTATAAAGTTGGAATTTATTAAAAAAGACACAGATAATAATCGGGATAAAAATACTTTAAAAAGATGGAATGTTCTGGAAAATGATTTAGGAAGAAAAGTTTGAGAGAAAAAAGGATGGAATATTGTGACGATAGCATTTCTATCGTATGAAAAAAAAGTCCTGAAAATGAAAAAATGTTGGTTTTTTTTAGGAAAAAAGTGGAATGTTATGAGAATAACGTTGGTATTTTGTAAGAATAATCTGCATAAAATTGCAGGTTTTTTTAAGGAAAAAATGGAATGTTATGAGAATGGAATTTCTGTCTAGTAAGAAAGTCATGAAATAAGGATAAATTGATACTATGACAAGAAAAATGATGGAATGTTATGACAATAGCATTTTTATATTGTATGAAAAAGAAATTATTTTCTAAGGAAATTGAATGTTGTAAGAATGAAACTGTAACCTAGTAAGAATAATGCTGTAGTATTACTAGAGAGAGGGTGCAATGATTTTGTAAGAAAAATGTAATAAAAACTAATTTTGTAAGAAAAAAGATGTAGTTTTGAGAATCATTAACTGCTAGCAGTTCATAGCTAATATGGTATTCCTCACACAGGCGCACCATCTAGTGGCTGAAATAGGTCATGACACGCTCATTGAATAATTGAAAGCCAGAACAAAAACATTTTTTTGGTCATTTTATTAATACATCATAGACATTTTTTTCATTTATATAATATACAACTCGTTAATTAAGCACATATTTCACATTTGCGTCTCCATTCTCAATGTGTTTTTTTTTTCTTTGTTTTGACTACAATTATTTACATTTAAAAAACAAAAGGATGATAAAAATATGAAAGTCAGACAGTCAAACACGGGGATTAAATGACACGGGGATGACCTCGGATTATTAGAATATATACACCAGGGGGGTGTGTGGGTGGGGGCGGGGCTTTAGGAGGCGCTCCAAGCGTGTGATATTTCCGTTTAGGAAACATTAGAATAGCAACTTAATGTGAGAAACTCCCATTTAATAGGAATCTCTGCAAAACAGTCACGTGGCATGGCATGACCCCCCCTTCCCAGCCCCCCAAAAAGCGCCTGCAGGGACCGGCTATGTTTCTATTGGTCAAAAAGGACAGCAGCTGACCTGAAAAGGGAGGATTTAAGAAGGGAGCGCGTGTGTTTATGGAGGACAGAAAATAAAGACAAACGGGATCAAACGTGATTATGACAACAACGTAGGCCAGAAGCGTCTCAGAAGGACCATCTCTCCTGTGTGCGGGGGTCCATGGAGAGGGAGGGCGGCTGTGACGGGGGCTGGCTGCTGCTGTCTTCTCCGTTCAAACTTTTCCGACACACTGGACACGTGTCGTGCTAACAACAACAACAGTGTCAGTGCGCTGCGTTGACAATGGCGGCCTGTGCGGCGTGGACTCACCATCTCCAGCCAGGGAACTATACAGTCCGAATGGAAGACGTGGTTGCAGGGGAGCTGTCGCACGGCTTCGCCCACCTCGAAGTCCTCTTTGCACACGGGACATTCCATGCAACAGTCTGCAAAGGCGGACGGGACGCGTCAAGTCCACATGGAATAATGTATGGAGGCAAAATAGGATGCACTACTTGGCTGCAGCCAGCAGAGGCGCTGTTGATTCCGTCTCAACTAAATTTCAGTATGGAACATGTTTTTTAAACAATGTACTGAAATTAAGATTAATTAATTAATATTTAAAAATTAATAAAAATATTTAAATCAATTTACCATTAAATGTTAAAATATTTTTATTTATTTATTATAATTTACATGAATAAATAATTAAAAACATGACAAGAAAAATAAAATTTTGATTAACAAGAAATTGCATATTACCAGTAATTTTACAATAAAAGGTTAAAGTAAAACGGGAAAAAATGCTTTGCCCTATCGGTAAAAAAATATACATAACATACTAATGCAAAAGAAATACCGTATTACAAGAAAACATTTTTTTTTTACAGATGTCAATGTTAAAATGTATTTTTTGGGGGGATATTATTCATGAGGCGCACAGGACTTATATATTTAATAATAAATAAACATAAAATAAAAGGAGAAATGACATATTACCAGAAAAGGTTCACAAGCTCCCTCCATCGTGGTTTTTCAAAAATATATTCATAAATCATTCATTTCTGTGGCTGAATATGGCCAATTATTTTAAGAAAGCATATTTAAGCAAATGTTGTGTTTAAAAGTCTAAAAGAAGTCAAATCCAAAATGATATGAAGCATTTAGAAGATCCATTTAAAGATGTCACGTGGTAGCCGCCACAGGAAGTACTCTACCGTACAGGAAGTGTGCACATGAATTTGGAATCAGTGCCGATCCGAATGAGGACTGTCGGAAGTACAAACGGAGCGCGTGCGGGAAGAAGACAAACGGTCTGACCTGCTTGTTCCTGAGAAATATTGACGAAGGGTAGCGAGGAGATCTTCTCCTTCTCGGCTGGAGGAGGTCCCGTGTTGTCCAGCTGACCTAGTAACTTGACACACACGTACATGTACACGTATGTCAGGTGGACGGGGACGAGGTCAAAGGGCGAGTTTCACCAGTGTGACGCGTACCTGCGTTATGACGGCGTCCAAGCCCCCGTGTCCCCAGGCGTAGTCTCCGGGGTTGGAATGCAGCATCCCTGTCCTGGAGGAGACGCCGGTCAGAACGTGGGAGTCACATTGAAAAGGGTGGATGCGGGGGCGGGGATCTCACCATGACAGGGGCGGCGAACCGGAGACACCGGAGTTGGCGAAGAGACCGGCGAGGAACTGTTGCACAATCCTGAGTGAGTTGAGACGACAATGAGTGTTTGCTAGCGGTTTGCTAGCGGATTGCTAACGGATTGCTAACGCTGCCGCAGCTTGACTAACGCTGACCCTTCCACGGCAGGCGAGCGGTCGGGCCGAGTGCTGACTCTGGATCTGTATCTTCTCTGGCTGTGTAGGCGAGGGGGGCGGGCCGGGCCCCAGTGGTCGCCGCCGCCGCCCAGCGAGGCCGCCAAAGGTCCCCCGAGGCCCGCGGGGGCCGAGCCCCTGATGGGTCCGCCTCCGAACCCGGCGAAGTCGCCGAGGGCGTTCAGGCGCCCGCCGGGGAGCCGGGGCTCCGAGTCGGGGTTGTCGTTGTCGGTGGAAAACGGCCGTTCCATCAACAGCAGGTGCCAAAGCTGCAAGGGACAAAGGGTCAGGTCCGCCCCCACATCCGTGGGCGCCGTCACTCAGGTGAGGTTCGTACCTCTGCAAACTCGGTGGTTGTGTCATCCAGCCCGTTGGCGCCGCCCTCCAGGAGACTGCTGGGGGTGCAATAACAGGCGTTCGCCCACGTTGAGTGGCGATAAAGGGCGATAAAAACGTGGGTGGACACATGACGCTTACCTGGAATCTTCCGTCACTTCCTCGATGAAGCCTGAGTCACAGCGGGGACACACGTACTCCTACACAAAGTACACAGCTTCAAATACATCCAAAAGTAGAAACGTATTTACATAAGTACAATATAATAAAAAAAAGTTATACAATATATATTTTTAGAAATCCAATAAGACGGGAAGAAAACGTTATTTTGCTAGCATGGGGGGGGGGGGGGGGGTGCTAGCCTGCAGTCCCTCTTGACAAGCATTCTGCGCTGTTGCTGTTAGCGATGAGGATGACGGCGCTGCCGCGGTGCATCATGTGACCTCTGCCTGTCACGAGCGGGGGCAGGCGAGGACGTCTGTGCCCGGCCTTTCTTGCCGCATGTTGAACACATCACGTGAAATAGTCCAGCCATTTTTTTTAATAACGCAAGCGTTGGCGTTACGGGGACACGGCCACAATGGGAATACTTCCTATTTGGGTTGGAGCGTTTTAAACGGCGGTTTAGAGGAAATAAGGCGTCTGCTACAACGATGGAATGTAACCTCGGGGATGGAAGCCGGCCCGCCAGCCACACCCCGTGTCTTCAACAATGGAGGATCGTGTGTGAGCAGGAGGCCGCCGCGTTGTCGTTCGTGGGTACGAGGCAGAGAGGCCGTGACGTCGCGTTAGCTTAGCGAGGAGGAAATGCCGGTGGTTCGCAGGAGGGTGCGTGGATGACAACAGGTCTGCTTTCGGCTTGTGAGCAGGCAGATTGGAATTGTCCTGTTAAAGCATCCACTCTGCTAGGGAGACATTTTTTACAGTCATCCTTTTAAACAGTCACCCGTTTACGTCAACAAACCACCAGCTTAAGTTGACATGCCGAGATCAATAGGTGGCGCTCAAGGGGCCGCCCGTTTACGCGGAGGTGTGTTGTAGTACGGGAGAAAGATGGGGTGCCCCCATCAGATATGGATATCGGGTGGATGGATCAGATTCCGTTGGCCTGCACGCCGATACATACGTGTTATGTCATAGTCGTCACAACGCGATATCAGTGATAATATCATTGTTGTCAACGTCGCTTCCTCGGCTTTGCTGCGACTTCACGGTGGCAGGCGTTTGATCTCCGTTGTTTTTGTTGCATTTCCTGCGAGCGCTTGTGTGTGTCAGAGAGGGCGGGCCAGGTAGCGCCAAATAAGCATCTGTGGCGGTCCAAGAGCACGGGAACGCTGCAGTTATTGGCTGTTGTTATCCGTGTTACATTGGCTCTGCCTTTTAAGCTACTTTATGCTAAGCAGGTAGAGGTGGAGTCCCGTAGTAGCACTCTCATATTCAAATGAAGTCATGCAAAGTCTAGTGTGGGGGGGGGGGTATCTGGTAGAGCGACAACACAACTGTACGCTCGGGGGCGAAAGTGCATGTTGACATTGTGTTTGCGGGATGGGTGTCATTTTCACAATGTCTTGCGAGACCCTGATGGTGTTCGGTTTGGCTCAAACTTCCTGGGCACCTCTTTCACAATAAAACTAACATCCATGTTTTTGGGATGTGGGAGGAAGCCCGATCAGATCTCCTGGCTAACATGTGCATAATTGGCTCTACCTGCAAAGCAGCTACGCATGGTGCCAAACAGGAAACGCCAAGCCAAAATAAGAGCACAAAAAAAAACACGTAAAAAGTTTTTGCCACTTTTCCCCTCTAAGTTGTATTGGACATTGAAGTATTTGTCTTATTTTGCACAGTAAAGCATCACCTGATTTAGTTGGAGCGAGGAGATGCTTCGTATTATTGGTATCGGTAATGAATTGCTGGACTATATTGGATATCGGCAATATCGAGCATCTCCAACTGTTACCATTTAAACTAGTGTTGAGTAGCTCAACATTTTTAAGAGAACACACTTCAAGAATAATAATAATAATAATGCAAACTGTACTCAATTTCTTAGCAAGATATAGTAAATAAAAGGCAAGAGTGTGAGCGTTTAAAAATAACTATCTTCTAAATGTGACCAAAATGGTCTCCAATCAGCATCCAATGTCCAACATGTTACTCACACAGTTGCAATACAAATCGAAACTAAGCCTCACAATGTTATGGTGGTGAAGTCCCCCTGCTTGGACAATCACGGCGTTTCAATCAGATAAGGGACAAACTGAAATTGAAAGCAGGGATTTAACGTAATTGAAAACACAACAGTGAGCGTTGGTTTTTGGACTAAAATGTCCTTGCTTTTTGTCTGTTTTGGACAACAGACAACAGTACGAGCAGCCGAAATGTGGCTTTTAACTGACTTTTTTGGCAAAACAGTCAACCATGGCTAACCTAAACACAATATACTGTTGCGTGTGCTATATTTGGCGAATAAGTTTCCAAGTGTCAGTGGTTAAATGATTGAGTTAACAAACAACAAACGCCGCTGACTGCTAGCAGGCTAACTAGCTAAGGTTTAGCTATGCAAGGCAAACGGAACACACGATGAACAAGAAAGACGCTTCCTTGTCGGCCGAGCACACATTGTGACATAAACACCGGCATAAAAACATGTAGCTTACCGGGAGTTTAGGGTTTACTTCTCCCTTACAACAATGACAGAAAAAGCGATGCGGGGGAACAGCCGCAGCCTCCGCCATCTTCCCCTCACCGAGCACAAACAGTGACGTCGATCCTGCCAAGTGACTACATGACCCCGCCTCCTTCCCAACATGCACTGCTGTACATATCAGCCAATCACAGTGAGGCAAATCCGGAAGTGGAAGGGTTTGCGTGTTGACAAGCAACAGCCGCGTGTGATTACAAGGAAATTGTGGCTTTAGACCGTAGCCGAATGGAAAGGTTTGTGATGATAAACTATTACAGTTGACTGTATATTGTATTAAAACGTGCATGACGTGTAGCTAGCTGATCTTTATTCCCTTCCTTTCATGTATCCCTGATCAGATGACTGCCCAGGAGGTCCGTTTGTGTGGTCTTCTACTGCAGGAGCACTTTGGAGAAGTGGTGGAGAAAGTAGGAACACACCTGCTCAGAAATGGAGCCCAAAATTTAAGATCCATTCTTCATGAGACCGGCATCTCTCTGGACTTGGTATCACGACTACTTTTATATTTGTTTGTTTTTTTCCTCTAACTTCGGGCCATTTTGCCTAATCCCAAAGTTAGGAATTGTCAAATGAAACACTGGCTTTGCATAATAACAATAAGAAAGCGTAAACCAGACATAACATTGCCAGAATTAAGTTGCAATTTGTGACACAAAAAATCATATTACACATCACATTACACATCTTGCATCAGCAAGAGGTGTGTTTTAAAAAAAAGGAAAATGCATATTGCAAGACAACAAAGTACATTCATAATTTACTAAAAATGCCATTTATGAAAAAATATTTTTTTGCAAGAAGAAAGTTGTAATTTACAATAAAGCTTGAAAACATGAAAAACCAATAACAATACAAATAAAGACAAGTTGTTGAAAAGTAGCATTTTTTTTTAAAAGAAAAAGGCCCTCAAATTTGTTTTTATATTTTACTTTGAAGAAAAAGGAGTACTACCACAATAAAGTTGTATTTTACAAATCATAATTTACAAGAAAACAGTCATATCTGAAGAAGTCACGTTATATTAATTGTATAATATGGACCCAACTCTATATATAATGTGTCTTCACTTCCCAGGTGAAAAAGTCACTGTGTGTGCTCATGCAACACGGGACTTGCACCTTCAGCCCAGGCCGCAAAGGACCCGGGAGCCCCGCGGAGTTCCAGACCAGCTGCAGTCTCATTCTGAAAATCCTCCGCTACCCGCGCTACATCTACACGGCCAAGACCCTGTACGGCGACACCGGAGAGCTCATCGTGGAGGAGTTACTGCAGAGAGGTCACATGACCATGAGCGGCATTGTCAAGATAGTGGCTGATCGCCTCACCCAGACAATGGAGGGTCAGTTACACCAAATGGGAAGAGCGAGGAATACTGTGTGTTTAAAAACATCTGTCGTTGTTTTAGATGGCCACAGCATGGACTACAGTGAAGTCACATCTGCCTTCTCCAAACTGGTGGAGACCCATTTTCTTCAACGCTGCCCTCCAGTGGCGAGTGCACAAAGTACCGGCAGCGCAAAGTCCGCTGCAGCAGCCGACGTTCCTGTCGTCCCCGTCGCCACCGGCCCAGAGAGCTTCCCGGACTGCTACAAGGTGCCGCAAGTCATGCTCGTCGGACGAGGCAAGAGGCAACTGGAGGACGCAGAGGAGCAAAGCGTTGCCAAGAAGGCCAGGATGGAGACAGTGGTGGGTGTGGCATAACCTTAAAATATACATAATATTCAGTCTTTTCATAACAGACACTATGTAAACTTTTATACAGTTTTTTTCTAAATTAATTCTTCCTTTGCACACTCATCTAAAAAGCTTTTTTTTTTTTTTACATGAATGATTCTGTGAAGCCGATTTATTCCGATATATTCCCAAATATCCCAGTAATGACTTTATCATCGTTCTACTTGTGCGTTTGTGTTCAGACTCACGGCGATGAGGGCGTTTACTGGCAGGTGAACTTTGAGAGGTTCCATCTCCACTTCAGAGACCAAGCCATCATCGGTGCTGTGGCCAACAAACTGGACCAGGTCGGCCATCTTAATGATATGATCTATCACCATGTTACGGTTCTTCTGGAATGCATTAACACCACAAACACCACATTTGATTCATAAATGAGGAATAAATTCACTCATCAGGGTCGGGATTGGAACCGATAACCTGCAAACGGTACCGTAAATATTTGAAGGGTCTGTTTCTGTGTCTTCCACCTCAGACCAGCAGTGAGATAGTGAGGACCATGCTGAGGATGAGCGAGGTGACGACCTCGCCCACGGCCGCCTACACCAAGCCGCTCGCCGCTAACGAGATCTTCCGGTCCCTGCCGGCCGCCTACAACATCCCCAGACCCATCCTAGACCAGTACCTCACTCTGCTGGTGGATGACCCGGTACGACCTCTCATTTTTTCACTTGCGTGGTTTAATAATCCGCATAGAATTATTTAATTCTATGTTTTTTAGATGGAGTTTGTGGGCAAGGCTGGCGAAAGTGGAGGAGGGATGTTTGTCGTCAGTATCTTTTTGTGTTTTTTAATCATCTTTAACGATGAAACACAAAATATGTCTTATTTTCCTGACGGATGTATCAGATTTGCACCGAGCGCTGGCCAGCCTGGCGCGGGCCACCGTGGAATCTGTCGTGCAAGAGAGGTGAGCGTGCGCCGTCATCCTGCCACAACAGTGAAACGACCACATCGCTTTTTTTTTTTTATGTCAGATTCGGATCCCGATCGGCTCGCATCTTCCGTCTGTTGCTGAAGAAGCGACACCTGGAACAGAAGCAGGTGGAGGACTTGGCCATGATTCCGGCCAAGGAAGCCAAAGACATGCTCTACACGCTCCTCTCTCAGAACCTGGTCCAGCTGCAGGTAGCCATGTCAAGACCGCCGTAGAAACCACCATAAACGAGGTCTCGGTAATTTACTGTGATGATGGTGAGACTTGAACCCCGCAGCAACAAGCCGTTATTGCAGGCTTGAATCATCTCACGACAAGACCAATGATTATAACATGATAACAATAACATAGGCTACTCTGGTGGCCTCAG
Source organism: Doryrhamphus excisus (assembly GCF_037039965.1). Classification (NCBI taxonomy): domain Eukaryota; kingdom Metazoa; phylum Chordata; class Actinopteri; order Syngnathiformes; family Syngnathidae; genus Doryrhamphus; species Doryrhamphus excisus. Next base: position 17,932,738 of record NC_136373.1, read on the forward strand.
AAACTCTGACATCACTTCCTGTTCTACACACATTTCTGCAGAGTCTCATTTAATATGTCTTAAATGGCTTAGTGCCTCTTATGTCTACTATATCGGGTAATAGGAGTGTAAGGGTAACTATAGGGGTGTTATGTCATGTCTAGGCTACTCTGGTGGCCTCAGAAACCCCGACATCACTTCCTGTTCTACACACATTTCTGCAGAGTCTCATTTAATATGTCTTAAATGGCTTATTACCTCCTATTATGTCTACTATATTGGGTAATAGGAGTGTGAAGGTAACTATAGGGGTGTTATGTCATGTCTAGATGTCTCTAATAGTAATAATACACTTATATTTGCAGAAACTACACACATTTTAAAGCTCATTATAGTGAACCTTGACTGTTAAACACCAAACAGGCGAGCGGATATGAAACAGATGATATGAAAGATGGTGAAAAGTTGAATACATGGCCTACGTTATTGCAGTCAAAAGTTTGGAGACAGTCACTCATGCTATTGAATGAGAAAGCGTCTCCAAACTTTTGGCCAAGTCTCACCATAAGAGGGTATCATTTTTGTCTGCAGGAAATCCCAAAGACTCCAGATTATGCACCTTCTCGTACCTTCTATCTCTACACCGTCAACCAACTGTCTACTGCCAGGATGCTGCTTCAGAACTGCTACAAGGTAAAAAACGAACCAAAAACTTCATGATGGATGAAGACTTCTGTTAATGGAGGCTTTGTCGGCCAGACGGTGGCCAACCTCATCCAGAGACGCCTATTTGAGTCCACGAACAACAAGTGAGTGTGTCGTCAGCGGCGGTCCTTCTTCCATGATTGACTTAATGGCGTTTTGTTTGATTGGCAGGCGTCTGCTGGAGAAGTCCCAGCGCATCGAGGCCATCCTGGCGTCCCTGCAGGCCGGGGGGGCGGAGCCGGAGCAGCTGACGGAGGTGGAGGAGATGATCACGGCTCCGGAAAAGCAACAGCTGGAGTCTCTGCGGCTTCACGTCAACAAGTAGGATGAGTTTGCTAACGGGTGTTTTTGCTAGCGCTCTTCGACTCCGCTTCCTGTGTGCTCCTCCAGGTTGGATTCAGCCGAGAACCAAGTGGATGAAACCATCTTTCTGCTGGAATCTTACATCCACGCCACCACCTCATCCTCAAGCTAAGACTTTGCTCCGCTGCACTTACACTTCCTGTATCCGTCACCGCAGACTTGACGCTTTTACACTTTAGTTCTTCACTTTTAGGCCTAAAATGAAATTTAATCAGACTGAAAAATCATCATGTCGCTCCATGGCTGCTGGTTGGTTTTAATACTCATTATGGGGGGGGGTCATATGTGACCATTGGTCTTGGGAAAAGGTCATATTATGACTACTTTTTTTTCAGAAAAAACTACAATAAAGTTATATTAATTATATTAAAAAGTTATATTAACTTTTTTCTTGTAAATTTACGATTTTTTTTTCTCAAAATCTCCGATTTATTTTCTAATGTGGCCCTGATACTCATTTATGAGAAAAAAAAGTTGCAGCACTATATTACCTTACCTTATTACCTGATAATATTACCTTCACAAGAATAACATTTACAAGAAAAAAAAGTCTCAGATTAGTTTTCAATGTGGCCCTGATAATTTATGAGAAAAAAAGTTGCAGCATTATGATATTACCTTACCTTATTACCTGATATTACCTTCACAAGAATAACATTTACAAGAAAAAAAAGTCTCAGTTTAGTTTTCAATGTGGGCCTAACATTGGGTGGTAGCAATCAAATAAATGAGTCAATAGTTTGAATATAAAATATTTATATCTAATATTTGGCCTTATGTTGGTATTTAATTTCATGACATCAGGGAAATTGGTGGTGTAGGTTCCGTGTAACTTAAGCAACAAATTGCGTTTGGTCGCAGTTTTCCTTTATTTCAGTTCAAGTGGTGATTGTTTGAAATGTGAAACCATGATCATGTCGCTTTATTAAATAGACCAAATGTGGTAGAGTACAATTCCAAACGGAAAACAAGACTATTTACATAAGTGCTCCATAACCCTGGAAGTAGCGGGAAGTGCATTCCTCCTGCCGGACCGCTGAGATGCTCCTTCGGGGGGAACCCCTGATTGTATTTGGACTCTTTGGTTCAACGCCCACCTCAGTCCTCGTGGTTCTCGTCGTCTCTGTGCTTGCGTGCGAAGAAGCCGAGCTGAGGAGAAATTGACTCTGGGTCACGCTCTGAACTTTGACCTTCCCTAACCGTTAGCGCCGATGTCCAAATACCTTCCATAGTATGAAGATAATGAGCGCCAGGAGCAGCAGACCGCCGATGATGCTGCCGATCAGAATCCACAGTGAGATGGGAATTGCTCTTCCCTTCAGCACCTCCAGGATGGTCTTCAAACGGAAGAACATATTTGACATAGATGTACACAAACTAGATATTTACTGTAGATCTTACCTCTCTCCAGGCCGTCTCTGTTCCCAGAGTGATGAGGTTGGTCTCTTGGGGTGCAATCTGATACATGCCGATTATCCTTGCCGACTTATACTTGGCCTGCAGACAAAAACACAAAAGAGGTCACAAAAATAGTTTGTACCTGCAAAAAACAAAAACACAGAAAAAAAGTGTAATTTGCATGACAGGCCACTAGTTAACATTATTAGAGCCCTCTGGACATGAAATAACACCCCTATAGTCACCTTTACATTACCCGATATTATATATATATATATATATATATATATATATATATATATATAAATAATCTTCCCCATGAAGGTCTCATTATTGAGGATCTCACCTTTCTGAAAAAGTCATCATGGACTCTCCGGCTAAGTCGAACAACCGCAGTCTGGCCTTTCGGGAGCTGCTGGACCTGACAGGCGACCTCTATGCACCATGACCTGCTGCAATTCTACAAGACAGAAATACCCTTAGACTTCTTTCTGGGGGGGGGCGGTGGACTCAAACAGGCTCACCAGGACGTCGTTCTGCATCATGTCCTCAGGGTGGAGGGGGCGCACGTCCCTTTGGCGGCCCTTCAGCTGAGCCAGCTCGCTCGTCACGCTGCAGTTCACGCCCGTCGCCTAGGAGACATGTTTTTGCTTGTTTTACACGTGCGATGGGGAAACGGGGTTTCGAACCCGTGAACGAGGACAAGGACTCACGTTTTGCGAGGAGACGTCGGTGACCGTCATGAAGACTCGGTCTCCTGCCGCCACGGATGGCAGAAGCAGCCTGAGCTCCAGGTTACTCACGGGGTAGCAGCCCAGGTTCTGGATCTGCAACAAGATCAAGTGCTGAGTCAGAAGGCGTCACGAGATGATACACCAGATTGTGGCGAACTCGAACTCTGTCATCTTGGATTGTGTTTCACTTGGTGACAGTCTTGGGCATTGTGTATGCTAACTCCAACCACTGCGTCAAAGGGACTATTTGACTATCAGAAGGGCTCACTCCGTTCATGTCCTTGTTCTATAGAGCAAACGTGCTAAAGTGCTGAAAGCAATGCACAGAGTGAAACCTCCTCCGGCCAATGAAGCTAGCATGTTTTTGGAATGTGGAAGGAAACCGGAGTACTCCACACAGAGATGCCCAAGCAGAGACTTGAACCCGGGTCTTCAACATGCTAACCACCGTTGGGAGGTCCGAGCTAGCGTTTACCTTGAAGTGCGTGTAGAACTCGGGTCCGATAGCTTCCGACATGGTCCGGGTGGGATGCACCTCGTATCGGTTTAGGTTGGAGTCGCTGCATGCAGTAGAAAAAACGTGTGAGGAGCTCATCACATGACCAAGAGAGGGCGCTGACGTACCTGCTGACGAACAGATCCGGCTCGTACTGGACAAAGCTCTGCAGCTGAACACTGTTGTCCGCTAACGTGTCTTGTCTCTCCACGCTGTCACTGGTGGAGAATAAACGTTTTAGTTCTGGTGGAATCTTGGAAGTGCAAGCAAGTCCGGCCGGTCAAGCTAACCTGGAGGCATGGAGCTTCATTTGGACTCGGCTGTGCAAGGTGGCACAGCTGAACTCAAACTCCAGCATGAAGTTCACCTTTGAATGAGAAGGATAAAACAGTCGGATGGAATGGCGGCGAGGGGGGGGTGGCCTGAACGGCGCGACCTACCTTGGACTGGGAGCGGAACACCGGGTAGCTGACGTTACAGGAGTGGCTGTTGGAGCCCACGGCCGTACACTCGATCTTAAAGTTGGCATCCTCCTACGATTAAAGAAGAAGAAGAAGAAATGATGATGATGATCACTGGACTGGCTCACTCACTTTATCGTGGTTTTTCAAAAATGTGGACGACTACAGCAAATATTCATTTTTAAGCTAATTTTACTTAGATTTCAGCCGAAATGAAGCATTTTTAAGCATAAATGAATTCACAAGATGCATTCAAAGACCCCTTGGGATATGTAGTACTACACACTGGTCACTAGTAATGTCACCTTGATGACGCAATAGCCACCACAGGAAGTACTGGACAGTACAGGAAGTAAAAAATTTTCAGTTCATCAAACAAATGTAAATATTAGTCAATGACAATACAACTGAACACCGAATGCAGTGTTTAAATATTTTTTTTTAAAGTACTACAGGAGGAAAAATATTCAAACCTACATTTATTTACTCTGTGGGGAAAAGTGATCCCCCCCACGTTAAAACACAACTTAATTCATGCTTCCATTGATCACAGCAAGACTTCCAGGGCCTTAAGCAGCAAAACAGCCCCAGACCATCACACTACCTCCACCATATTTTACTGCTTTTTACTGCTGTTGAGCAATGGTTTTGGTTTTGGAACTCTGCCACGCGGGCCGGTGTCTTTCTCATAATAGTCATGAACACTGACCTTAACTGAGGCAAACGAGGCCTACTACGCTTCTTTGGATATGGTTGTGGGGCCCTTTTGTGACCTCTTGGATGAGTCGTCACTGCGTCCTGGGGTCATTTTGGGTTGGCTGGCCACTCCTGGGAAGGTTCACCACTGTTCCGTGTTTTGGTAATTTGTGGATAATGGCTCTCACTGTGCTTGGCTGGAGTCCCAAAGCTTTAGAAATGGCTTCATACGCTTTTCCACACTGATAGATCTCAATTTATCTCAACTATATTTTAATATTCATTTAAAAAGTGAGTTTTGTGTTCAGTTGTGTTGGCATTGACTATTATTTAAATTAGTTTGATGATCAAATCATTTTTACTTCCTGTACTGTCCAGTACTTCCTGTGGTGGCTATTGCGTCATCGTTGTAACATTACTATGACTTGCAGTGACATTCATTGACTCGGTGTGGAAGGATGTCCTTGCCCAAGGGCGTTACCCGGATACTGAGGCTGGAGAAGTGCAGATTCCGTGAGTAGTGCAGCGTCAGGCTGCTGTTGTAGGCGTTTTCCAGTCGGTTCTCCAGTTGGACCTCCACTGACACACGCCTACGAGGACTACGGATCACATACGGCCTCTGTCTGCAAACGGGGGGGGGGATGGGGAACCTTAACAGCAGTGTGTTCAGAGTACACGGGGGCCCAATCCCGACTCTTACCTGGTCCCGGAGATGTCCATTTGCGCCTGCAGCACCAAATCGGTGGTGCACACGTCGTCCTCCCCGCAGTCCTTAAAGAACGGTATCTGACGGAGGACACGTGGAAAGGTCATCAGGGGGAAAACAGGAAACGCAAAGCGACACCACTTTTCACCCACGTATTTCTTGATGGCGGTCGGCCAGCCCTCGTCCAACACGGGGCCGCTCTCGGTGTTGTTGATCTTGAAGCGCAGGGAGAAGCTAATGGGGCGGATGTAGTCCGCCGTGTCCTGGCGACGACAGAGATGTTAGGAAGGAAGCGTTTGTTGGCGGTTCGGGCGCGTTTCCGGGTGCTCACGTAGACGTGGAAGGGCAGGTTGTAGCAAAGAGTCTGTCCCGTGTGAGCTCCCACCGCCAGCTGCGTCTGCCGGTGGGAGCTGTCGTCAAAGAGCGCCCGAGCTGACAACTTCCTGTCGTCCAACATGGCCGACACCCAGAGATCTAAGGAGAGAGCAGCGGTTCAGAAAGGTCCCGTGTGGAGCTGGATGTTTGTAGACCTAACAGCTCGGGCTTTTAGCTCGATGCTTAGCGCTCTGACGGGGTACCAGGGTACCGGGGGCGGACCAGATGGGATCCATGGGGCTAAAAGGAAAATTACGTACCAAAACCGTTGCTGCTTGGTCCCGGGGAACGTGACACCGCCGTGAAACAGGCAGTGGCGTTGAGGCAGGCCGACTCTCGGCCTCCGCGTTGGCACGTCTTTTGGATGACGTTGATGGAATGTGGCTGGAAGGACAGAGTCACGTTGATCTGGACGATGCTTCGGGATCTACAAACAAAGGGAATCAACACGGGACAAAAGGCCTGAGTATTAGGGTGCAAACAAAGAATATAGGAGTGCAAAAGTGACTATAGGGGTGTTATTTCATGGCTACAGGGCTCTAATAATGGTAAAAGTCAGCTTTTTGACAGTATGTAGATACAGCATATAAAATTATTATTATGGTCCACTTGTGGACTTCTTCTGTGGATGACAGATCTCCAGGTTTTATTTAAGACTACGAAAGACCCTCCAACAGGATGGAAGGGTCCAAACAGTCTCACCTGAGCAGCACGGCGCTACCGTGGGCTCCGACCGCCAAGTCAATCAGCCCATCTCCATCCAAGTCCAACCTGGCGCTCACGCTGCGGCCAAAGTACTGCAGGGACGGGGAGACGGACATCCCTGGGATACGCTGCGGGGGTGGAAAGGCGGTTAAAAGAGACTCGGACCGGATTGTGATCTTCCAAGCGTCCTGTCCTACAACACCTGCTTGAAGTTGTGGATGATGTAAATGCTTTGGCCGTGGTACACGTAAACCGCCCCCCGGTGCTCGTCCTCCAAAGGGGCGCCCACCAGCAGGTCGGTGAATCCGTCGTGGTTAAGGTCCGGAGCGGCGGCCATTGCGTAGCCAAACCTGGCGTCCTGGGACCTTTGGTCTGATTTGAGGGTCCCGTTGGAGACAAACACCTCCTCCTGCGGAAGACGGAAGAATAAAAATGGAGCATGCGGGAAGTGACTCTGTTCAAGTGGATTGGTACCCCGCTGAGAGTGTAAATGTAGACTCGACCAGCCTCCTTGTTCCCTGAGCCCAGGTACATGGGGGCCGCAACCAGGAGGACGTCAGTGATGCCATCCTGGTCGATATCCAGGCCACACAGCTCACTGCCGTAGTAGGAGCCGATCTGCAGGGACACGGTATTTCACCTGGATGCCACCAGGGGGAGACATAGCTCCAATGTGGAATATTCAGATTCCCTAAAAACATGCGGTGGTCCACCTGTTCTCCATTGAGGGCCTGGACTATGTTGACGGCGCCGTCATCGCTGAGTTCAAACAGGATGACTTTGCCTTTGTGTTTGAAGCGCGGTGCGCCGGCCACGTACAGCCTCCGCCAATCACCGACTAGCACCGACGACACCGTGTAGCCTGCACACACACGCACAATTACAAAAATAAAAATTACAGTGCATTTTCTATTTTTGCTCTTTTTTTCTCCCATTTCTTTTTTTTGACCATATTCTGGTACAATTATTGCTGTTTTTTTACAGCGATATTAGACAGATTGTACATTTTCAGAGTGTGATGTTGGCCACTAAACAACCACGGGCAGCAAATGGCCCCGTGCCCGCACTTTGGAGAGCCCTGCTTTAGGAGCACCATTCTGTGTGACGACTTTATTCTTGAAAATTTCTGACTTTTTGTCATAAATTTATGACTTTATTCTCGCAAATTGACAGCTTTTTTTCTCGTAAATTTATGACTTTATTCTTGAAAATTGACGGCTTTTTTCTCGTAAATTTACGACTCTATTCTCATAAATGTATGACTTTTTTTCTCCCAGATGTTTGACTTTTCTTGTTAATTGATGGCTTTTTTCTCATAAATTTATGGCTTTTTTCTCATAAGTCTATGACCTTTTTGTCATAAATTTATGGGCAGCAAATGGCACCCTGGCCGCACTTTGGACAGCCCTGCTTTAGGAGCACCATTCTGTGTGACGACTTTATTCTCAAAAATTTTCTCGTAAATGTATGACTTTATTCTCGCAAATTTATGGCTTTTTTTCCTTGTAAATTAATGGCTAATTAATTTATGGCTTTTTTTTCCTCATAAGTTTATGACTTTTTTTTCTCATAAATGTATGACTTTAGTCTTGAAAATTTCGGACTTTTTGTCATAAATTTATGGGCAGCAAATGGCCCCCTGGCCGCACTTTGGATAGCACTGCTTTGGGAGCACCATTCTGTGTGACGACTTTATTCTCAAAAATTTCTGACTTTTTTTCTCGTAAAAGTATGACTTTATTCTCGCAAATTTATGGCTTTTTTTCTCATAAATGTATGACTTTTTTCTCATTCTCATTTTTTTTTCTTATAAGTTTACCGAGATAAGCGGCGTGATTTTTGAGCTCCAGCGGGAACTCGCTCTCGAAAGCTTCTCTGGCTGGCATGATTCTCCCGTTGATCCCCTCCTTCAGCACGCCGCCGTCCCAGTCGTAAGCTCCCACGATCCCGAACAGAATTCCGTCCTGAGCGACAGACGGCGGGATGAGACTCAGAAAGCAAATGGAATGCGTGATGTGATGCACGGAGCGATGGACCACTTACATCCAGAATGTGTGTGGAGAAGCCGATCTGGGCCATCTCCATGTGGAAGGAACTCTGGTTGTACCCCAAGGTGCCTGACGGTGCAAGAAGACCACAGGTCAGTTCTTCTCATCCTCATGCTGGCTTCCATGTCCTTCCTCCCTTCCTCTCCATGCCAGACACCACGGGTGTTTCCTTTCCTCTTCACTCATTTTCCTCTCTTGGTACCTCAACTATTACGCTTACTCTATGTGTACTTTGTACACGCCCACAGTATCCTGCATCCTTCCACTTTTACATTCCTCTCTGTGTTCAGTGTTCTTGCTGTGATAGTGACCAAGCCCCCACCCAACATTTCTCCATGGCATGTAGCATCCAAACATCTTCACGTTAAATGTAAACATCTGCAAATATATTTGACGTACTAAAGGACACCAAACATGAATTAGAGGTACACCCCTGATCTCTATCTTAAGTCCAGTTGGATTCTCAGGATGGAAGTGATCCTGGTCTTGAGATGCGGTCAGGAGCGTAGACGTAAACATAGCGTAACAAACGTTATCCTTAGCTACCTTCAAGAGAGAAGATGCGGTCTCCCAGAGCGTCCACAATGTCGTTGAGCGCCGCCTCGTCGGTCACGTTAAAAAAGTATTTGTCATCAGGGTCGCTGGCGATGTACTTGATCTCACTGATGAAGGTCTCGGGGTCCTGCTGCCTGCGGATGTAGTGGCCCAGAACCTGGAGACGGGGAAAGAATAAAAAGTCTGAATTTTGGGAAAATCGTCATGAAATAAGAAGGTAGGGAAATGATTGAAGAAGTTGAAATAGTAAAAATGTTAGTATTGGTTAGTATTAATAGGTTTTATATTTCATCACAAAGCTGAGATGCAGTTTTTTCTTGAAGGATGTACGCCTTCTTAGCATATCCACAAAAAAAGACGGAAAAGAGGCGCCTAAACGTGGAGCCACAAGCAGAAGACCAAGGATGACGTGTACTACAGTATACCACAGTAATACCACAGTACACAGTACATATATGCTATATATGCATTGGCTTGAAGATGAAAGTTCCATAGGAGAAACCACAAGCAAAACAAATCCAAGGAATCTGGTGTTTTCAAAGGGAGGATAAAAGGTGTCGTGTATCATGGAGACATCTTCAAGACATCCTGTTCTTGGGACTTGAACCTAAGTGCTTCAACCTGAAGTCCAGGATGGTACAAGATGTAGTGTTGAGGGGCGGGGGCATCCAAAGTGGGGCCAAAGCGCCATTTGTATTGCTTTTGTGTATATTCTCATTTAATATAATGAAACATGATGGACATATTCAATACATGTATATATGGATTTAGATCTTATTCTCGTAAAATTACAGCCCATTTTCTATTTTTGCTATTTTTTTATCTTGATATTTTGACCATATTCTGGTACAATTACTGCTGTTTTTTTAAAAAGCAATATTAGATAGATTGTACATTTTTGAGAGTGATGCTGGCCACTAAAAAACAACCACAGGCAGCAAATGGCCCCCTGTCCGCACTTTGGACAGCCTTGCTTAATTCTAAAAAATTTCTGACTTTTTTTCTTGTAAATGTATGACTTTATTCTTGAAAATTTCGGACTTTTTGTCATAAATGTATGACTTTATTCTCACTAATTTATGGCTTTTTTTACTCGTAAATTTATGACTCTATTCTCATAAATGTATGACTTCATTCTTGAAAATTTCGGACTTTTGTCATAAATTTATGACTTTATACTCGCTAATTTATGGCTTTTTTTCTCGTAAATTTACGACTATTCTCATAAATGTATGACCTTTTTTTCTCGTAAATGTACAACTTTATTCTTGAAAATTTCTGACTTTGTCATAAATTTATGACTTTATTCCCGCTAATTTATGGCTTTTTTTTCTCGTAAATTTACGACTATTCTCATAAATGTATGACCTTTTTTCTCGTAAATGTATGACTTTATTCTTGAAAATTTCTGACTTTTTGTCATAAATTTATGACTTTATTCTCGCAAATTTATGGCTTTTTTCTCGTAAATTTATGGCTTTTTTCTCGTAAATTTACAACTCTATTCTCACAAATGTATGACCTTTTTTCTCGTAAATTTATGACTTTATTCTTGAAAATTTCTGACTTTTTGTCATAAATTTATGACTTTATTCTCACTAATTTATGGCTTTTTTTTCTCGTAAATTTACAACTCTATTCTCACAAATGTATGACCTTTTTTCTCGTAAATGTATGACTTTATTCTTGAAAATTTCTGACTTTTTGTCATAAATTTATGACTTTATTCTCGCAAATTTATGGCTTTTTTCTCGTAAATTTACGAATCTATTCTCATAAATGTATGACCTTTTCTCTCGTGAATGTATGACTTTATTCTTGTAAATGTACAACTTTATTTTGAAGGTAACTACTACATATTGCCTATAACCCGCATGAGCGTACAGTTTTAGCGTAGCAAAGATTCCCCTCCTTCCTGAAAAAGATGGCGTACCAAGCGTGTCATTACCAGGAGAAAATGCCCCGCTCTGTGGCTGGTGTGACAGTAAATTCTTCACGTGGACCGACGCGTTCTGCCATGACTCCTGCATGTCGTTGGCGTGGTCGGAGTCTGAAGTTTGCGCTGACTTCCTGTGGTCAAGGGAGGAGTTTGTGTCGCGCTCGGCGACAAGCCAGCGTCTGAGCGCTTCTGTCTGGGCGGAGCTGGACCGGAGGAGCTCATGTCCTCGCTGGTTATTTTGGTAGAAGCAAAGGGGCTCATTTTGGGGTCGGCGGTGGTGGCGCGGTGTGATTACTCGAGGGTGTGTGTAGTCGTGTGTGAGGAATGTCAGAGATGCCGTGTGCACGCCTGCCTGCCTGCCTGCCTGCCTGCCATTCCCGATCGCTAATGTTGACGTCAGCTGCTTCTTTTGTGGCAGGGCTGAAATGCAGTGGAAATGTTTTTGGGATTGAGTTCATTTTCATCAATAACATTGTGGACTATATGCAAATTGCCGTCATATTCATATTTGGGTCATTGGTCAGTGGCTTGACCAATGAGAGAAGCGGTAGTGAGGTATTGACTCAGCATGTTTGGAACCCCGGCTGACCAGGTACAACCAGTACTATCTCGTAGTACCTGTTTTTGCGTCAGTCGACGAGTAGACCGCGGGATGCCCGCAATACAAAATAAACAAATACGAGAACTCACAGCGATGGCGTATCTGGTGATGTTTCTGCTCTCGCACTCCAGCAAAGCGTCGGGCAGCTCCTCGCCGTCATGCGACTCTCCGTCCGTCACCACGATCATCACCTTGGTGGCTCCCTCCCTCGCTCCTCGCTCAGCGCTGAACGCCTCTGTGCTGCAAACACAAAGAGGAAAAAGAAAAGGTTTGAAACCAAGTGCGGACGAAGGACAGAGTAGGAAGCCTAAACTGTACCACTTCCACATGGAATTGGAGAACATTTTTTGCTGCTGTGTTTGGAAAAGTTCCTTTCTATGTTGCGATGTGAAATCAGTACGCCCAAGAAGGAAGTACCGATAATGCTTTAAAGGACTAAAATACTAGAAGTATTACTACACGCTCACAGCATAAAAAACCAAAACCATAAAACCTTGTTGGATTTTTTTTGGAGGCGTTTTAGGAGGCGTAGGTGGGTCCCGTTACGTGCAGTAGTGAGTTGTCTCTTTTTATCTGTTTTTATATCTTTAGAATGCACACAAAAGTGTGTGTCTGTACTCTTAAGTGACACAAATCCCCACATCCCATCTTTGTCGTTGGGATGTGTATTCGTGGGGAAGAACACAGGTTTGGGAATGAGCTTCTTTGACCCCGTTAGTGTGTGTGTGTGTGTGTGTGATGTGTATTCGTGGGGACATTTTTGCTGGTCTGTGCCTTTTGTGAGGAATTGTCCACATAAGAAAGTGTGTGTTTGTGTGTAGTCTTTCTATGTTTGTGCGACAATTCTAAGATGACCTCCTCCCTTTTACCCGATGAGATGAGGATGATGATGATGATGATGATGGTGTGTGTGTGTATTTATGTGTGTGTGTCACGGCATACAGCAGCCGCATCTGTGCATTCCTTTCAAATGGTGCCATGAAGGAGCGGAAGCCTACACCACCAGCACGCAGTGACTGACCAACAGCCCCACCCTGTTTGTCTGCATGAAACCTGCTCTCAGTAAGACCTGCATTGGGCCCACAACACACACACATGCACACACACACACACACACACACACACACACTCGCATCAAGCAGAGCGGGAAACGTAGCGACTGCAAGTGAACTCCGTCATTTTCAGGCCTCGCTCCAACCCTGGGCTAAATTTAACCTTGTGGTCACCCCCACAAAACTCCAAGTTAAAAACAACCGTTTCTCTCCTCCCGCCGCGCAGTCTGCAAATTATACAGGGTGCGGACATGATGAGGAGACGCAGGGACGGAGAAGAATAAGCGAGATGAGAGGCTGGAACGGTAGAGACAAAAAGCAGTGGGGGGAGGAGGAGAACTAAAACTAAAAGCGATGAGCGGGTTCTCGCAAGTTGGAAAAGAAATTGTGTCATTTAGGGCCACTTCCTGTCGCCACTCGGTTAAGGAAGTAGCCTTTGGATTTTGTCAGGGTGCCTTCCAGCTTCATGTATCTGACCCGAGTCTTCAACGGCTCCACCGCATTTTTCAGCAGCCATCTGGGTCGCATGGCTGATTCCGAATTGCCTCGTTTGGGTACATTTTTCAAAAATACGTGATATGAGTTAGCGGACTTGGAGCGTACGAGGGGTACGATTTCATAAAAGAGACACGAACCAATGTCTTCTCGGGAAAACGTCAGACTATTCTTGCTAAAATGTTACTATAGAGAGGGGTCACGGTCAGACTCACATGCCGAGACACCCAGGGTTGTTTGAATCAGGCCTGGAATATTCCGAATATTGATCTCAGTGTTCCATTAATGTGTACTAATATTTGTATCATCAAATGTAATAACAGGCACAAGACGTTTTATGAGTGCAGTAATAAAGCATATTTTCGTGACACCCTTAAAACATCCTTCAAGTATCCGCACGACATCAAGTGTCAGCGTCCCAAAAAAAAAACGATGAGTCATTTTTTTTCCCCCACGTGAAACAACTAACTCTTTTAAAACTCCTTCATTCTGAAATAATGCTAGCAAATAGTAATTCTAGTGGAAAAAAAAAGTTCTCCTCACATTCCATGTGGAAGTGGTACATTTTTAGCGTGTTACTTTGTCCTTCTTCCTCACTCATTCGGTTTCAAACCTATTCTTAAGTTTAGAGTAACTAAATTGGAGGCTAAGTAGTTAGCTTGGTAGTTTGTTATTGTTGTGTAAACGGGTGCGTTGTGGGTAACAGTGAGGATGGATGACAGGCTGTCGTATCTTATTTGTGAAAGCCATGCGATTACGTTTTTAGATACTACAACAACAACAAGGAACTTAATATGTATTATGTAACTTATTTGTATACTACTTAATGTATGCTAATATTTGTATCATCAAATGCAATAACGGGCACAAGACGTGTTATGAGTGCAGTAATAAAGCATATTTTCGTGACACTGTAATAAACGTTGGGTCTAATAAAAGCATGTCGAGAAATATAACAGTCAAGTGTGGCCACGTTTTATGAGTGAAAAGTTCAAGCGGTCCTCTGCCGTGCTTTGAATGAAAGTAAAATAAAACACGGTGGAGGAGGAGGAGGGGGGGGGGGGGACGAGGAGAAAGGAAAATATGACGTGAAACAAAAGACAAAATATAAAAAAAAAGCGGGCTGCGGGAAAAGGAGGCTACAGTTGGGCTAATTTGGAGGCCGCCAAGTTATATACAAGAGGCTTTTATGGAGTTGCACTTGTGTGGTAAGGACACATGGCGCATCTCAGCCGGGTGGAGCTAAGCGAAATGACTCATCTGTCTCATGTTGATGCTTCACTTTCCTCGTTTGTGTTGTTATTTTTTTATTTGTGTGTGGAAAAGGGAGCGTCAGAAGAGACTTTTATTGTGGAGGGTTTTAAAGCTAGCTCGCGTCTGATATCCGAATCACTTGTCACATGGATTACTGCACAAATCCACTCGGGAATGGGATGACAGAAAGTGTGTCCCTCACATCCCTCGGATCTTTGCTTGAATTGCGGCCTGGGGGCCATTTTTGGAGGGCAGCTCATTTTTTATTGGCCCTCATTGGGTAAAAGCATGAATTTATGACATGTATTATGATTATTATTGCATTACAAATTATATGCTAAATTAAATTACATGCTAATAAAAAGTATATTTATCTTGGACTTGATCATTTAGCCCCCCTTTTAGTGTCATGCGTCTATTTTTCTTTTCTCTCGCCTCCAAACAGACAAGAAAGTTCCCTCTGTGCATTGGTTCAGCCCCTAAATTCATCATAAAACAACGGCCAACAGAGTAAGACCTCTTGGTGGCCGGCTTCGGCACAGTAAACGCAAACAGGAATAGCGCAAAACGACCTGCGTTCACAGAAAGTCATGACAAAAGAAATCTAGTTGAAATGCTGCAAATGTTTGACAGACAGTACAAATTGTGTCTATGAGAAAAGACATGTCACAAATACCAATTGCACGCCTAGACACATCCCACAGGGGGCGCCACCGCTGTCATGTATAATCACACTTTTTCACACGACTGCATATCTATCTTCCACAGGTGTCACAATGGAATCCTGGGGATTTGAATCTTCTTTTGGGGGCTTCGCTTGGTGGAGTTCATCATCTGGACAAGGATGGGGGCAAAGGTTAAAGTTCAACAGTGTCTGGCCGTACGGGATGTGAGGTGAATGAACGCAGTCGGTGAAAACGAGAGTGTAGAAATACTCGTGGAAGTGCTGCATATGTGTGTGTTTTTACAGCTGGGGGGGGGGCGGCGGGGGCGGCTTCGCTGACCAGGCGCTGCCACACCCGCAGCCGTGCTGAGCCAGCAACCAGAGACGACTCGTGCTCGCCCTGTGCCAACCACGTTTGTTTGATTCCAACACAAGAAGTGAGTAGGAAGCTTTGTAGCACACATTGGTATATTTTAAGATGTGTAGTGAAGCCTTTTTTTCAGAAAGGGGCGGACCTATATACCTATACTTGCCTATACTTTGCATGGCTTAAATAAGGGGCCAAACCCCCCCAAACGATCCCCCACTTCCTCCCACTGACTACCTTTAAACCTTTTCAACTTTTACCTTTTAAAGTGAACCCAAAACAGGAAGTCCCCAATTATCTGTGTGTGTGTGTGAGTGGGGGCCCCACACCAGTCCCAGAGTGGGGTCTCCTAGAAGTGGGGTATGACTTTAATAAAGGAGGAATTTTATTTTTGAAAAGAGAAAAAAAAAAAAGAAGACTGCGGTTTCAGCCTATATGGAGACGCTTCTTTAGACTTGGCTTTAGTTGGATCATCAAGCCCCGCCCCCTTCGACATATTTCTGTACTTCATGAGCGTGATGATAAATCTGGAGCAAATTAAAGGCGCATGCTGCAAATACATCGTCAGCATATATCTTATTTCATGGCCGCCGTGCCCTATGTCTTATTTTTAGGATCTCCTGGAGGATTTAAACCTTTAAAAGATATTATTTTCTATACCACTTATCCTCATTACGATCGCTGGAGCCTATCCCAGATGATCCCACATTCATGGGATCAGCTGAGGGGGGGGCGGAGTCCATTTAGAAAAGCCACGCATGCACGGGGAGAACATGCAAACTCCACACAGCGGAGATTCAAACCCAGATCCTCCTTATCTGCTGACTGCGTGGCCAACATGTGAACCACTTAAACACCGTGCAGCCTAAAAAAATATCATCATGATATATTCATTCATTCATTCATTTTCTACCACTTCCTCATGAGGGTAGTGGGGGTGCTGGAGCCTATCCCAGCTGTCCTTGGATGTATATATTTGCTAAAAATTCACTATTTTTGTTGCATTTCATTTTAATTTCATCAAAACAGATTTTTTTTTTACTTGTGAGGAAAAAAAAGCCGACAATTTGTGCCTTTCCATTGTTAGGACATTTATCCCCAGAAAGCTCACACGGACCCTTTCCTGACCTGACATTGCCCAGCATACCTTGCGGGTTACACACTCGTTTAGAATAGTACTGTTTTTTATGTACTTTAGTGTGTAGGCGTTTATTTTGATAGCGGCAGTTGCATTGTTTGTCCCACGTGTTCATTTTGGTTGCACCGTGAGTGAGGGTGTCACAATAGGAATTTTATGGACGGGTCGTGGGCACGATGACCTGGGCCGAAACCTGGCTCACTCTCCTGTAGTTATGTAACAGTCGTCAAGAGATAGAGGGTTCAAATCTCCGTCTGGAGTTTGCATGTTCGTAATGTAATGTTTGTAATAACGAGGCGTTCAGGGTACCAAATATGGTTCCCTGCTTAATAACAATAAAGTCTGTTTTTGACCACATTCATCTTGGCGGAAAAGCCCGGCAATAGATTGTTTTCTCATGTCACTATGTCATTATTCATTGTTTCATATGAAATATGTATTGCAGATCAAAGCGCACGATGTATGAGCGCCGTGGCGTCCCGGCAGGGCTGAAAGACGCCGCCATGTTGGAAGAGGAAACACCGGGACAGGTCAGTCCAAGCCAAAAGTTGCAGGTCGTTGACGACGCCTTACCAGGCCATGTTGATGGCGTACGCCGTGCGCGTCTCTCGCCCCTCCTGGCGGCTGATGTTCTTGGCGGCCTCCACCACCTCCTGTGTGGTCTGGTAGTCTTTCAGGGACCACTCGTGGACCGCCACCTCGCCGTACTGCAGGATCCCCACCTCGGTGAACACACACATAGTCGCTTTCCTTATCTTGGCTTGGCCGTCTTAAACGTGGAGTTGATGAATGCATAGAATATATATATATGTATATGTATATAGTATATAGTATATAGTATATAGTATGTATATATATATATATATATACGCCAGTAAGAAAGGAAACCACAACAGCCTCCCTTAAAGGCAAAGAGTCAATTGGTGGAATTTTGGACTCCATTTGGAAACCAGAGGTATTTCCTCCTCACCCCACGTTGCCTGTTTCTCTTTCACCACCCCCCCTTCATTCCTTCCCCACCTCAAGTTGGCCTCCTCGTGCCCCTTTTTACGTCACGGCAGCGATCCGCGTTCTCCAATTTGCCAAATTACGCTTGTTTGTACGTGCGTATGCTTTGGCTCGGCCAATTTGTCTTAGACGCTGGAACCTACAAGGAGCCTCAGGTTGGACATTTTGGTCTTCAAGGCAGCGAATATGCCTGGAAAATGTCCAATGTCCACATGCATGATGTCCACATGCATGATGTCCACATGCATGATGTCCACATGCATGATGTCCACATGCATGATGTCCACATGCATGATGTCCAATGTCCACATGCATGATGTCCAATGTCCACATGCATGATGTCCAATGTCCACATGCATGATGTCCAATGTCCACATGCATGATGTCCACATGCATGATGTCCAATGTCCACATGCATGATGTCCAATGTCCACATGCATGATGTCCAATGTTCACATGCATGATGTCCACATGCATGATGTCCACATGCATGATGTCCACATGCATGATGTCCACATGCATGATGTCCAATGTCCACATGCATGATGTCCATTGTCCACATGCATGATGTCCATATGCATGATGTCCATTGTCCACATGCATGATGTCCACATGCATGATGTCCAATGTCCACATGCATGATGTCCACATGCATACATCAATGCATGTAGTAGGGTCTTTAAAACAGCAGTGTGCTGTTGTCATATAGTCAATCTTTGGTAAGCATTTTTGCAGTACGTTCATTGGGCACTCCTGCCATATAGAGGATCTTTGATTCACGTTGCAGTAGGCCCTAAAAATACATCAGAGTGCCCGTGCCTTGGTGAGGATCTTTGAGTAGCATTTTTGCAGTAGGTTCTTAAAAGAACACGAAAGCATTCCTGTCATATAGAGGATCTTTGACTAGTGTTTTTTGTAGTACATCCTGATGAGGACAATGTAGAAGAGGACCAGCATATCACATTGAAGATCTGTGACTGGTGGTTTTGGGTTTTGGTGGCAGACTTTCCTAAACAGTGCCTCTGTCACATACTGTAGAGGACTTTGTCTTTTTGTCCTGAAAAAAAAAACCTTGGCTTTTACCTGCATCTGGTCTGGGCTGATGTGGAACTTGCTTAGGATGTTGCTGAGGAAGTTCTGGACCTCAAACCAGGGGTAGATGCTGTTGGATCCATCCAGCACGATCACAATGTCCATGTATGTTGTGCAACCTGCGGGGCCATATTTGCTGTGGTTGAGGCCACGTAGTTCTCTGTGTGTGTGTGTGTGTGTGTGTGTGTGTGTGTGTGTGTGTGTGTGCGATTACGTTGTGCTGTAGGAGCTATGATCTCTCTTGGCTGGAGGTCATCACCGACAGACGCACAGATGCCAGTGCTGAACATGGACGTGCCGCACTCTTGAGACCAGAGTGGTGCGCAGGCCTGCCAAAGACATGTATGAGCAGGACACGTAGCGACCCTTAAAACATCCTTCAAGTATCCCATCAGCATCCCAAAAAAAACGTATTTTTTTCGAAACAACAAACTCTTTAAAACTTCTTCATTTTGAAATAAATGTAACAAATTCTAGTGGAAAAAAGTTATCCTCCCATTCAGTGTGGAAGTGGTAATTTTTTTGCATGTTACTTTGTCATTCTTCCTCACTCAGTCGGTTTCAAACCTATTCTTAAGTTTAGAGTAACTAAATTGGAGGCTAACTAGCTAGCTCGGTAGCTTGTTGCGTTGTCGGTGCGTCTGATTTTACACAAACGTCACTGTGAGGCTGGATGACAGGCTGTCTATCGTCTTTTTGAATGACACGCGATCAACCCACATTATGTTTTTAGATACTACAAGGTACTTTGCCAATGCTAACGTGAGTTATTATTGCTTCTTATATCCACTAAATGAAGTAATGCAAGTATAAAAGATGACTGTAGGGGTGTTGGGAAAATGTCTAAAATGAAATTGCTCGGTGTAAAAGTGTATTGATACTTTGAAGGTTTGATTTCTAAGGTGTAATGGTTCCAATGAAAAGGGTTGGTGACTGAAAGTAAAAAGTGACTAAATCAGGACAGACGAGGAGTGAAAGCAGCCCCAAGAAGGGAGCAAGTCATGGAAAAAACACAATAATGCGGTTTGGGGGAAGTTGAAGCAAGTGGGGGACTATTGTTGTCATATTGGCAGACCGGTCGGGTAGTTTGGATCTAATTGAGCCGAGGAAAGACCAGCAAAGAACAGAAGGATAACTTGCAGAAGAGAAAGAGAAACATCCTGTCTTTTTTGGCCCTATCATTAGAGAAAGTCGATAAGTTGATGATGGGATGGAGGGGGGGGGGGGCAAAAGAAAGAACATCAACAGAGGTGCGATGGCTTTTTGCAGGTCTGTCATTAACAAAAGGCCGGAGACACATTCCGAGCCTGTTATAGACCCGAGTACCGGCCTCAAGAAAAACACCCACATGGACATTAGCTGGTTAGCTGGCCGGCTTTTCATGGACTATAAACCGCCGAGCTGCGGCAGCACAGAGAAGTTGGCGAGCGTCTGGAGAAACAGGCCCCCTGCTCCGTGATACAAAACCCGGCGAGGGTCATTGACACGCAACATTACACGCCCGCACGCTTTGCAGCGGTCTCGCTGTGAGAAGGTGGTCTCACAACGGGAGGAATTGGGAATTGGGAACGTTATTCGTGGGCAAAGACAAAGCGGTTCCATAGCGTATTTACTGGATAAAATACAGAAAAGGTCTGTTGTCTTATATTCGGGGCGGTAGGGTATTGAATTTATTCACTACCAAAGATATATTTATACATTGTTTACATTTTTTTGCGCGTTCATCAAAAAGAGGAGCTGACACAACTACACAATAGAAGTGCTCATGTTCGGAAAAGTTGTATTAAAATGTATTTTCTAAGAGCTCGGCCCGCATCGTTACATGTAATAGCGCTCCACAACAAGCAGGAAGTGGAAACTCACTGAAGGGAAATTTGTCGTGAGATTACGGAATAAAAAAATCTAAATTACGAGATTAAAAATTTGAAATTTTGAGATAAGAGTCAAAATTATGAGCTAGAAAGTCAAAATAACGAGATAAAAAGTCAAAATTTTGAGATATAGTTGAAATAACAAGATAGAAAGTCCAAGGGCAGGGAAATATGTTTTGAAATTACGAGATTACGGGATAAAAAATCGAAATTATGAGATTAAAAAGTCGACATTTTGAGATAAAGTCAAAATTATGAGCTAGAAAGGGAAAATAACGAGATAGAAAGTCGAAATTACGAGATAAAAAGTAAAAATTTTGAGAAAGTTGAAATAAGATAGAAGGTCAAAGGTAAGGGAAATTTGTCGTGAGATTACAGGATAAAAAAAATCGAAATTACGAGGTTAAGTCGACATTTTGAGATAATAAAGTAGAAATTATGAGCTAGAAAGTTAAAATAACAAGAGAAAGTCAAAATAACGAGATAGAAAGTCGAACTAATGTGATAAAAAGTCAAAATTACGAGATAAAAAGTCAAAATTTTGAGATAAAGTTGAAATAAGATAGAAAGTCGAAGGGAAGGGAAATTGGTTGTGAAATTACGAGATTACGGGATAAAAAATCGAAATTCTGAGATTAAAAAGTCGAAATTATGAGCTATAAAGTCAAAATAACGAGATAGAAAGTCGAACTAATGTGATAAAAAGTCAAAATGTTGAGATAAAGTTGAAATAAGATAGAAAGTGAAAGGGAAGGGAAATTTGTAGATTGCGCAACAGGATATTGATTGTTTTGCCGTTGAGTGACAAGCTAATACACGATGAAGGCCCACACGTACCAGGAGGCCATCGGGTGAGTCCGGAGTCAGGGTCATCCCCAGGTGAGAGTTCTTCAGGTTCTTGGATATGTTCTGGAAGGCGGTGTCACCTGAGGGAGACGTGGAAGCTGAGGTGAGCTGAGGAGACGCCAAGATGTTCTTCTCATTGGTTCGGACGTTCACCTAAATTCATTTTGCTGCAGTTTGAGTCGCTGTCCACGCCCACGGTGCACCGGTACACATCCCCCTTCCTGTTATTGGGGGGGCCGTCCCAAGGAGCACCCACCAGCATTCTGCAACGGCGGTTAGCGGGCATTTCTTGTCATGTACAAAAAGCCACACGTTTCGATTTTGACTTACGATTTCTGTCCTTCTGTGTCATGCTGCAACACGGAGAAGCCGAAGAGGGCGTGGTCTGAGCCGCTGAAGATGCGAGGATGCTTCACGTCGATGTTGAAGCACTGGCACAGGCCTGGAAAACCGGGAAAACCGGACCGACATCAGGTTGTCAATATGTAAGTAAGTACAAAGCTGGCTGAGAGATAGCCCACTCAGCTCTTTTTTTTACCACAGTGAATTCTGCCTAGCAACAAGTGACCACTCAAAGTTGTTCATAACATTCATTCATTCAATGGATGGTTTTGTTCATATATTATCCTTTTATTCCATTGTAATTATTATGATTTATGATTATTATGATTTTCTCTTCTTAAAAACCTGCAGATGGAGTCCAATGTTGTTGGACTGCACTCGGTACCAGGACCAACCTTCCTTTGGGCCGACCATGGTCCCTTGACAGACAGCCAATGAGATCCTCCGGGCTTGACTCTTTTGTTCCATGGGAGGTTTAAAACGACTTCCTATGTCCAAGCGACTTACTGCACTACGAGAGGCCTCGCTTATGCGGCGCAACAACGCCACCGCGGTCAAAGAGAGAAAGCCTTTTTGCCTTTGCCATCCAGAGATGATGACAGATTCATTTTGGTGCCAAAATGGTGCCAACATTTTTGCCATTTGGAAAGGAAACCAGAGAAAAGGAACACCTGAGACGGTAAGAGAAAGTACTTTTCCTCTCCTATCACCATCCAAATACTTCATACAGTACAATACGCTTATGTAAGCTGCTTACCGGGAAACAAATGGTAAGCAAATGAAAGTTCCTGGGCAAAATATGGCAGTGCAAACCGTGAATGCACAACGAGAGCATCGTGTTGATTTATGACTTTCTGTCTACGCTTTGGTTGGGCAGGCTGGCAAAGAGGAGGAGGAGGAGGAGGAGGAGGAGGAGGAGGAGGAGGAGGAGGAGGGTGAAAGCGTGGATAAACAGAGCATTTCTGAGGGGAAGAAGGGAGTTCAGTCTGAAGGTAAGGAAGGAAGGAAAGAGGAGGCAAGGGCGTGTCGGGGGAGCATAGTGGGCCCCCTGTTGAGACACACAAGACGTCCCTTCATTGGGCAGGAGTGGCGGTGAAGAGCGGCAAGATGGCTGTCAGACGACCATCTGGGTGAAGGAAACCCATTGGCTCATGACAACATTTCAGCCGCTTGAATGTGCTCAACGTGCATGGGGAAAGGCCACTACATTAGGTACACCTGCTGTCTACATGTCATGTGTTCATTCTAAGGTTCTGGAAGCCCGTTTCCGCCACTGGGAAAAAAATTATATTCCAATGGTAAGTCAAAATAATGAGATAGAAAGTCGAAATAATGAGATAGAAAGTCGAAATTATGAGATAGAAAGTCGAAATTACGAGATAAAAAGTCAAAATTTTGAGATAAAACGTCAAAATTATGAGAAGTCGAAATTTTGAGATAAAAAGTCAAAATTATGAGAAGTCGAAATTTTGAGATAAAAAGTCAAAATTATGAGAAGTCGAAATTTTGAGATAGTCATAATGAGATAAAAAGTCAAAATTATAACAAAAGTCGAAATTTTCAGATAAAGTCATAATAATGAGATAAAAAGTCGAAATTATGAGAAGTCGAAATTTTGAGATAAGAAAGTCGTAATAATGAGATAAAGTCGAAATTATGAGAAGTCGAAATTTTGAGATAAGAAAGTCATAATAATGAGATAAAAAGTCGAAATTATGAGAAGTTGAAATTTTGAGATAAGAAAGTCATAATAATGAGATAAAAAGTCGAAATTATGAGAAGTCGAAATTTTGCGAAAAAGTCATAATGAGATGAAAAGTCGAAATAGATGACCTATCGACTTTCTATCCCGTAATTTTGACTTTCTATGCCATAATTTCGACTTTCTATCCCATAATTTCAACTTTCTATCCCGTAATTTTGACTTTTTATCTCGTAATTTTGACTTTCTTATCTCAAAATTTCGACTTATCTCATAATTTCGACTTTTTATCTCATTATTATGACTTTCTTATCTAAAAATTTCGACTTATCTCAAAATTTTGACTTTTTGTCTCGTAATTTCGACTTTCTATCCCATAATTTCGACTTTTTATCTCATTATTATGACTTTCTTATCTCAAAATTTCGACTTTTTGTCTCGTAATTTCGACTTTCTATCTCATAATTTACCATTGGGATAATTTTTTTTTCAGTGGTGTAAACAGGCTTGGGGATTGGCTACACACATTTTGTACTTAGTACGATAGCTGATAATGATAATATTTCATTCGAAATATTTCCATATGTATATATGTTATCGAGAAATCCAGGAATACTTTGGATTTCAGCCTGGAGTCAACTGGGATTAAGTAGATTTAAAATTGGCTTTACTAAAAAAAAATGTCGAAATAGTTGAGTTAATTACTTAAAAATGATTAGTTAAGTCAACATAATCAAAATATCTACTTTCACATTAAATTATTTTGTGCAAGCACTTCCAATAATTTCCAATAATACAATTATGTTCATCTTTTCAGTGTGCTAAATACTGCAGTATGACATGTACATGTACATCATGCATGTACCTGCTACTACTTGCTGTACTACAGCTGTACTACATGCTCAGCTGGAGGTCTTTTAATGGGCTGTTCTAATGAAGTACGTCAATGATCCCCCTTTTTTTGATATGTGACGGGCAAAATTCCCCAAAAGTGTACTTTTCCTTTTGAGAATGTGGATTCCACGGAAGTCAAAGTAATACATTGTTCTAGAAGTACAAGAAAGGAGTACATGAGGTGGAAGTCATCTTGTATTGAATGTGGGCTGATTGTGTTTCTCTTGTGGTTTTCAACATGCGGGTCCGTGCATGGCGTACAGTCAGGGGAGGTGTATGTAACGGCCATGCCAGTGGAGCCAAGTAGGCCTTGAACGCGAGCGGAACCGGGCCGTGGTGATTACGCAGCACGTCACGCCGCATATCCACTCAGCCACAAACACGCATTCCAATCAGGAGTGAAACCGGATACGTTTGCTAGTTCCACGCTACACATCTCCACTCCAACGCACGTCTTCTTCTCTTCTCTTCGGTTAGCCGCGTTGGCTTCCAAGTAGCGCTCCGCTCCGCTCCGTGTACGCGTCCAAACCTCAAGCGGCTCGGAATGGGTCGGAGCCATCCTTGTGATTCCACACAGATGTTCCGAAGGCTTCTTCTCCGAGGGGAACGCTGCACTGAAGCTTCTCTTTGAGCGCCTGTTTTAGAACAGGTTCTTCCCTGCTACCCCCCCACCCCCTTTTCTTGTGGTCACATCCACACCCCCCCTCGCCTTTTCTTGTGGTCACATCCACACCCAGCTTTGTGTTGCCTCCTTCGTCCGCCTCAGACGTTCAAACTCTCACAAGCCATAAATGGCCTCTTTCTGTACGCCGCACACCCCACTACCCCCCTACGCCACCAGACCCCCCCTCGCCTACACCCCCGCCGCTTTCATTGAGTATATATGACACTGTACCACAGCCTGTCTCACCGCCCGTCACCATGACGACTGGCTGCAAACATTTATCAAGTCAAGATTCTTTAACCACACGTTGGGCTCCGGGCGATGCTGCCGAGGGTGTATGGTTGGAATTCTGTGTGTGTGTGTGTGTGTGTGTGTGTGTGTGTGATTGAGACATTGTTGTGTTTGGACAAATATAAGCACAGAAGGTGGAATCTCCGGAGTACCCGGAGAAAACCCACGCATGCACGGGGAGAACATGCAAACTCCACACAGAGATGGCCGAGGGTGGGGAAAGACAAAATAAGAAGCCAAGAAGTTACCACTTCCACACAAAATAGGAGGAGAACTCATTCATTCATTCATTTTCTACCGCTTATCTTCACAAGGGTCGCGGGGGGTGTTGGAGCCTATCCCAGCTGTCTTCGGGCGAGAGGCGGGGTCCACCCTGGACTGGTGGCCAGCCAATCACAGGGCACATATAGACAAACAACCATTCACACTCACATTCATACCTATGGACAATTTGGAGTGGCCAATTAACCTAGCATGTTTTTGGAATGTGGGAGAAAACCGGAGTACCCGGAGGGAGAACATGCAAACTCCACACAGAGATGCCCGAGGGTGGAATTGAACCCTGGTCTCCTAGCTATGAGGTCTTCGCGCTAACCACTCGATCCATATTATTATGGAAAAAACTCCATGAATTGGAAGTGACGGAGTGAACAACGGACTTTGTAGGTTCCAGCGCATGTTGTCATCACATTGAGGGTCTTCTAAAGGTCAGAGTCTCGTCTTTCCCTCCTGATGTCTTTTTAATTCCGACCCCAGCGGCACATTTACCTGGATTCCATTTCTTTATTCAAATACACCAAAGTTTTCCCCGTTCCATCACACATTTTCTCTCCATTATCTCCATCCTTTTATTCTCATCTGTCACCCTCTCGTGGGGAATGGGGGTGGAATTAGAAGGAAGACGGCGAGGGAGGGGGCATGGGAATGAAAGTCGGGTAGATTAAAACAAGCG
This sequence comes from Doryrhamphus excisus, assembly GCF_037039965.1. Lineage (NCBI taxonomy): Eukaryota > Metazoa > Chordata > Actinopteri > Syngnathiformes > Syngnathidae > Doryrhamphus > Doryrhamphus excisus. Next base: position 17,959,131 of record NC_136373.1, read on the forward strand.
GAATTCATGAATGAGACACACACACATGTAGGACATCTCCGTAAAGGAAAACAGAGTTGGTCTGCTTAGGACATCAGGAGCTCTGCTGCTGAAAACATTAACATAACAGGAATACTTGCTCACCGACGTGCTCCTGTATGACACACACACACACACACACACACGCATGCACATACACACACACGTAGGAAGACTTAAATTAAAAGCCAGGTTATGAAAACAATACCCTAAAGGGTTAATTAGATGCCTTAAGTGTAGAAACAGAAGCTACTTTTTTCCTTTTTAAATTATATATTCTACCTTGTTCATGCTCTACATGTCAATGTCCCACTTGAACTGTATGGGTGGGTGCGTGTGGGTGGGTGCGTGTGGGTGGGTGCAGGCAGGTAGCACGCCTTGCACAGCATAATTTTACCGGCTTCTGATGTACGTTTGCTGCCCCGATGCCTTATCGGCTGCATCGTTCATGTTAGAGACAACAATGGTCTGTTTCTTTGCTGCTTGGGGTGGGTCACTTTGGGGGGGGTTGCGTTTCATGATGTTGACATATGCAATTTAAGGAATGGCCATAATCATAATCAAGCTCTTACATTTCAGTCATTTTTGTGTGTTTTTAGTCACTTGATGCAAAATGAAATTTGTTATTAGTAAGGGAGAGAAAAATCGGTGTTTGCCCCCCCCCACTACCACCCCCCCCACCCCCTTGTTAAAACATAACCACGATGAATTGAAATCTATCATCCTGGAAATTAATATATATAGCCATATATATGTTGTCTAAAGCTTTAGGACTCCAGCCAACCACAGTGAGAGCCATTATCCATTAGAAATTGTGTTTAATCACTTGGACAGTACTGTATAAAGTACTTGCATATACTTTAGAGTAGTCCGTGTACAGCTTGTATAGTCATTTGTCATGACACGGACTGGCAACACGAGTGAGTACACTCCACTATGGTGTGAATATAGTGTTGGCACCATTGCTGCCGTAATGCTCTTGGGCATGGCATGGCATGATGACATCACCGGTGGAGCTGGTGGATGTTACGCTCCTCCTCCTCCTTCTCAACTGGTGGGCCGGGGACCCAAAGATGGGTCGCTAAAGCTAACGGCTAGTTTCACCACCCACTCTATTTTTATCTGATTGTATATCTTTAGAACGTGTTCATGTTTTACACAAGGATTGGGGATGGTTGTCAAAAAAGTACTTTACAAAAAAGTACAGAAGCAACAGCGCCTCTGCTGGTGGCAGCCAAGTAGTGCAGCCTTGACACGGGCATCTGGTCCTGCTAAAGAACTGTTAGCATGTCAAGTCTAAAACGGTTTAGACGTTCATACTATAGTGAATGGAGTCCAATTCCCTCTAAAAAAAACAAGTTCTAAAGTATCCTTTGAAGCTCAGCTCCTTATTAATGGTGTCCAGGTTCCACTTCCTGTGCTTTGATGTTCTCAGTCAGCTCATATATTGGAATATAGTGCAAGGAATACGGTCAGGTTGGAAGTCCTGGAGAAGCACCCTGACACCAGCAGTCAGTGTTGCGTTAAAGTTCAGCAGTTGAACACATTACCTTTAAGAAGGAGGATGCTCTCCAGGCACAGCAGGTATGTTCTCAGCTCCATTTGGGGGACAACCAAAGTTGTTTTGATGTTTTGAAAAGTTCGTGTACCTCCGACAAGAAAAAAAAAACTTTCTTCAGTGCAAAAATGCGGAAATTCCAGTGAAAATGCGCAGTGGTGGCATCATGAGGAGAGAAGAAAGTTCAGTGGACCTCCGTGGCCCATATTAACCTCCGAGAACGAGGCAGCAGGTGAAGGTGGTCAGATCATGTCTGCGGAGGAGTAACACCCCCCCAGTGTGCGTCCCATCAAGCCGCAAGTGCGATCCTCTGAGAAGGTTCTCCTGGCCGTGCTCCCCCCAGCTCATTGTCTTCTCAAATGCATCACAGGAGCCTGTAGGTGCGCCCTGCCGTTAGGAGACCCTCACCTTGGGGATGAATGAGAGCATTTGTCCTGGCTGGTCCATGCTGGCAGTGCAACATCTCTCTCTCTCCTCCTCCTCTTATTTGCATTGCTTTCGTCACTTGCGGCTTTCTTAAGTATATGTGTGCAAAAGTACCATGGCGAATGACTGGAAATGCACAGAATAAGGATTTTTTTTTAAATGTCAATCCTGAATCGTCTACAAAGTCCAGTACTAGTCAAACACACGTATTCATTTTATTTAACGGTATCTATATTTATATATCTATCGATCTACAGTAGCTAGCAAGCGGGCTATCTAGGATTATTTTTTAATGGGACAACAGTGACCTCTGCTGGACATAAATGGTATTGTCGTGTATACTGTATACCAGCACAGTTGATTCAATTGGATGGAAATGATATTCAAGTGTTGACTTTCTGCCACGAATATATTTTTAATGAATGTCTGGAGATTCGGTGTAGCAGGGCTAGGCAAGCTGCGGCCCGCAGGCCATCTCAGGCCCGCCGAGCATCTTAATCTGGCCCACAATTGTTTACCATCAAAGCTGTATTCAGCTTTATGACTTGTTAGTGCTATTGTAGCACGCTTGACTCATACAGGAAGTAGTCCGATGGAATTTGTGGCTTGTACAAAAAGGCAATCTAAACCCGTGTGACGCGTTACGTAATATTTACTGCACCATGTGGGCGTACAAATACATATCTATGTACAATACCCATGCCAAAATGACACCCATGTATCCTGCCGCAAGGCATGCTGGGTAGTTTTTGGTACTCTCTTTGGTGCTTGATTGCAAAATATGTTGAGGATGTCATCAGGGAAGTAAACAAGAGTGATGTTGACATAGTCGTCTAAGCTAATGTTTTATTGTTTTATTGTTCATAGCTCAAGTTGGACTACCCAGCATGCCTTGCGTCACTTGCAAATATGAGTTTAGCTTACGTGTTATGTGTTTATAATACTGCTTCCATGATGGACACATGTTCTTCAGCTGAGTCTAATCTGACCTCTTCTCCACAATCAGAGTTTCTCCAGAAAGTCCATGGATGTTCTCAAGGTTCTTTTGTCCAGAATCCATGTTTGATGTTTTGCAGGCTAAAATGTATGACAATGATTGATGCTAAATGGACGTGTTTAAGTCAATGAGAGTTAGTCATTACGTGGCTTGACCTCCAAATCAATAACTCATCACGGTCTTGGACCACGGAATGGTCTTGTTTGCTGTGGTAACCGCCCAGGGTTGCCGCTGAACTCACCAGTTCTGCTGGCAACACGGGGGCGGGAACGGAACCCAAAGAGGAACACAATACGTCGCTATCTGCTCTTTAGGCCAATGAGAGTTATAACACATCTGGAAAAAACTTTATTGATGGTGCGGAGGTGTCAGGATGACGTAACTCTTCTGGTGGGATACACTGGCTCTTACTTCCTGGTGCACTTTGGACTGATATGGCATTCGTTTGACCTATGACCTATGACATTATCTGAATGGGTGGTGACAAAAATAGTGGTGTGCCAGATTGTTACACTCAAATGTTTCAGATCATCCAATGAATGTAAATATTAGTCAATGACAACACAACTGAAATAGCCATTTCTAAAGCTTTGGGACTCCAGCCAAACACAGTAAGAGCCATTATCTACAAAGAGCAAAAACATGTAACAGTGGCGAACCATCTCAGGAGTTGCCAACCAAAATGACCCAAAGAGCTTTGAAACTGGTTGGACTTTTTGTAAAAGAATAGTAAAATACGGTGGTGGTAGTGTAATGGTCTGGAGCCTGGACCTGGAATCACCTAGCTGTGATGAATGATAGCATGAATTGTGCTGAAGGAGAAAGTTGGTGACCTCAGGCTGAAAGCAAACTTGGCTTCTGCAGCAGGACCATAATCCAAAACACACCAGCAGGTCCACCAAACCACATGAAGACTTTGTAGCGGCCTGGTCCAAGTCCTGACCTGACTCCTATCGAGACGCTGCGGCATGGCCTTAAAAAGCCTCCAATGTGGCTGAATGACGCTTGATGATTGGACTTCCATCATTTCATTTGGTTCACGTCCGCTTGGGTTAGAAACCTTCTGGAAGACATTTAGGACGCTAACCACTCTTCCACCGTATTTTAAAAGAAAGTCATGAAACTCTTATAAAATAGTGAGTCATGGTTGCTAAACTGACATCGCTGTGGTTTCTACTGCACACAATCCGGAGTTCATGTGGGGGACTTTGGTGCAGTTGTCATTTTGACCACAAGATGGCGCCATTGTCATTGAAGCCGGGTGACGCTGCAAGTGCTGCCGCTGAGGTTTTTTTTTCTTTTTTTTTTTTTTGGTTTAGCAAAGTGTTTTGAAGGTCCTTTCCCCGTCCAGGTTTGCCAGTGCAGGCTTCATCATGTGAAATGGGTTTGGAAGGCGATAATGGAAGGAGAAGGATGATTATTGCCCACGTGACCCCAGCCTTTATTGCTTCATTGACATTAACTGTCCTTGGTATTATTGCCGTCCATCTTCTGCCTGCTGGAGCTTTCCCGCTTTTCATCGCGCTTTCCAGTCACCTACGTTATTCTGTTTTATAGTTTCCTTCAGATGACTGTCACTGCACAGGCATGCTAACTGGCATGCTAATTGGCAAGCTACCTGGCATGCTAACAGGCATTGCTTACTGGCATGCTAACAGGCATTGCTTACTGGCATGCTAACAGGCATGCTAACTGGCAAGCTACCTGGCATGTTAACTGGCATGCTAACAGGCATGGCTTACTGGCATGCTAACAAGCATGCTAACTGGCAAGCTACCTGGCATGTTAACTGGCATGCTAACAGGCATGGCTTACTGGCATGCTAACAGGCATGCTAACTGGCAAGCTACCTGGCATGCTAACTGGCATGCTGATAGGTACGCTAACAGGCATTGCTTACTGGCATGTTAACAGGCATGCTACTTGGCATGCTAACAGGCATTGCGTACTGGTATGCTAACAGGCATTGCTTACTGGCATGCTAACTGACATGCTAACAGGCATTGCTTATTGGCATGCTAACAGGCATGCTACCTGGCATGTTAACTGGCATGCTAACAGGCATGGCTTACTGGCATGCTAACAGGCATGCTAACTGGCAAGCTACCTGGCATGCTAACTGGCATGCTGATAGGTACGCTAACAGGCATTGCTTACTGGCATGCTAACAGGCATTGCGTACTGGTATGCTAACAGGCATTGCTTACTGGCATGCTAACAGGCATTGCTTACTGGCATGCTAACTGACATGCTAACAGGCATTGCTTATTGGCATGCTAACAGGCATGCTACTTGGCATGCTAACAGGCATGCTAACAGGCATTGCTTATTGGCATGCTAACAGGCATGCTAGCTGGCATTGCTAATGTCATACACATCATACTTTATGATATACTACTAATTAATCAAACTAACTCTCAATTTCCGATATCAATATATCTCGATATCGATACCGATACGTGCAACATGACATGTCTGTGGGGGGAATGACCAAATACAATATGTGTTGTATGCAGCAGTTTTATGTATTGTATGTGTTTTTTGTATGGACATACTTGCAACATACACAACACATCGACAGAAAGCTAACGTACTGTAGCATACGGTACCCAGCATGCCTTGCGGTAGGAATATATGGGTGTTATGTGTCTACGTATATTTGTACGCTGGAGTAGTTTGCTTACATGGTGTGTTGACGTGTCGTGTTGGCCGAGCTACAGATTGCATCTGACTATTTCCTGTGCCACAGAGCAGACATTTTGTCCAGAAGCTTTGATGGAATTGAACCTCTCCTTGCTCTCAACAACTTATTTTGTGTCTTGTCTGTTTTGCAGCCAGCAGGAAGCTTCCCCTGGCCCTCGCTAAAGCAGCAGGCGAGCATATCACACCTGCGTGTCAGATACTCGCCGTGTGGACCCGTAACACGGCCGTCAGGTGGGTGACAGACGAGTGTTAGCAGACGTGGCTCCTGCCGGGTTTCACCGTGTTGCCTTCGTGCGGGATGGCGTTCCCGCTGGTGCCGACGCCAAGGAAAATAAAGCACACATCGCTAGCATGCCGGTGGACAGCACAAGCCCTTCATTCTCTTCCCGTATTTACCATCCTCGGCTTTTCTGTTCATGCTTTTATTTTACGAGCGTGTTCCTCCACCTGTGCCCCCCCCTACCCCCCCAGATCCAAGTCCTCTGCAACCAATCCAACAACACCACACATCGCACCTCAGCTGTGCTTTGGCCCGGACATCATCTGGAATGAGTCAGATGTGGGAATCAAACACAGGCTCCAAAGGAGAGGCTGCTGCTATACTTCCCACGATGATGCCGGTATTGTCCGACTCTCGATTTCCGATATCAGCCGATACCGATATGTGTCACATGACATATCTCCTGTGGCGTAGTGAACACATGTTTTTGCTTTTCATAATCGGGAAAATATCCAATACCGATATCAACCAATAAAATATAAAAAAATAAAAAATATAACTATAATAAAAATAATATAATATTATAAATATATAATATAATAATAAAATAAAAATATAACTAAAAAAATGTATATAAATATAACATTTTTTATGCTGATTTTGAGCCAATAATAATCCTTAGAATAAATTCATAATATTACGAAAACCAAATTTCCAAAGATTTCTTGAAGAATAAAGTTCTAAAATAAAAGTTAAAAAAACCCCAGCAATAATTGGGTGGCCGAGTGGTTAGCATGCAGACCACACAGAAAGGAGACCCAAGTTCAATTCCGCCCTCGGGTATCTTGTTCTCCCTGCTGAGTTTTTCCTGCTTTATTGTGCACTAGCTAACAAGCTAAATGTCTACTGGCTTCTCCATTGTGTTGTCGTTATGTTGTCATGATGTCAGCGTCCAAAATCCCGATATGTAAACTCCCAAGCTGCGCCTGTAATACTATCTCCCGCCCCCGAGGCCCTTGTCTCTCCACAGTCCGTGTCGGAGTCTGTAATTAGATTTACCATCCTTACATTCTTTCCCCGGCTACAAAGACCTACTTGAAGACGGGGACACTGTTAGACCATTGTCTTCCACCAGGACCAGGACGATCAGGAGGGTGATAGCGGGGTGCTGATACCGCTTGCTGTCCTTTCAGTTGCACTTTTATTTGATGACGTGTGCGAGTCGATGATTCACCGTCTAAGGAAGTCGAAAAAAACTCGAAAAAAATCTCATGTCTCCTTCGGTCGCTGACTCAAATCCTCCATGTCTTCCTCTCTCATTTCTTCTTTCAAGCTTTTCCTTCCACACATGGAATATTTCAACCATGTCGCTTCGGACGTCCGGGATCAACATGAACTTTTTTTGTTGTCTCAAATCTTTGGCCTGTCTTTCATTCTGATAATAATCATAATCACCAAATTAAAGTCAAAGTTATTACATAAAAGTCATAATTATGGCATAAAAAGTCAAACTTATGAGATAAAAAGTCATAATTCATAGATAAAAAGTCAAAAGATCCAGGTTTGTTCTCCTGACTGATGCAGGTTTGTTCTCCTGACTGATGCAGGTTTGTTCTCCTGGCTGATGCAGGTTTGTTCTCCTGACTGATGCAGGTTTGTTCTCCTGACTGATGCAGGTTTGTTCTCCTGGCTGATGCAGGTTTGTTCTCCTGACTGATGCAGGTTTGTTCTCCTGGCTGATGCAGGTTTGTTCTCCTGACTGATGCAGGTTTGTTCTCCTGACTGATGCAGGTTTGTTCTCCTGACTGATGCTGGTCAGTTCTCCTGACTGATGCTGGTCAGTTCTCCTGACTGATGCTGGTCAGTTCTGCTGATTGATGCAGGTTTGTTCTCCTGACTGATGCAGGTTTGTTCTCCTGACTGATGCAGGTTTGTTCTCCTGACTGATGCAGGTTTGTTCTTCTGACTGATGCAGGTTTGTTCTCTTGGCTGATGCAGGTTTGTTCTCCTGACGATGCAGGTGTGTTCTCCTAACTGATGCAGGTTTGTTCTCCTGACTGATGCTGGTCATTTCTCCTGACTGATGCAGGTTTGTTCTCCTGACTGATGCAGGTTTGTTCTCCTGACTGATGCAGGTTTGTTCTCCTGACTGATGCAGGTTTGTTCTCCTGACTGATGCAGATTTGTTCTCCTGACTGATGCAGATTTGTTCTCCTGACTGATGCTGGTCAGTTCTCCCGACTGATGCAGGTTTGTTCTCCTGACTGATGCAGGTTTGTTCTTCTGACTGATGCAGGTTTGTTCTCCTGGCTGATGCGGGTTTGTTCTCCTGACTGATGCTGGTCAGTTCTCCTGACTGATGCAGGTTTGTTCTGCTGAATCATGCAGGTTTGTTCTCTTGGCTGATGCAGGTTTGTTCTCCTGACGATGCAGGTGTGTTCTCCTAACTGATGCAGGTTTGTTCTCCTGACTGATGCTGGTCATTTCACCTGACTGATGCAGGTTTGTTCTCCTGACTGATGCAGATTTGTTCTCCTGACTGATGCTGGTCAGTTCTCCTGACTGATGCTGGTCAGTTCTCCCGACTGATGCTGGTCCGTTCTGCTGACTGATGCAGGTTTGTTCTCCTGAATCATTCAGGTTTGTTCTTCTGACTGATGCAGGTTTGTTCTCCTGACGATGCAGGTGTGTTTTCCTGACGATGCAGGTTTGTTCTCCTAACTGATGCAGGTTTGTTCTCCCGGCTGATGCAGGTTTCACAGGTGCTGGCTGCATAGCGTGCAAACATGAGCTATGCATATGGCTGCCATGTAGGCTTGTCCCAAACATGGATGCTGTTCCCCAAGTGAAGGTGCTAAATGACATTGACTTGTCATCACCAGTGTGCACACCACTGCCGTCTGTGAAGGCATTGAGAAGGAAAACGTCCCCCCTTCTCCCATAACATCGGCCCCCGGAGGGCCTTATTTCACCAGCCCTCCCACTTCTTTACTAGCTAGCGCAGAATGCACTTGACCTGTGCGCCAATTATTGCTTCAGCCAGACCACAAATCACCCACCTCGCCTTCCGTCACATGCGCTCAAGTATGCAGACAAGGAGACGCACTCCACCCCCCCTTGAACGTAAGTCATTCATCCATTTGCACCCTCTTGGCTATGCCCCCCCCCCCCAGGCACCCAACTAACCTTTCTCCTCAGTTAGTCACACACTAGCATTGTTGCTATCCGACAATATCCTCCTTTATTCTTTGATTCTATGGTGGAACCTTGGTTAGTGTCATGAACCCGCTCTAACCAAAACCTACTCTAACCAAATCACGTCAAATCAATGAATCCAACACTGGCATCACCGGCCCTCGATGTTCTTCGTATCGGGTCGATACCAAAAGTTGCAGTATCAGCCTCCCTTGATAGTAACACAAATGTACGTACATGCGGTTTTATTTCTGGGTTGATGGTCACCATCACCATCAATGGACATCCGTCCATTCATCCATTCATCCATTCATCCATCCATCTATCCATCCGTACATCCATCATTCATCCATCCATCTATCCATTCATCCATACACCCACCCATTCATCCATCCATCCTTTCATCCATCATCCATAATCCATTCATCCATCCATCATCCAATAATCCATTCATCCATCCAACCATCATTCATCCATTCATCCATCTATCCATACATCCATCATTCATCCATTCATCAATCTATCCATACATCCATCCATCCTTTCATCCATCTATCCATACATCCATCCAACCATTCATTCATCCATCCATACATCCATCATTCATCCATCCATTCATCTTCATCCATCCATCATTCATCCATACATTCATCCATCTATCCATCCATCCATCATTCATCCATTCATCAATCTATCCATCCATCCATCCATCCATCCATCCTTTCATCCATCTATCCATACATCCATCCAACCAGTCATTCATCCATCCATACATCCATCATTCATCCATCCTTTCATCCATTCATCCATCCAACCTTCATTCATCCATCCATCATCCAATAATCCATTCATCCATCCAACCATCATTCATCCATTCATCCATCTATCCATACATCCATCATTCATCCATTCATCAATCTATCCATACATCCATCCATCCTTTCATCCATCTATCCATACATCCATCATTCATCCATTCATCTTCATCCATCCATCATTCATCCATACATTCATCAATCTATCCATCCATCCTTTCATCCATCTATCCATACATCCATCCAACCAGTCATTCATCCATCCATACATCCATCCAACCAGTCATTCATCCATCCATACATCCATCATTCATCCATCCTTTCATCCATTCATCCATCCAACCTTCATCCATCCATTCATCATCATCCATCCATTCATCCATCCATCATCCACCCATCATTCATCCATCATCCATCCATACATCCATACATCCATCCATACATCCATCATCCATTCATACATCCATCTATCATCCATCCATCCATCCATCCAGTTATTGGGGTCTGGGTTGCGGGGGCAGCAAACAAAGCGTTCCCAGGCCAGCATCCCTCCAGTTGAGTCCCCCCAGCTGGGCATGCCCAGAACACGTCCCCAAGGAGGCCATGTCCTGGTCTTGGATAAGGCCAATAGGGTCCCTAGCGTGTATATACGTTGCCAGTATGTGATGTTGTATGCATCATATGCTAGGGTTGCCATTGTGTGTTTTCTTGGTTTTGCTTGGTTTTACGGGGGTCCAGCACAGTCCAGACGGGTGTTTTTTTTTAGGGGGGAGAGGGGGTGGGTGGGGGACAGCTGCCTTTTACTGCCCCAGGGGGTAATAAACAGAGAGGGAGGGGTAGTTATTTATCCCTTTTATTAGGGCAGGAGGCAGAGGAGGGGGCTTTATTGGGGTCACACTGTAACTACACACAGCTGGAGGCAACAAGGAGGAATCAGGGAGATGCCTTGGAGGAGGAAGCATCACTAAATTCCCAAAACACCTCCTCCATCCCCCGTCTACCTACATGAAGGCCGGCAAAAGATCTGAGAGGCATCCATTATTCTTCCCAGCCCGTTTTCCCTCTTCCAGGTCCCTTAACGACCTTCTCCTTGTTAAGCACATCTGCTGTCAATCAGCTGTACTTTGTAATCCAACTGGTATTTCCTGCCCTTGGAGACACCCCCCCACTCACCCACCCCCCCTCGCCGACCTTGACTCACTGACCACTTGACCAACTAAAGGCTCCCAAAGCTTCTATTTGCACATTCTGACTATCATTTAGTAAAACATCTCCACTTCGCCGGCTGCCGTTTGACGCCCCTGCACAACCTGAAGCTCCATTGTAGGATTAAAGGATCATGATGGCGCCCCCCTCCACTTTAACGAATCTGCTGCAAAAAGGCTTGTCAAAGATCCTCTCTGTGACTGAAACAATGCCAACCAAAGATCATCTATATGACGGGACTTTCCTGCTGTTTTTAGGAATTTGCTGCACAACGGAATATTGTGTACCGCTCCTCTTGCCGAAGTCAGCTGGGATAGACTCCAGCATACCCGTCTGATGTCGTACGCCAGTGGGATGAAAAGTAAGCGTTGCTAAGCAACCTGCCAATCAAGACTCCAGGAAGTTGCCAAGTGCTTGTTAGCTTGTTGGCACACATTTGCTGTGTTTTTATTACAGGCTCCTCGTCAATGGGCAGGATCTTGTTAGCTAATTGGCTTTGGAGTTCCCGCTAAGTACGACTAGACCATCTGGGCATGCTTGGTGGGGGACTTAAGGGGGGAGGGACGTGTCACACATTGTTAGACTACTAAACTGCTATTTCCACTCTGCAGACCTTCAATGAAGGCAATTTTTGTTTCTTGAAAATGCTTCTTCAGTTTAAGATGTTGAATGTAGAATCCTATTTATGTGTCTCCAGTAGGTGGGGGCCCAGAAGGGTGGTTGTTTTGGGTGGGAGTGGGTAACTACCTCTTGTTATGCTGGAGGCTTGTTTGCATTCCTGGTAGCAAAATAGCTCATTAGTGGCTCCTCTTCACCTGGAATGAGACAATCTTTGGGGGAGATGTGAGTCCGGTTGCCTCCATGATTACCATTATTATGATTACCATGACCTGGATTACAGAGAATCTACATACATTTTCTGTTTCCACTCGTAGGAGATGCCATGGTGGGAAAAAAAAGCATACCACTTCCACACGAGATAGGAGGAGAACATTGTTTTCACTCTTATCATGCCGGACCTGGCATGGCTGACTTCACACAGTGTTAAGGTAATGCCATGTAAGCTAAAGTCTCAATGTTTTGTGTCATTGCTGCTCCCTAGTGAGCAGAATAGTCTATACTCTTTATTTCAATGTGTTTTTATTAATAATAGACCAACAGTTACAAACCAAATTCAAACACATTTTTGGGTGCTTCTCAGGCCCCTGATGTGTGTGTGTGAGTTTTTTTGTGTGTTTTCTGACCAGAAAAGTGCATTAGCAGCAAGTTGGGAAAAAAAAACAGAAAAAAACGACATACGTTTTTTGTCAAAAATCACCAAATTCAAACACTTTTGAATACGCCGTTTTATGCCATTTTTGGGGTGCTTGTGGGGCCCCTGTTGAGTGTGTGTGTGAGGTTTCCCATGTTTTTTTGACCAGAAAGTGCATTAGAAGCAAGTTGAAAAAAAAAGAAAAAAAAGAAAAAAACGACATACTAACCCTTACATTTTTTGTCAAAAATTGACGCCCTAAAATTTTGGCATTTTATGCCATTTTTGGGTGCTTGTGGGGCCCCTGTTGAGTGTGTGTGAGGTTTCCCATGTTTTTTTGACCAGAAAGTGCATTAGAAGCAAGTTGAAAAAAAAAGAAAAAAAACGACATACTAACCCTTACGTTTTTTGTCAAAAATTGACGCCCTAAAATTTTGGCATTTTATGCCATTTTTGGGTGCTTCTCAGGCCCCTAATGCATGTGTGTGTGAGGTTTCCTGTGTTTTTTTTACCAGTAAAGTGCATTAGCAGCAAGTTGAAAAAAACTGAAAAAATCTTGTATTATTTTTATGAATTTATATGATAATTTATTATGATTTATATTGGGAGGGACGAGTGTACAGTCATGAAAAACACCAGCATAGGTGCGGATGTTTTGACCGTGATTGTACGCCACGTGGACCAGTGTAGTCTAATGCTGCTCAATTCAATAGAAACAATTAAAATCAGGATATTTTCCATTTTCTAAAAAAACAGGTGATGCCCTGGGAAAACAGGACGTATTCTTCCTCTTCCAGCCTTGCGGTGCTCCAAATGAATCCCAGCAAATGTTGCGTGTGATGTAACTCCCTGGCACAGCCTTCATTCCTGTTTCCCACAGAGAAGCGCCGGATGAGCAGGTCGGTACGAAATGTGTGAGGAGAAAGTGAAAAAGGTGTTGTGGAAATATTTGCCTTCTTGGAATGACTTTGAGGGAATGTGGCAAAGAGATGATTGACAGAGTGCAAAAGGAGGGCACGGCCAAGTTATTCTAGTTGCAGACAGCTGACCACAGCCCAAAATAAAGATGGAGTGGGCTAATATACGGACGCTTATTCTACTCTCAACACCCAAACGTCTTTAATGACGAAGCCGACTTCAAAGTCAAAGTTGCTTTAGTTTATTGTTTTCCATAGAAAAGGTTGCTTGGCATCATCACGTCAGATGAGGAGACACCACTTCCACACCGTGCCGGTCCTCCAGTGTCGTAATAAATATCAAATGAAAAAAGTCACACACACATACACACACATACATACACACACACACAGCCAATCAGGTCATACAAGGCCCGGTACATAGTTCAAGGAAAACTGCACTTTTTTGGGGGAATGTTGCTCACCGTCCATTCCATCATTTGTTCGATTCTCCGCTTGTGTGGCGTTTGCATGTACTCACACCCCCCCACCCCACCCCCATTCCAAAAACATGTAAGCTTCATTGACCACTCCCAATCGTCCATATTGTTCAACTTGAATGTCCAGGGTGCGCCCCGCCTCTCCCCCAAAGTCAGCTGGGATAGGCTCCAGGCTCCATAGATGGTCTAGAATGGCCGCTATTGAAGGAGTTGTCTTCTGACAAATAGCTGATTGATTGAGTCATCATCATAATAATAATAATAATAATAATAATAATAAAACGCTAATATTAAAGGCTTTAATATGCACATCATACATTTACATGATATTTAAATGTAGCATTGCTGGCACTTTGTGGAGTTTTAGTATCAATCAAGTTTTAGTAGGTGGAATTCCCATGAGTGTATTCTTAGCTGCCTGTTTTTAGCTGTTTTAATATCTTTAGAACGCACACAGGTTGTGGCTCATGGGCAACATCCCCCCCAAAAGTGCAGTTTTTCCTTTAAATTTGATCCAGAAAAATATTGAAAGAGCGCACGGATAAAAGGCTAAGATAAAAAAAAGCACTTGGGATACGATCATAATAATGACACGGAGCGTGGGAATAAAAGCGGACTACAGGCGGATATCTCCTGGTGTTGTCTTGGACGTCAAACTGGAAGCCAAAGTGAGAAGTGCTGGAGTTCATTGGCGCTCGTAGACTCTGGTGCAGACCACGGCGTCTGCTCCCATGGTCTGAAAGAAGAAACGAGAAGGAAAGTTTGATGTGGACGCTGAAACAAAAAAAACACGAAATAGAAAAAGTGTTTTTTTTTCCGTTTTTCTTCCTACCAGGATCAGCTTGCCGTCATTGGTTATCTCCCGGGTCCAGGAGGTTTTAGGCCCCTCCCCTTTCTGCAGGGTCTGCTCGCAGCTGATTTTGCTGTCTGTCTCCCAACGTGGAAAACTCTGGAAAAACATAAAATGTATTGATAAGGCGCTTGGCCACTCGTTGATCAGAAATCACATTAGTGGCGCCCCCTATGGAAGACTCGTTTTGCTTTGTGGCGGCCATGTTTTCTTGAAATATGACACACTTGTCTTTGTGGAGATTTGGTGCCACGCCCTAAAGTTTCAGTAGGTGTTTTTTATTGGGGGGGGGGATTTTAGTCCAATTTTAGTCCACGTTTTCACCGCGTTCAGGAGTCAGAAACTTAGTACTTTCAAGGAATCGGTACATGTGAAAAACTTAGGACACCCAAGCATGACTAAAATGTAATTCTACGATGGAGTATGAGGGCCACATGGGGGGGGGGGGTCGGATCTTGCAAATAAAGTTAAAGTTGTAAATTTACAAGAATAACATCTGAGATGACAAGTAAAAAAACTCTGAAAATGAAAGTTTTCCTATTCATAAAGTATAAAGTGAATTATTATGAAAGTATTATAAAGTATTAAATATTGTATCCAAGCAAAAATAGAGCGTAGCTCCTCAGGAAGGAAGGAAACGTTCCTCTCGCTTCACTTAAGCTTTTATTGATAACGTGGCAGCCAAACAGAGCAGTTAGCATTTAAATTAGCATGTTAGCCTTGTCTAGTAGCTCCTTTTCATAGCTGTTTCAGGCAAATGATACAAGTTTTTCCTCATAAATACTCCATCCTGACAGGCATTGCCTCAGGCAGCTATGAAAAACCTTTGACTTTGGACAAAAGTTAATATTGTAACTTTTATTTTACATTTTCAACTTTATTCTGAAAATCTGATTTTTTTTTTTCAGTGTGGCTCCTTTATCGTGTACGTGCAACTTTGGCCAAAGAAATAAGAAGAATGGGTGATAATAATTAATAAATATAATCATAATAAATAGAGATGACACTGGACTCCATCCTTCAAGATGGTGGACCAGGGTCTGACGAGGTGGGGGACATGAAGGAGCCGTCTTGAGTATGAGTCAGTCGGAGAGGCCGAACAAGGAGGGTGCTGTTAGCTGATAAGTCGGGATGCGCTCATTGTTCCTTGGAGACAAACAAACAGCCGATGGGAAAGTTGGAAACGCAAAGGGGGGAATTGTTGCGGGACGGAGGGAAAGAATGGGGGAACTGGCAAGTTGAAAGGGTTCGTAAAGAGTCCATGAAGGCGTGCTAGGCCTTCGGAGACCGAGGGAGGGGCGGCGGTGTGCTATCAGTCCAAATAGGACCAACGGCCAAGTCAAACAGGTTGACGTAACGGACAGCTCCGTGTCCGACACGCCCGTCGTCCAATGTTCTCATGTCGGAGAGTTGTCTTACCGTGCAGGGACGTCCATCCACTGTGGATTCGTTGAATTCCTGTCCCACGGTGAAAGTGATGTGGGTGGTCCGGACGGTGGTGGACGTCTTAATGGACAGCGTCTCTCCGTCCTGTGTGATCTCCACCAGCGGTTTGGAGGCCGCCTTCACTGCTATCTTACGTAGCATCACGTTGACGCCTGAAAAACACAGCATACCAACAACATATAATAATAATAATAATAACTAGAAAATTCCCGCAGAAATTTTGATGGGCTTGCCACCTGTGCTGTGAACCTCGGGCCCGGTGCGCCAACGGCTACCGTGCTAGCACCTAGCAAGACAGCCTCAAGTACCGAAAAGGTTGATGCAGTCCCATAGTGTCCCCACATCATGCCATGTGTCTATTTGCCTTTAGAAATAAGTAAATTAGCTAAAATGCGAACATGCTAACAGTCATCATGCTAGCACCTAGCAAGAGGGCCTCAAGTTTAGAAAGTGCCAATGTTGTCCTTAACCTTCCTACATCATGCCATGTGTGTATTTGCCTTTAGACATGAGTAAATTAGCTAAAATGCTAACATGCTAACAGTCATCATGCTAGCACCTAGCAAGAGGGCCTCAAGTTTAGAAAGTGCCAAGGTTGTCCTTAACTTTCCTACATCATGCCACGTGTGTATTTGCCTTTAGACATGAGTAAATTAGCTAACATGCTAACAGTCATCATGCTAGCACCTAGCAAGAGGGCCTCAAGTTTAGAATGTGCCAAGGTTGTCCTTAACCTTCCTACATCATGCCATGTGTGTATTTGCCTTTAGACATGAGTAAATTAGCTAAAATGCTAACATGCTAACAGTCATCATGCTAGCACCTAGCAAGAGGGCCTCAAGTTTAGAAAGTGCCAAGGTTGTCCTATAACCTTCCTACATCTTGCCACGTGTCTATTTGCCTTTAGACATGAGTAAATTAGCTAACATGCTAACAGTCATCATGCTAGCACCTAGCAAGAGGGCCTCAAGTTTAGAAAGTGCCAAGGTTGTCCTTAACCTTCCTACATCATGCCATGTGTGTATTTGCCTTTAGACATGAGTAAATTAGCTAAAATGCTAACATGCTAACAGTCATCATGCTAGCACCTAGCAAGAGGGCCTCAAGTTTAGAAAGTGCCAAGGTTGTCCTTAACCTTCCTACATCATGCCATGTGTCTATTTGCCTTTTAGAAATGAGTAAATGAGCTAAAATGCTAACATGCTAGCAATTAGCATTTAGCTTAGAGTTGAGAAGTTTATCTCAAAAATGAGCCGTTAATCACGTTTCTACGTGGCCGTATGGCTGAGCTACAAGGCTGTGAAAAGTCTGCAAATTCTCGTTTTCCCTGGAATGTGGCTGTTCTAAAAATAGAACAAGTGTATCTAATCTAGTGGCCCATTTTTGAACGTTTTGGTGATAGCGTCGCCATGGTTACACAAAACGTTCCAAAAAAATAAATACCGCTGTAGTCCTGAGCGTCAGGATTCCGGCGGAGTAACGTGTGTGGGGGTCCTTCTTGCGGTTTTGGCCGCATTACGCGCACAAAAATGGGAAGATTAAGATATAATAATAGCTAAACATCACAAGGAATAACAATATGGGCATATGGGCAATATGGGCATTTTTGTGTCATAAGAATGTTCATGACGTTGTTTTATTGTTATGATCAACTAACCACAATCACTTCCTGTGATTTCATAGTGTCCATGAACGCAGCAGCACCTTGTGCCCGAGGAGATACGTGATGTCCCTGAATGCACCATTTCTACAAAGAGCTAGTTCAGCACCGCTGGCACTCTTTGCTAGTTTGGGGCCTGCTTCCCACGTGGACCAGGAAGTGTCCAGCCTCGGTGACTCGGCAAGGTAGGATTGGTGATTATTCCGTGGAGCGACTGTCTTTTTGCTGTTGCTGATTTAATCTGGGATGAGAGCGGAATGGAAGCTAGTTTGTCGGATGTGTTGGATGTTCGCTTCTCAGCCATGTGCTTGGAATTGTTTGCTAACTGGGCTCAGCGGCTAGCGTGTTGATGGCGTTGTGTACTGTGTGTATTTATTTGTACCATGCTTTACTTTGCATTGCTTGGGATTGATTGCACGTGTTGCTATTGTTTGGACAAACGCTTATTGTTAAAATAGCCTGGAGAATAAAGATGATGACATGATTCCTGACTGGAATCTTTCCATGGTATTCCAACTCTGAGATCATGTGGATGAAAAAAAAACCATGACAGGAAGGAGGAAGTTAGAGCGTGGAGGAGTGTAGCATGCAGATGCAGTTCCAAATATGAAAATGTAAAATATATTTGTAAAGAAATTATTTTGATGTAAATGTAAAAGCCCTTTTTGTGTTTCTGTTGGAACATCTTGAAGCCAGCATCCACCCCTGATCCAGTATCACCAAGACCAGGTCCATTAGGTTTATCCAGCATGTGCCTCCTGAAATCTCACATAGTCATCCCTCATTTATCACTGTTAATTTGTTAGCAAACTAGCATTCAATGTTAATAAATGTAATATTTTCATAGTTGGAGCATAGGAAACCTGTGTTATAACTTTCTGAATACAATCTTTACCATTATTAGAGTCCTGTCGACATGAAATAACACCCCTATAGTCACCTTTACACTCTTATTATGGCTCAACTGTAATGCGTGAGGCTACAGGATCACTGACAGAGACAGGAGATAACCAGTTAGCCTACTTGAAGGGTTTAAGATTACCACTTCCACAGTGCATGGGAGTACAAGTTATTTTCACGCCATGGCTGACTCCATGCTGGTGTCATGTCTCAGGAGTGGAACATTACTGACATCTAGTGGCCGGAATACTCGATACACTATACCTTTGTCTTGCAATATTTGATCATTTGTTAATTGATTAATTAATTAATTAATTTTTTAATGTGATGAATGGGAATGATATTGTTAGAAAGGACTGTACGTTAATTATGATTATTTACCGGAAAACTGGATAGTGACGGGCGCCGTTACTAACATTGTTACTCCATACACTAAAATGTGTATGCAGTGACTTCCTGTTCAGTGCAAAGTAAGCTTAAAAATAAAAGCATGGCAGTATTAACCTGGACCGAGACGTACAACCAACAAATCTTTTGTAGTATTACTACAGTACCATCGCCAGCGGGTATGCGGACGTTCAGCGTGATGATCTCTTTTTTTCCCGTCCTTCCCTGGAGTCATCTCGATGTGGAAATTCCAGTTCAAACAAAGGCCGATAGTCACAAAGTAAGCACAACTTGCTTGTACACGTGGGAAGGAATATTCCCGTTCTTCTAAACTAGCGCTGACTTCCGTGGATCGGCAAGAAGGATTTTAGTCATGTTGAGCGAGATAAACAAAACCATGCATGGAACCTTCTGGCATGACCACGGCCATTAATGATAATACAGGAAACAATGAGGTCATATGACCAAGTGTGGCCAGCACATCTGCTCCGGAGACTTCATCATATTTACACACACACACACACACACACACACACACACACTAGTGCGGTCCCACCCGTATTATTCCCTTCATAGGTATTTTTCTTTATCTCCAAGTACATAAAAGGGAGTTAAACGTGGACCTAATGAGAGAAATGATGACGTCTGCCAGCATGGAGGGGTTGCGTGGTTGAAAACCTCCAAGTGTGTGCACGTGGCCCTGTGTGTGTTCCAGTCGGGTTTCCCACATTCCCACCTGTCAACAGGAATAAATATACACACACCAAGAAACAACTTGGGGGGGGGCTCACTTCACTTTGGATGTATCTTTCAATTAGCAGTCCCACGCAGACATCCCTGCATAAGTGTCCTTGTAGTAGTGGTTCTCAACTGGTGGGTCGGGACCCAAAAGTGGGTCACGGATCCATTCCCAGGTGGGTCGCAAACAGCGAGTAAAAAATTTATTGCATTGCTGAAATGACGTCAGCCTCCCTCTGGGATTTGGGCTCTGGGTTCTCTGGCTACCTCTCTGGTGGACAGAGGAGGCAACATTGCTGTGCCGTCCACCATTTTCTGTGCTCATCCAATGAAATGGTTTTCTCAAACGCAATCCTTCTAATGTTTGTACTCGTATTGGTACATGTTTGTTTGAAACCATGAGTTAGACTGTTCAATGTTTCCAATGGGCTCATTTTCATAGACTAAAATAAGTGGGTCACGACGAAATGAGTATTAGAAGATGTGGGTCCCAGGTTGAGAACCATCATAAATGTATGTCGGTTCATTGCTAGCTAGCTTAGTGCATCCAGTCACCTTGTTATAATTAATGTACCTTGTTATAAAGGGCCCAATGGTGCATTGTGGTCCAAAAACCAGCCTTGAAGTGCTTTTAGGAAGACCGACTGGGAACACGCTGTTGTGTGGGTGTGACTGTAGCTTTAATGCTAATGAGCTGCGTTTTTGTCTCCGCCTTTTGACATGTATGCTGTAGCTCCGCAGGATATGATGTACAACAACATAACAGGAAGGATGCTAAGTAGGGTCGGCTTGTCGTACCTTCCCCTGAGCCCACTCG
Source organism: Doryrhamphus excisus (assembly GCF_037039965.1). NCBI lineage: Eukaryota > Metazoa > Chordata > Actinopteri > Syngnathiformes > Syngnathidae > Doryrhamphus > Doryrhamphus excisus. The sequence continues at coordinate 17,979,715 of NC_136373.1, forward strand.
TAAACAAAGCCACAGAGCTCACAACAATCCGCCTGAAACAATCCGGCGTTTGAGATGTCTTTGGCGTCACACCGGCTGCTCGGGGCGTGTGTCCGAATACAGCGCACCTTGCTGGGCCACTCTGTTTCTCCAGCCAGTGGTGATGTGGTGGGAGTGATGGTGTGATATTGGATGAGAATAAATCAACAGCTACTTTTGGTCACATTTTGGACCTTCTTATCTTCAGGTGTGCACAAAGTTAGCGGCGTCATGTCGGTCTTGAGGTTATCCCTTCATGGCGTCACATTGAAAAGACGATTTAGGATAATCGGAAATCGTCCAGAGCCGTAAAAAATATATTTGTTGCTCCCAAGCGTGATGTTCCTTTCCGGAAAATGTGTGTTTATTTCCAGCAGCAAGCTGAGCTGTAGACATGGACTGACCCCCCCGACACCCCCCCACCCCAACTCGCTGGTTCCATTCGGGAGCCACCGAGGCTACCAACAGAGACTTCTCAAGTAACGGCTGCAGATTTTTTGCATCTCGTATTTGAGCTGACTTTTTTTGTGACGCGGCCCCCCCGAAATGCTTGAACGCACACAGATCTGAGGGGGCCAGGGTCAAAGGTCAGGGAGCAGAGGGCAGAGGAAGCATTGGGGTCAGAGGAGGAGAGAGAGAGAGGGAGTGAGTGAGGGATGGAGAGAAGCAGGATGACGGCCGGTTGGAGCGCTGACAGCTCCCATCCAGCTGTGTTGGCGTACATCAGGGGTGTCCAACGTGCGGCTCGGTAGCCACTTGTGGTCCATGTTTTTATATATGTTTTTACACGAGACGACCTAGAAAACTAGTTAGGGTGAAAAAATAGCTCCTGAATAAGGATGAGAATACGGCTGGAGGGGGGGTCATGGATTCAGTGCGCTGCTACATGGATAGCATAAGGGCTTTATATACGTTTTTCCTTTTACGACCCCTCATATATGCGATTATTGTTGATTGACATGGTGAATTTAGTGTTGTGACAGATCTCTGAAGTCTGCCCCCCCCCGGCCCCCTTTCTATGAAGGACTGGGCATGCACCATCTCTCTATGAATTATGTCCGCATTGCACACATAGAGCCCCCCCCCCCCCCCACGCTGCACCACACAAAACCTTGCAAGCAGCAGGTGTTTCTTACCCCCCCCCCTTTTTTTCCCCCGCACTGTACCAAGTCCTGTCTACGCCATCATGGCGCTGACCTGACGCACACAATCAGCAGACAGATGTGGCCGCCGTTTGTCCCTATTGTCTTTTAGCCAGCCAATAGGAAGGAGGGGAGCAAGGATGGGGGGGGGGGGGGGACGCTATTAATGCACTTTGAGTTTTGGTCGTCTGCAGAATGACAAAGAGACCCCCTGCGCCGTCCGTGCGTAAAGACGCTGATCCAAACGCACGGGAAGATGTGACCCAAAAAAAAAACTCACCCAACACTTTTAAAAGCTCCTCGAAGTTCTCCGAGCTCTTCATCTCCCAGGTGCCGGAGAAGTCCGGGATTTTGCGCTCCATGTTCGACTTGTGGTTCGGTGTAAGGGGGCTCGGATGGGAACTGTCAGGTCTTCTTCTTGTGTGGACCTCTGCTGCACCAAAGCTGTGCTGGGATTCGGACTCGGATTCGGCTCCTCCTCCTGGAATTGAACCTCCTTCCTTCGGGACTAAGTGATGTTGGCTGGCGAGCCGCGAATGAAGCACAATTGCAAAAGTGGCGGATTCTTGTTGAAGGGGTGGCCACGCCCCTTCTTAATGTGGCCACGCCCCGACTGGGCGCATGGCTCCGTGGTGCGTTAATCTAACCACGCCCCCTGCAGGCAGCATGTGGAGACTAGTGGTGGGCGGTACTGCAGATAATAATACACAGTATATATTAAATATACTAATATATTAAATAATATAACAATATTATATATAATAAAAAACACAAGAGAACTTCAACCCCCCCCCCCCTCCCTCAGTGTTGACGCCTCTTGCTGAGTATAAATATCATATTGAACCCATTTTGACACGTCTGGGATATTAATAACACAAAATGGTGCATGGTGTCAAGCCTGGGTCTGCAGGCCAGGGGGCCAAGCAAGGCGGACCCTGCTGGACCAGGGGGGTGCCCAAAGTGCGGCTTTGGGGTCTTTTCTTTTTCCATGATAGAGTATCGGGACCACAGAATCTGAGATTTTGACAATAAAGTTGTAAATTTACAAGAAAGTAAGTAATATTACCTTTTCCCGACTCCTGAGGTCACACAAGTACCCCCCCCCCCTCTCTTCATAGCCGTCCCAGGCAATGCCTGTTACGATGGAGCCTTAAAAACATTTCTGAGGATAAAGTCGTAAATGTATGACAAAAACTCATATTCCGAGAATAAATTCCTACATTTACAATTAAAAAAACTTGACGGTTATGAAAAAGGGGGGTACTGACGTGACCTCTGGCCTCGGCCATATGGAAAGGGGCTACATAGACATGCTAATCTAGATGCTAGCTGCTCTGTTTTGCTGCCACGTTGTCAATAAAAGCTGGCTCTTCCTTCCCGAAGAGCGATGCCAGAGCTATACGTCAACCTGGAACGCTAACGCTAACGGAATATTTCTGTCAGTTCATGGAATGTTTTTTTTTTTGGTTTTCCCAAAAAGAAAATTGTGAAGCATCCTCACATCCCGTGACTTTGCAGTGCGGTGCCCTGGGTGGGAAATGTGTGTTGGATAGAAGGAGCAGGCAGCGGTGCATTGAGGCCAAGTTCACCCCCCCCCCCACATCACCCCCCCCCCCCCCCATCTCAGTGCTGCTGTGTCATAAAAATAAAAGCAGTGGTAATGGGATACAGCTTCTGGCCTGCACGCTGGAATATCCATTCAACACAACATGCGTCACAATTTACTGCATTGGGGGGGCTGGGGGGGGGTGTTGGCACAGGTCGACAATGGCTTTACCCAATGACCCCCCTGCTGATAGAGCGGAAGAGAGGGGGTCGAGTTAGAGGGGGGGGGCAGGGGGATTCAGACGGACCTCTGGGTGGGGCAGGGCCCCGCGGTATGGGAGGGAGAGCCCAATCGGTAGGCACGCATACACCGAGCATGCGCACACACACGCACGCCCACGATGATGGATGGCAGCGGGGACAAAGCCGACGTTAACTATTGACTCTTGATGGATGATCCCATCCGCTGCGCTGCACGGCGGATTAGCGCCGCGTAACCCTGGCGACTTTAAAGAGGAAGGGGAGGCGGCGTGGGGGGGGGGGGGGATTTGGGAGGGGGGGGCTCCATGGTCTCTGCTGCGGATCCACGCTACAGTCACGCAAGGAGGAGGGAAGAAGAGTTACAGATCGATAATTGGATAATTGGAGACGCGACATGCGCTTTTACGCACAGACTGGCTCCAACTTCCTGCAGCTTGAGTTCAAGTGGATCAGGACTACGCGCACGCGCACGTGCACGTGCGCACGCATATGCCAGTCATTATTTTACAAGATGAACGCCACATTACATTTTAAAAGTTGAACTAGAAGAGCAAAAAGTCCTAATGTTATGATTATTAATACCATTGATCCACTTTGCTTCGATAAATTAGCATCTGGTTTGTAATTATGTTCTACATTGATTGCTTTGTTGATAGCTAGCATTACGTTAGCAAAAAGCCAACACGTGTGTCTCCAAATTGTTTGTTTGTCGACTTTGTTCAGTACATTTTTCATAATAATAGTACTCGTGCCAAATAGTCGTGTTGCTGCTGGATGTTCACATTACCTGGTCCTACTGTAACTTTCTTTTCCAAAAGAGGAATTTTTTTTTTCACTTTTTCTCGTAACATTGGGATGTTTTTCTCATAACTTTACAACTTTTTCTTGGAATATTGCGACTGTGTTCCAGTATGATTACAAGTCTTTTTCCCGTAAGATTGCAACTTTTTCTCTGTAGCATTATGACTTTTTCTCGTAACATTCCGACTTTTTTTCTTGGAAGATTGCGACATTTATCTCAAAACACTTTGGCTTTTTCTTGTAAAGTTACGACTGTTCTAGGATCATTACAACTTTTTTTCCCGTAAGTTTGCAACTTTTTGTCTGTGGCATGATGACGTTTTCTCGTAAGATTGTGATGTTTGATGTTGTGATTACAACTTTTTTCGTGAAAGGTTGCAATTTTTTTTCTGTCTCGTAACACAATGCTACTTTGACTTTTTCTATGGTCCAGTATGATTACTAAATTTTTTCCTGTAAGTTTGCAACTTTTTTTCCGTAGCTTTATGACGTTTTCTCATAAGATTACGCCTTTTTTCTTGTAAGATTGCGACATTTTTCTCGTAACATTTTGGCTTTTTCTTGTAAAGTTACGATTGTCTTGCAGTATCATTACAACTTTTTCCCATAAGTTTGCAACTTTTCTCTCTGTAGCATGATGACGTTTCTCATAAAATTGTGATATTTTTATCGTAACATTACGACTTTTTTTTTCTCATAATATTGCGACATGTATGTCTCGTAACTCAGTGCTACTTTGACTTTTTCTAAGTTCTAGTATGATTACAACTTTTATTCCCGTAAGATTGCAAGTTTTTCTCCGTAGCATTATGACTTTTCCTTGTAACATTACGATTTTTTTTCTTGTAAGATTGCAACATTTTTCTCGCAACACTTTGACCTTTTCTTGTAAAGTTACGACTGTTCTAGGATCATTACAACTTTTTTTCCCGTAAGTTTGCAACTTTTTCTCGGTAGCATTATGGCGTTTTCTCGTAAGATTGTGACGTTTTTATCGTAACATTACGACACTTTCTTGTAACATTGCAACATTTTTCTCATGACACTTTGGCTTTTTCTTGTAAAGTTACGACTGTTCTAGAATCATTACAACTATTTTCCCGTAAGATTGCAACTTTTTCTCCGTAGCATTATGACTTTTCCTTGTAACATTACGAATTTTTTCTTGTAAGATTGCGACATTTTTCTCGTAACACTTTGACCTTTTCTTGTAAAGTTACGACTGTTCTAGGATCATTCCAACTTTTTCCCGTAAGTTTGCAACTTTTTCTCGGTAGCATTATGGCGTTTTCTCGTAAGATTGTGACGTTTTTATCGTAACATTACGACACTTTCTTGTAACATTGCGACATTTTTCTCATGACACTTTGGCTTTTTCTTGTAAAGTTACGACTGTTCTAGAATCATTACAACTATTTTCCCGTAAGATTGCAACTTTTTCTCCGTAGCATTATGACATTTTCTTGTAACATTACGAATTTTTTCTTGTAAGATTGCGACATTTTTCTCATGACACTTTGGCTTTTTCTTGTAAAGTTACGACTGTTCTAGGATCATTACAACTTTTTCCCGTAAGTTTGCAACTTTTTCTCAGTAGCATTATGGCGTTTTCTCGTAAGATTGTGACGTTTTTATCGTAACATTACGACACTTTCTTGTAACATTGCGACATTTTTCTCATGACACTTTGGCTTTTTCTTGTAAAGTTACGACTGTTCTAGAATCATTACAACTATTTTCCCATAAGATTGCAACTTTTTCTCCGTAGCATTATGACATTTTCTTGTAACATTACGAATTTTTTCTTGTAAGATTGCGACATTTTTCTCATGACACTTTGGCTTTTTCTTGTAAAGTTACGACTGTTCTAGGATCATTACAACTTTTTCCCGTAAGTTTGCAACTTTTTCTCAGTAGCATTATGGCGTTTTCTCGTAAGATTGTGACGTTTTTATCGTAACATTACGACACTTTCTTGTAACATTGCGACATTTTTCTCATGACACTTTGGCTTTTTCTTGTAAAGTTACGACTGTTCTAGAATCATTACAACTATTTTCCCGTAAGATTGCAACTTTTTCTCCGTAGCATTATGACATTTTCTTGTAACATTACGAATTTTTTCTTGTAAGATTGCGACATTTTTCTCATGACACTTTGGCTTTTTCTTGTAAAGTTACGACTGTTCTAGAATCATTACAACTATTTTCCCGTAAGTTTGCAACTTTTTCTCGGTAGCATTATGGCGTTTTCTCGTAAGATTGTGACGTTTTTATCGTAACATTACGACACTTTCTTGTAACATTGCGACATTTTTCTCATGACACTTTGGCTTTTTCTTGTAAAGTTACGACTGTTCTAGAATCATTACAACTATTTTCCCGTAAGATTGCAACTTTTTCTCCGTAGCATTATGACATTTTCTTGTAACATTACGAATTTTTTTTTGTAAGATTGCGACATTTTTCTCGTAACACTTTGACCTTTTCTTGTAAAGTTACGACTGTTCTAGGATCATTACAACTTTTTCCCGTAAGTTTGCAACTTTTTCTCGGTAGCATTATGGCGTTTTCTCGTAAGATTGTGACGTTTTTATCGTAACATTACGACACTTTCTTGTAACATTGCGACTGTGTTCCAGCATCATGACAACTTTTTCTCGTAAGATTGTGCCTTTTGTCGTGTAGCATCTTTTTCTTGTAACATTGTAACATTTCACCGTTGTTCTCGTAACATAATGTCTTTATTCCGACTTGTTGTCCAGGATTTAGCCATAGCCCTTTCCCCTTGTCTTCCCTCTTGAAATGGCTCCCTGCTTGTACCTTGCAGATGACTTTATTGGAATGATGAGCCCGAGCGAAAGTATGCTTGCATTTAACGCTTGGACGCTTCCTTTTAAAGCAGCCCAGCATCGGTCTGGCCTCCGCCGCCACGGTGGTCCGCCGCACATGGCTCCCGCGCTCCGATTGGGGATTGATCACAAAGGTTACAATACGCCGACGTCCACGGCGGGGAAGATTCATGTTCCCGCGGGCCCCCGCCCGCTGACGATTAGCAAAAGAAGCGGATGGGGATGATCTCGATGAAGAGCTCTGAAATGCGTGTGATGCTGCGCGTCGGCACGTGATGACAAAGGGCCGCTCGCCATTCAGGGGCATTGGACCGTACGATGCACCCCGCAACCTTTCTCTCCATGCTTCTCCTTTACCTCATGCCCCCCCACCCCCACCTTGTCAAGCTTTTGTTCTTTTGTGCCTCTCTGACACATTCCTCAAGCACGTTTCAGAAGGGGGGGGGGGGGCGAAGCATCCAAAGCAGAAGAAGAATCCAAAGTGGTGGAGTAAAAGGATGTGAGAGCAGATCAAACAGACGCTGACGGAGATGGAGAAGCTGAAGGGAAGAAAGAAAGTCCTCACTTCCTTCACTTTCCCTCCTAGCTAATGGTTAGCTCGGGTTCATCAATCATGAAGCCCAAAGTCCCGCGTCAGGTAACCTCGGCATGGGAAGGGAAAGGTCACATGACCATGACAGAAGCATTAGCAGGACTTGATGCAACCTGTTGGCATGGAAACGCCATTGGAGGAACTTGATGGCGGAAAAACGGCGGCTGTTTGCCACATTTCCACCTATCAACAAGAGTAAATACACACACCAAGAAACAACCTTGGGGGGGGACGGGGGCGTATTTTTCAATTAGCAGTCGCACGCGTAAGTGTCCTAGTAGTGGTTCTCAACTGGTGGGTCGCAGATCCATTCCGGGTGGGTCGCAAACATCGAGTCAAAAATTCATTGCAGCGCTGCAATGACGTCAGCCTCCCTCTGGGTTTTGGGCTCTGGGTTCTCTGGCTTTTTTATGTTCCAGTATGATTACAACTTTTATTCCCGTAAGATTGCAACTTTTTCTTCGTAGCATTATGACGTTTTCTCGTAACATTCCGACTTTTTTATTGTAAAATTACACTTTGGCTTTTTCTTTCATTCATTGCAGCGCTGCAATGACGTCAGCCTCCCTCTGGGCTTTGGGCTCTGGGTTCGCTGGCTACCTCTCAGGTGGACAGAGGCAACATTGCCGTGCCGTCCACCATTTTCCGTGCTTTCTGTGCTCATCCAATGAAATGGTTTTCTCAAATGCAATGCCTTTAGGGAAAACTTAACATGTTTGTACTCGTATTGGTGCATGTTTGTTTGAAACCATGAGTCAGTTCCAATGTTCCAATGGGCTCATTTTCATAGACTAAAATAAGTGGGTCATGATGAAATGAGTATTAGAAGATGTAAATGTATATCGGTTCATTGCTAGCTAGCTTAGTGCATCCAGTTACCTTGGTATAATCATTAAAGGGCCCAATGGTGCATTGTGGTCCAAAAACCAGTCGTGATGCAGGAAGTGCTTTTAGGAAGACCGACTTTTATATATATATATATATATTTATATAGAAAGTGGTACTTTTTCCTTTTTTTACTGGAAAGTACTGAAGTTCAAACAACATGGCGGTCGACCTTTACGACGACCTAGCACGTTCCCATGAAGTCATGCTGCCGAGTGACAGTGGGAAGGTCAGCTTGTGGGGGCCGTACATCAACACCTCCAGCGATGAAATGTCCCATGCCCCCCCCCCCCCACACCACCACCACCACCCCATACTTCCTGTTCTACAGCATATCATTTCCTGTTTCCTCTCCTCGTTCCAATGACACCCAACTTGACCCTTCAGCATCTTCAGCCGTCGGTTCCTCCGTGGGAGTGAATGAATGAGCTGCTGCTGGAGTGGAATTCTTCACTGATAAAAATCCCTTCACCCCAATAACCTCGGGTGTGGACTTGACCCAAGCCCCCCCCCCCCCCCCCCGACCCCCCATTTCACTGCCACCTCCTGGAAGTCATTATCGGCGACCTTTTAGCCTGGTAGGAACCACTGGGACTGGATTTCCTGGTGGACAACACCAGCACCAGAGAATGACCCCATCTTTCTCTTGTGATTTACTCGGGGGGGCACTGGGCGGGGGGGGGGGTACTGCCAGTATCAATAACAAGGATATTGTCAAAATCTGATACATTACAGATATACATATCTGTGATTTTGTGTTGTTTATTTTGTTAAATTGTTATTGTTTTGCAGTTATGGGTGGTATTTGATATATAATACAACGTTACCATGAAGTATGGTGTGATATTATCATACACCGATATCTATATCGATAATTTTCATATGGCTTCAGTTGCCTTTGATTCCAGTCAGTCAGACCGGAGTTGTGGTTGCTCAGCAAAACACTGCCCTCCAGCGTTCTGGTGGAGAACTGCATGTCACAACCTCAAGAAACGTTTTCTTACTTCATATTTTTATCAATTAATTCTGCCATGAGCTCAACCACTCTTTTTCACATATATGCACATTAGCCCTCAATGAGACGATAGACAAAATGCGATTAATCGCGATTAAGTATGAACAAGCCTTATAGGGAACAGGATCAACAACACGACAAAACTGATATTTGTGAAAGTAAAGATGGGAGAGAACTGAAAATACTTTGTATTGATCTGATACTGATACGGATATTGATACTGCTAGATTATATTATATTATATTGTATTATTTGGGAACATATGTAAGAGGTTATTATGACGGCGTATTAAAGAAATATGAGAATTTTGAGAATAAAGTTGTCAATTTAGGAGGAAAAAAATCAGTAAAATTGATGAGAAAAAAGTCGTAAATTCACGAAAAAAAAGTTGTAACATGATCAGACTAAAGTGGTAAATATAGGAGAAATAAAAACCTGAGTTTATTCTTGTAATATGATTTTTTTTCTCATAAGTTTATGACTTTATTTTTTGTTTTAAGCCAGCTATGACTACAGCTATTACTATTATTAATTAATTTATTTATTTATTTATTTATTTATTAAATTAAAAAAAAATATTAATAATAATCACACTTTTTATGACTTTTTTTTGACTTTATACTTTAATTTCTGGCTTATTCTTTGGACTGAAGTGACCTAACCTCGTCCAGTGGAAAGTCATGAGCAGGAAACGCCCAAACATGGCTCTGGTATTTGTAACTGGATGACGGTGGCATGACCTACAACGTTACATAAGCCCGCAGCCAGCAAGCTCCTCCCCCTCAGGCTGCCACACGGGAAACGTGCTGCTTTCACCCAGACATCTGAAGAGACATCTCCCATGGGTGCCTTTCTGCTAAATCTGCGGCCGAAACAGAAGTTCCTCCAACACTGAAAGCGGGTAGGGAGCTTTTTTGCGGTTTTGCAACGTCCTCTTCTGCTTTCAGCAGCTGCAGCTTTCACACCCCAACGCGAGCAAGCCCAGACAGGCGCTGCCCTTTTGACTGCTCCGTTGTCGTCCCGCTCCACGCCTGCCGGGTCATGGCCGCTCTCAGGGTTTCCTTGGTGCTGGCCGCCTGCGTCCTATTAGGTTGCCCCACGTGGGCGAAGAACTCCGCCCCCTGCCAGCCGTCCAAGTGGAACAACGGCTACGACACTTTTGTCAAGCGTCACATCCGCTCGGGGCTCCCGGACTCCCTGGATAAGGACGAATGGAGGAACTACATCAAGAACAACGGGGGCTGCGATAGACCCACACAGTCCTTCCTGCTCCCCGGAGACCTGGACAAGGTGAGGGATGTGTGCTCCAACCTGGGCGGGAAGACCTTCAAGGAGAACCTGTGCATCAGCCGCGAGCCCTTCTCCTTCGTCACGGTGAGGAGCGAGCCGGGAAGCTGCGGGATCAGGACCGTCATCCAAGAGAACAAACATCTGATCCTGGCCTGCGAGAGGCTGGACAACCGGTGCCTGCCGGTCCACTTTGAGGGAAACCCCCAAGCCGCCCGGCCCGGTAACAACGCCAAAGGGTGCTCGGACCCTGAGCTGGACGCCGGCGCTCACGGCTTGGAAAGCACGTGGCTGGGCTTCCTGTCGGCAGGCATGATGGCCGCCATCTATGCTTATTAGAGGATCTTTTGTGTCAAACCTCGGACCCTCTGACTTGGTGTCACGTGCGTGTGGCGGCTTTTTACATGCTAGGCTACTCTGATGCTAACGGCAATCCAGTGTATGCATCCAATGTATGCTAATTAGAGCAATATTTCATAATATAATTTGTTTTTATTTGGACAATAATAAGCCAAGGGCCAATATAAATGAGCTTTGGACCGGGAATGGCCCAGGGCCACACTTTGGGCACCCTTGTTGTATTGAAATAAATATGTAGTATGTTCAATACACATTTTAACAGGCGTGAGGCGGAGTACATTTTATTTTATTTTATAGGGCAAAAGCAGGCTAATAAGCAAGCCAATAAGCAGGCCGATACTAGCCTACTAGTAGTAGTAATAATCTGAATAATAATAATAATAGGCTAATGAATAATATAGTAATGATTATTATATCATTGATCACTGTCCACTGGACAAAATGGTTGCAAAGAGCTTGTGTAGATTGTGTGTACTTGTGTACATTTAATGGTGGCCTATAACAATATCTCAATATAATATTAGTATCTCTACTAAATCTGTCCAAAAGTGGGAAAGTTATATCCCAGTTCCTGTTCCTAATTTGGATTTTTTTTAATGTCTACTATACTCATTCCTAGCCTTTGCATATTTATTTGCATATGCATTATGCATTTGGGCTAACCCCCCCCCCCCCCCCCCCCCCCCCGTCCTCAGAACCTAGTGACGCCCCTGGTTAATCATCAATTTGTTCATCACAATAAAACACGTGACAAAAGAAATTAAACAAAAACATCAGCAAACTCAAGCAACAAATACTTTGGGTCTTGTACACAATGTATAAAAAATATGAACACAACAAAAACTAAACAAACTCAACTAAAAAAATAAGAAAACAACAACAAAAAAAATCTACCAACACTTCCCTTGTCGTCGTCAGCACGCGCACACAAGTACAAATGCGCATGCCCGCAGTTAGTGTGAAACCAGCAAGCCGTCGTTCCCTTCATCCGCCACTAGATGGCAGGAAAGTCATGGTTGGAACTCTCCTGTATAAAACCACAGCAAACTTTCACTCTCATAAGGGTGGAATCGAAGCCGTGTGGCCTCTTTCTGTTTATTTAGACCACACAGACAGTATAATTGCGCCATTGTTGTGTTTTTAGGGTGCCTAGTGACCATTAGGAATGTACTAGAGGTGTTTGTATGGAGTAGGAGACAGAGCTATATGGTGTAGCAATATAGCACTGTGCTGGAGTGGGGAGCTACACTATGCTTCCATCTGCCGTCATAACTTAGAGGTGTGGCCAGACATGTTGCACGTGCGTTCATGACTCTAAAAATGTTAACGTAATTCATGAAATAAATTAGTTACCTCGTTATCGTTGACAGCCATCACTGGGACTGATAATAAGAACACGTCGTACGAGGACTTCATGACTCGGGCTTTGTACCTTCATCTTGTGACATCATGGAGGTAACAGCGACCTGACCTTGACCTCTGGCTTAGCCTTAGCTAACCCCTGACATCATCGGGATACGGCGATGTGACACTTGGACACATAAATGCATCATCGATGTATTGTCACACGCACTAATAAGCAATGGCTGAGGAAGGAGTAAAAGTGGGCAACAATGGCGGAGGAAACGCTACTGGAGAATAAAAGAATGAGTGTAGAGTGAGAAGGCTGGCGGGGGGGTGGGGCCATAGGGAGGGGCCACGGAGCAGACACGCACTTTTTAACTTCTTCAACTTTCAGAAAACATAAATTGAGTATGGGAACGGGGGCTCGGGTTTCTTCTCAGCTTTTCCTTCGCACGTTTGACCTCCTTGGCTCACGTCGTCTTCTCGGCGACCCCGAGGGTCATCCATCATCATCCGACATCATCCATCATCATCATTTTTGGAAAATCAAGAATACTTCAGGTTTTCTCTTAATTGCTGCTACTGTTGTTTTTTTACTTTTGTTCAATTCTATTTTTAGAATATGCTGCGGGCCAAAAAATGGCCCCCAGGCCACACCTTGGACACCCAAGCTCTTATCTAACAGAGCCGCTGAGCCAATTTTGTTACCGGTCTTCAACACAATGACAGTAAAGCTGAACTGTCGATTATGTCGACAACCGCTTATGTCAACACCAGTCAGCTAGTCCCGGTGTCGTCGACTTAAACGTGTAAAACCGATCCTGATCCACTTTCAGTTTCTGGGTCCCAATTTGAACTTCCCAGCTTCGCATGAGAAATGAGTCGCACCGTTAAAAGTACAAAAAGCAGGACTGATTTAGTGATGAAAAAGTACCTCCTCTCATTTGGTGTGGAAGTGGTACATTGTTGCTTTCTTTGTCCTGCATTCACACTCCTGAAACGCTTTCTTAAATCTAGAATAAAGTAAATTGGAGACTAGTGAGCTCGCTAGCTTGCTAAGCTAGCAGCAGACATCTGTTACGTGCCTGCAGAGATCCTGTAGCCTGAGCAATGTGATGTAAACAAAGAATAACAGGAGTGTAAAAGTGACTATAGGGGTGTTATTTTTTGTCTATAGAGCTCTAATGATTTAAAAACCTGTATTTAGAAAGTCATAAACAGGTTTTCTATGCTCTAACATCTATATTATTAATATGAAATCCTACTTGTGGATATTCCCAAGTCTGAGTGAATTGGAAGCAAAGAATGAAACGAGGGATTAATTACAATTTGTCAGTTTAAAATCTAGCAAAAACACCAACAAACCTAAGCAAACAAATACACGAAGCTCGCCACTAGAGGGCTCCAAACACTGGCATCAACAGTTCAATCTTGCGCTTTCATATGTCTTATTCGTTTGCTTATTTTCCTATTTTCTTATTTTTGCGTAGTGTTGTGTTCTTACCTTTCGCCTATTAATTTTTATTGACATAGTTTGGTCACTACAGCCTTCCCAGAAATGTCCGATCGGTGTTGATGCTGAGCGTTTTGATACAGATCTTCTACAGGATTGGATCAGATTGTGCACGTTCACCTCCAGCAATAAGATCTACATTTCAGCTTAAAATAATGACTTTAAATTCACGTTGATGGCAATAGCATATTTGCCGTAGCCATGGTACCTTGCTGCCCTTCAGCGTGGGGGTGTTAAAGGTGGTTTAAACAGCCCTATTGGGGGGGAAACGCAAAGTCAAATAAATGAGACATTTGTAGTGCCGGTTCTGCATTAGCTCTTTTCCTGTGTTTGCCTAGCTAGCACCATAGCGATCCTCAGTGTTATCAGGGTTGTGTTTGGGAGACTTAATCAATTAAAATGCAGAAAAGTAAACAACACTTGATATGGGTGGGCACTGCTTGGTCAACATAGTAGATAATAATATATATTTGATATATTCGCCAGTGAGGCGCTAATGCTAGGCAATGAAGCTAATGCTAACAGCTAAAAGCAGACCAAACAAATAAGCTGGTGTACACTTTATCTTTCAAATGAGGTCCAAATCGTTTTTATGGGTTTTATTGTGTTGCTCATATTGAAAAGACATCAACATTCAGACCAGACAGAAGTTGTAACATATCAGAAGTACAGTGGAACTTTGGTTTTAGAGTTCATTTGTCCCCAAAACGTCCGACTTTAACTGAAACGGACGCTAACCCAATCCATTTTTTTAATATAAGAAATAATGTCCAAATCCAATTATTTGTCCGAGAACGGGAAAATATGAACACAAAACACATTTTGATAGTCTGACATGCAGAAAACTATCCATATAAATAAAAATGATAAACGATGAGGTCAAACCTAACTTATGTTAATTTCTCCCTTTCATTCATCATTTATAGCTAGCTAAAAGGATGCTAACAAAAAACAATATTTTAATAATATAGATGGACTAACAGTACGACAAAATGCCGTATTGTACTCTAACCAGAGAATGCACTCAAACCGAGGCAACATGAAACAGTTGATGCTAACCAAGGTTCCACTGTACCTTGAATAATGTACAGATACTGTATTTCTACCATAATGTGCTGATTGGACTTTTTACTGTACATTCCCGGTGCTCACAGGGCTGGGCGGATAGATCCAAATACCGCATCGTATCGATACCAAGGGTGGTATCAGTGTCGGTATCAGATGGATACATGGATGGATACTCTCACAAATAGTATCTGTGTGTTTAATATAAGTCCATAAAAGGGATATTTCCTCGGCTCGCCCACCCCCCCATTGCTCATGGAGGCTGAACTGAGCTGGCCTGTGTCTGCTCCAGTGATCAAATCCCTGAGCGAAATCAAACAATGACGCATTTCTAACGTTTCATTCAGTGCGGCGTGCTTTTGTGCCGGAAGGCAGGATGGATACGATGAAAAACGTCTGAATTAGAAAGGAAAAGAAAGCCGTACAAAGTATTTACACCAACAATTCACGCGTCTCTCGGACGTGGCGGGACCGGTCGTACAGCTAAGTGACAAATTCAAGTGCGTGGCGTGCAAAGGCCGCTTTCAAGGGACTTGGTCCAGATGACTTCCTTCCTCGTCTGCACTTTCAGACCAAACGGCTGCCTTTTCTTACTCGTCACTTGTTTGCCTTTCGGTCCTCATCTTCAAGAGACATCATCTTCACGGGGACGATGGTGTCCAAGCTAGGGCTCGCTTGGCGGGGATGATCTCTCCTCCGTCCTTTCTGCGTGGGAAGTGCAATTGAGAGCCATTTCCTGCTGCTTCTCTTTCGCCTTCTCGGGCTCCTTCATCCTATTGCAGCAAAAGGAAGAGTCACATTTCAAACATAATCACAACAAAAATAACAATAACATGCATTTAAATATTAATAAATAATAAAATTAATAAAAATACAAACATGTTAAATATTATTTATTTTTTTAAATTACATTAAATTAAAATAAAAAGTATTTTTAATGAACAAAAAAGACTCAAGATTTTTACTGCTGTGTGAGTGTACTTTACACATTTGACCAGCAGAGGTCCCTATTTCTCAATAAATGCATTCATACTTGAAGCATGGATATTACACTTAATATTACAGCATTCTTTGATGGAGAAAATCAGAGATGATTAGTTCAATCAGGCCAACTAGACAGAGAGGAAAGATGTGTTAGAATGGATTCTGACACTAGCCATCTAGTTCTTTGTCACTTTGGGTTTTTCTCGCCACAGGGGTCGTCGCAGAACAATTTATTCACGTAATATATGATATTTTACTCTTTTTGTGCTACCACATTTTCCAAAAATGATAAGTCTCTTCATTGTTTTTGTTGTTTCTCACAATATTATTATTATATTATTACATTTGTTTTTAATTTTTAAAATATTGTATACGTTTTCTTCTTCTAATTATGATTTGATCCCCTATATTTTTACTTTATCATCAAAACATAACAGATTTTCCAAAAATGACAACTTTATTTGTTGTTTTGTTTCTTTCTAATGGTATTACAACTTTAAAAAAAAACTCTTGCTTTAATATTTTTACTTTAAGCTACTAAAACGGAATTACTTTTTCTCTTGATTGACTTTTTCTCCTTTGGTTGTGACTTCTTTTGCTTATTTTTGCTGTTGTTTGTGTTTTTATTTTTAGTTGTCTTGTTAAATTATATTTTAAGAATGCGCCCGCGGGCCGCACTTTGGTCACCCCTGCTCTATAACAGTTTGCGGTCCATGCATATCATCATTATTTGTTAGTTTTTCTTCTTCTAGGGAAGTCGATGTTAATGGGCGCTTCTAGGAAAGTGAAAGTGTGAGCGTTTGGGAGAAGATCAATGATTCGGACTGATTGCTGTAACCTTTGCATCGGTGCTGCCCGGTTATTGGTAAGGACGTCCCAGCTAGAGGTAGAGCTGTCACAAGATCACAAGACACAATCACAGCAAACACCGTCAACAAAAACATGGATTTGATGAAAGAACAAGACATCATTACTGTTGGATTAGAAGGGTAGCGGGTATCGTGGGGGGGTGGGCGGAGCCGTCCAAATATCAGTAGTATTGATCCAAAGCAATACTAGCGTGGATGAGATGGATATTTTTTCCCAAATATCTATTTTATTGGTATTGTTACATTTAACTAGTGTTATATAGTTTGCAAACTCTCAGACTAAGTATGTTCAAGTCCAAAGGATGTGAATGATCTTTATCGTAGTGGGACCACCAGAGGAAAAACCAGATTTGTTCTTGCATAAGTCGTACTGATGTCCACATCATAAAGTGGCGTAATGTGGCACGGGACCCAAACATGAGGTATGAAAAAAATCCTCACACAGCAACTTAACACTTAAACCTAATACCTCAGAAATATACAAACATGTACTGTGAATCTGAAAATCCCATAAGGCATTTGGTTTGAGAAAACAGTTTGTGTCTGTCCACCAGAGAGAGACAAAGGACCCAGAGCCCTGAGGGAAGCTGACGTCATTGCAGCATCCCAATTAATCCGTTGCTCAGATGCAATGCCTTATGGGAAAATGTAAAAATGTATTTTTTTATTTTAGTGAATACTACATTGTCAAGTTGAATGGTGGTCTTAACGGCTTCTATTTGTATTTGATCTCATTGAGCCATGTTTACGCTTAAATGCTTCATTTGTGCAACAAAATACTTGAAATTTGCAGAATTTTTGACATGTATTAATAATACTAGTGAAGGATGACTGTATCATTAGGATCAATACAGTATCTGTGTAGATATTTGCTATACTGATATTTACACGGACCGATACCGAACGGTGCGGTATCGCCCACCCCTGGCACGACGGCGCTTGTTCCCAAAGCAAGCATGTCGCTGTCAGAAAAGTCGTTCCATGGTTTGTGTTTAATAGCGTTTATGACAGCAAGCTAACTTTGGGAGGCACAACAGAGGAAAGTCGGTGAGTGGAGAACTTTCCCAAGTGTGGAAGTGGTAGTAATGAAGTAAGCAGAGCAAGTTGTAAGTGTTGGCAAGAATGGTGTTATTGCAACAGAGCAAAACCGATCCGATTATCCCCAGCGCTAATCTTAGGGTCACTTTCTCTTCTTTTTTCACTTTCATGGCTAAATCCCACAAAGCTGCTTCCCAACATGGAGGACTTTTATTTACTCTATTCGATCCTCACCGACTGAGGATTGAGCTAGCGACTGCGTATTAGCATTAAGATGAAGGTGAGGTGATATCATCACCTTGGTGGGCTTGTGTGCTACGGTGCAAACAACACGTGAGTAAAGTGCACGCAAAGTAGCTTAGCTAAATGGAATGCGGCCGTCGTGAGCGTGAGATTCCTCGTGCTCCAGCTTGGACAGCTCAAACGTGTGTTTTGGCGAGCACTGTCCTACCGCCATTGAATACACCGCATGAGCAAATAACACCACCGCTATCGATCCTGCACTTCCTGTTGACCGCTAAGCTGTTTTAATGGCCGCCTTTGGAAGTTGCCGCCAAAAGTTACTGATCCTAGAACAGCGCTGAAAGACATCCGTCCATCCAATTAGAAATCAGTCAATTAGTGCCTGGGCGGGGTTTATAGCGCCACCTGTTTACTGCAGCGGTTTCATGGCGAAGGAAAGTAAAAAATCTGCCAACAGACACAGGAGAGTTAAGCCAGTGGCGGCCATTTTCATTTTCAGAACAGAAGCAAGGAAGGTCGGTCCGGGTCTCTTACCGTATGGTCTTGACGATGAAGCGAACAATGACCGCCAGACCCACGCAGCCACACATCACTCCTATCACAATGGCGGTCACTTCGCCTGTGGGACAAAACCCATCACTATCTGGGGAGGGAATGTTGTCTGCGAGAGTGGAAGTGCGGGAAGTGCGGTTGCCAAACAGCTGCTCTATAGGAGTCCACAACTCAATACAAATGGCTGAAAAATGAGCATAATGATAATAATAATACAGTGAAGAAAATAAGTATTTGAACACCCTGCTATTTTGCTATTTCTCCCACTTAGAAATCATGGAGGGGTCTGAAATTTTCATCGTAGGTGCATGTCCACTGTGAGAGAGATAAACTAAAAAGAAAAATCCAGAAATCACAATGCATGATTTTTTAACAATTTATTTGTGTGATACAGCTGCAAATAAGTATTTGAACACCTGAGAAAATGAATGTTAATATTTGGTACAGTAGCCTTTGTTTGCTATTACAGAGGTCAAACGTTTCCTGTAGTTTTTCACCAGGTTTGCACACACTGCAGGAGGGATCTTGGCCCACTCCTCCACACAGATCTTCTCTAGATCAGTCAGGTTTCTGGGCTGTCGCTGAGAAACACGGAGTTTGAGCTCCCTCCAAAGATTTTCGATTGGGTTCAGGTCTGGAGACTGGCTGGGCCATGCTAGAACCTTGATATGCTTCTTACGGAGCCACTCCTTGGTTTTCCTGGCTGTGTGCTTCGGGTCGTTGTCGTGTTGGAAGACCCAGCCACGACCCATCTTCAATGCTCTGACAGAGGGAAGGAGGTTGTTCCCCAAAATCTCACAATACACGGCCCCAGTCATCCTCTCTTTAATGCAGTGCACTCGTCCTGTCCCATGTGCAGAAAAACACCCCCAAAGCATGATGCTACCACCCCCATGCTTCACAGTAGGGATGGTGTTCTTCGGATTGTACTCTTCATTCTTCTTCCTCCAAACACGCTTATTGGAATTATGACCAAAAAGTTCTATTTTGGTCTCATCTGACCATAAAACTTTCTCCCATGACTCCTCTGTATCATCCAAATGGTCATATGCAAACTTAAGACGGGCCTTGACATGTGCTGGTTTAAGCAGGGGAACCTTTCGTGCCATGCATGATTTCACATCATGACGTCTTAGTGTATTACCTACAGTAACCTTGGAAACGGTGGTCCCAGCTCTTTTCAGGTCATTGACCAAGTCCTGTCGTGTAGTTCTGGGCTGATTCCTCACCTTTCTTAGAATCATTGAGACCCCACGAGGTGATATCTTGCATGGGGCTCCACTCCGATTGAGATTGACCGTCATGTTTAGCTTCTTCCATTTTCTAATGATAGCTCCAACAGTGGACCTTTTTTCACCAAGCTGCTTGGTAATTGCTCCGTAGCCCTTTCCAGCCTTGTGGAGGTGTACAATTTTGTCTCTGGTGTCTTTGGACAGCTCTTTGGTCTTCGCCATGTTACAAGTTAAAGTCTTACTGATTGTATGGGGTGGACAGGTGTCTTTATGCAGCTAACGACCTCAAACAGGTGCATCTGATTCAGGATGATACATGGAGTGCAGGTGGACTTCTAATGGGCAGACTAACAGGTCTTTCAGGGTCAGAATTCTAGATGATACACAGGTGTTCAAATACTTATTTGCAGCTGTATCACACAAATAAATTGTTAAAAAATCATGCATTGTGATTTCTGGATTTTTCTTTTTAGTTTATCTCTCTCACAGTGGACATGCACCTACGATGAAAATTTCAGACCCCTCCATGATTTCTAAGTGGGAGAAATAGCAAAATAGCAGGGTGTTCAAATACTTATTTTCTTCACTGTATGTCCACTTTAAGATGGAAATTTATGCAGAAATTGAAAATGTTGGTACGGAAAATGTGGAATTTTTAGGAAAACTTTTGGGCAATGGGGGCTCCCAATCGATCAAGTGTCCTGAATGATGATGATTTGAATTAGTTGAGAAATTTGAAACATGTAAAGATTGTCCGTTCATTTTCAATGGGAATTTTGTCAGGGAAAACATGGAATTACATCAAATGTGGGAATTCCTTTGACTGTAGCTTTCACCTTCTGAATGAGTTGAATCGGTTGACAAATTCAGACGCAGTAAATAAATCTTAAGATGGATGGAAAATTGTGAGGAAATTGATCTGAAAATCTGTACGGAAATGTGGAATTTTCAGGAAAACTTTTGGGGATGGGGGCTCCCGGTAGATCAAGTGTCCTGAATGATGATGATTTGAATTAGTTGAGAAATTTGAAACGTGTAAAGATTGTCCATTCATTTTCAATGGGAATTCTGTCAGGGAAAACATGGAATTACATCAAATGTGGGAATTTCTTTGACTGTAGCTTTCACCTTCTGAATGAGTTGAACATTTTGATGTTGGAAAGCGTTGAATCGGTTGACAAATTCAGACGCAGTAAATCCATCTTAAGATGGATGGAAAATTGTGCGGAAATTGAACTGAAAATCTGTACAGAAATGTGGAATTTTTAGGAAAACTGGTCATTTTGGGGATGGGGGCTCCCAGTAGATCAAGTGTCCTGAATGATGATGATTTGAATTAGTTGAGAAATGTGTAAAGACTGTCCATTAATTTTCAATGGGAATTCTGTCAGGGAAAACATGGAATTACATCAAATGTGGGAATTTCTTTGACTGTAGCTTTCATCTTCTGAATGAGTTGAACATTTTGATGTTGGAATGCTTTGAATCGGTTGACAAATAAATCCATCTTAAGATGGGATGGAAAATTGTGTGGAAATTGAACTGAAAATCTGCACGGAAATGTGGAATTTTTAGGAAAACTGGTCATTTTGGGGATGGGGACTACCGGTAGGTTAAGCGTCCTGAATGATCTGAATGTTTGGATGTTGGACTGGTTTGAATTGGTTGCGAAATGTGGACCTTGTAAAGATTGTGATTGTTTATTCATTTTAATGGGAATTTTGTCATGGAAAATTGTGGGCGGTTCTCGGATCGTAGCGGTAGAAAGATGTCATGTCCTGAATGAGATGAACATTTAGATGTTGGGAATATTGCTAAAGGGGTTATGAAATGTGTAACAAATTGAGTTTAAGAAGTAGATAAAAATAAGCGTGATGAATAAAGCAGTCATGTGACTCACCAGACGAGAGCTCCTTCCCTGAGTCTGCAACAAAGTATGAATGATTAGACGTGAGACGATGCCACGCGGCTTCATCTAATCAGCGTGACAGCATTGCTGATGTATCAGAGCTTCCACTTCAATCGCTCGCTACAATCAGCACACAACACAAATTCTTTCCCCTTTTGTCTCCCGCTCCCTCGTCCGCTTCGCCCCTTTTCCCTCGCCCGTTTTGGCAGACCAGAAAACAATGAGGTCACTGTTTGGCTTTTGGGGTTTTTTTTTTTTTCCCCTAATCGGCTCGCAAACAAACACTGCTCTTCTTGATGGCTTTTGCAAGCCCTCCTCTTTATTTCTGACTCCTTTTTCCTCGGAAGGCCGTGGCTAAATCCTGGGTGTTCCCACACTACACTTTTTCACTCCCCGCTGGATCGTGCTAATTGGGAGCTTTGCTCCGCAACGGGGGGGGTCCGAACTCTTACCGGCGAGGGACACATTGGGAAACTTTCACACTTTGGTGCATATGGCTAAGACGTTAGAAACATTTCAGATAAAACTGCATCTCAGAGTTTCTTCCCAAAAGCCATCACCACATCATCACATCATTAACACCCATTCTATTCTATTCTATTCTATTCTATTCTATTCTATTCTATTCTATTCTATCTTTGTCATACACTGTAGGTGGAAATGCATGCTGCTGTATTTTTGTAAACTTTTGTAATATTATGATTTTATTCTCATATTATTAGATTTTTTTGTTCATCATAATATTACCACTTTTATTTTTTTTATATTTCAATTGTAAGCTACTAAATGATGTTATTTTTCTTCAAAATATTACAATATTATTCTCATAAAATTGCAAGGTTCTTTGTCATTAGAAATCACCTTTTATCTTAATATTTTGACTTTATTCTCATAAAATACATAAAAGCTGTTTCTCTTGTTTTTTATACTATTTGACATTTCTTCTCCTAGTTACGAATTTTCTGCCATAATTTTTCAACGATATTCTGGTAGCTTTTTTGGCAATCTGATATTCCAAAAATTATATTCATATTATTATGTCATTTTATCATTATATTCATAATTATTGGTTTTGTTTGTTTTGACTTAAATATAAAAATATTGTCTATTTCATATTTCAGTGATGACATTATGTCGTATTATTATATTATATTCATGTCAACATTTTTCTGTTTTCTGCATCGTGTTCAAATGCAGGCCGTCTCTCGAATACATCACAAACCAGCTGGGGCCCACAAAATGTCTTCCTGTCATTCACGTGTTTTGATGGTTGAACAAGCGACATTGATGGCGTCTCCCTCACCTGCGGCGAAGGAGGTGAAGACGGCCCTGTGGTTGAGCGGCTGGGTGGCACGGTAGTTGTCCTGCAGCAGCATCCTGTCTGCTTCGTCAGCTTTGCTGGAGTAAAGGATGGTCTCCATCTTCAGCAGCTGTGGGGAGGACAGGTGAAGGACATAGAGATGGATGGTTGGAACGTCCTGTAGCATCCTGACATCTCACGGGGGGGGCAGGCGTGATGTTTTTGTTTTGGATTGT
Source organism: Doryrhamphus excisus (assembly GCF_037039965.1). NCBI lineage: Eukaryota > Metazoa > Chordata > Actinopteri > Syngnathiformes > Syngnathidae > Doryrhamphus > Doryrhamphus excisus. The sequence continues at coordinate 18,002,757 of NC_136373.1, forward strand.
TTTTTGTGGCTTTTTATTGATATTTGTACCTAAAACGGTCTCAAACTAGATTGGGCCAGCAAGGCCTTCTCTGCTGGCCTAAACATTGCCAGATGCATTGACCTAGAGTTCCAACTTACATTGACCCTTGGTTAGTGTCATTAATCCATGCCAGAAGGTCAGACTCTAACCAAAACCTTATTCCCAAAAGAAACAATCCTAAGCATATCAAGTGGAAAACATGGGACATTGAAAGGTGGATGAAGGTTTTATTCTCCCTTGACGGTCCTGTTGGCTTCCAACGTGACAGTGCAGCTTCAGATTGTGCAGGGGCGTCAAACGGGGCGTTTTGAACTACGGTCTTACACTTTGAACTGGCTGATTTCACTGATTTCCTGTTTTGCATTGAGAACTTCCTGTTCCTGAAAATGTAAATCCCTGCCATTTTTCAACTACTCCACATTTTCGTGTTTCCCATGCTGGCGTCTCACCTGAGCTTTGGAAATGTGAACCCTCTCGTGGAAGAGTGTCCAGATCACGCTCTGGAAGCAGGGTGGCGTGGTCAGGGAGCCGTTATAGCGATAGTAGCGCTCCAGGTCCTTGGGGAGCAGCGTCTGCACGTCGAAGGCCGGAATGAAAACTCTCTGGTCTGTCGGCGGAAAACCAAGAAGAATGTAGTCATGGAAAACTCTCATTCCCTCATTCCCTGAAAGGACGTACTGGCGTGTCTGATGCGGCTCAGGTAGTTGATGATGTTGTTAAACGCCGGGTTGGTCTCCTCGCCTGTCTGAAGAAGCAAAACCTGATCAATGCCTAAAACACAATCTGTGCGTGGACGCTGGGGGTCTTGCTTGGATTTTACCACGATGAGGATTCCCAGGACAGCGAGGCCGTCTCTCTGCGTCATGGCGGCGGACACGTTGGGGTAGAGTTCGGAGTTGTAGTGCACCACATGCAGCTGCACAGACGTAGACATTAGTAGCTTGCACGTTTGCGCCTGATAGCCGAGGCTCGGAAATAGATTTCACGACGGCGCCATTTGTGTTCTTTTATTGGATTTGAAGTATTTCCATGACATCAATTTGGGTTGTGGCAGCGCACCTGCGCACCGCTGGGGTAATTGTTGTTGTGTTGCCAGTGACAGATGGATGGGAATTCTGTCTTCATCAATGAGAACCAGCATCCACCATCCACCAGTACCAGCCTGAAATTTGTCTTGCAGGGAAAAGATTTCCCATTTTTACCTTTTTTCATGGTTTGGTTGGTCCTGCTACTTGTACTCCGGAGTGACTTATATATGCGTTTCTTTTTAAACTGACACTGTGTACCAGTATCTGGTACCGCTATCACTCCCGTACCAATACTGATTATACACAATGTAAACATCCATTTAAAGAACCATATTCTGCAGATTACACTACAGTAATTACAGTATGTTATGTTGTTTAGGCTATAGTACAGTTACAGTATATGTTGCTGTTTGCTAGCATGAATTAACTTGACGTTGTGCTCAAATCCAACAAACAAATATTCACATTAGTGCTCAATAAGGTCATCAAATCCTACCTTTATGTATTTATGTAAGTATGAAGTGAAAGAAAAAGAGGAAAAATACATTATAGTAGTCTGCACAGCTTGGGATAGTGTTAAATGGTGCGTTCAAGGACAGTTGAAGAAAGTGGCACGGGTCGCCACTCGCAATAAATATGTGCAAAACTGTGGGATTTCTGACTAGATGTTATATTTTGAATAAAATATAAACGTTTTGAGTGGTTGGTGGTTTGAATCCAATCGTCCATCACCTACCTCCGCCTCAGCGCTCTGGCCGTCGACGGTGTGTTCACTGCCGCCGTAACTCGGGCCGCCGCTGCCCCAGTGAAGGTGCATTTGTACGGCGGAAAAGAGCCAGGGCAGCCCGTCCAGGCTCATCCAGTCCGGCAACTCGATCACAGCTGAAAGCACGACTTGGTTTTTAAGGGTCCGTTACCAAGGCCGGGATGAAGACCAGCGCCGTGCTGCCCAGATACCCGAGAGGGGGATCGGCCTTGCTGCCATGGTTACCTGTGTGTCCGTTGTTGTACAGTGTGAAGGGTCTGTTGCCGTGCTGACTGTAGCCCAGCGGGGTCAAGGGGGGCAAGCCGGGGTCATATTTTGTTTGAGTGGTCACCACGTCCACTGGAGACTGGGAGCTGCCGCCGCACTCCGGGAAGTGTTCCGACCACTGGGACTGACCCACCAGACCTTCCGAAGGGAAAAGACGCATGTCACAGTCATGTGTCAAGCGGTGAATTATTCTACCACGCCGCTCGTCAAACCAAATGCCCCGCTCACTCACGGTGCAACCGACAACTAGTACCACATGTACACAGACTATTTTCAGAATAAACACAAACTAATGTGCATGCAAATAATGCTATCTTGTACTAATATACGTATAACCCGCAATGCATGCTGGGTAACTTCCTATTGGGGGAGCATGCATGTGAGCTTTATATATTTTAAAAGAAAACACTCATCCAATCATCATCATCCATTTTAGTATGCAAACACACCTTGACTTCTAACCAGCCTGCCGTTATTATTTCTCTCACCCCCCCAGCATGATGACTGGGGGTTGTCATGGAGGTCTCTATGGCAACCGCAGGACGAAAATTCTGACCCCCCCAACCCCTGATCCCCCTCCTGTGTCCACCTCAAAGCAGCCAGGAACAAAGACACACTCAAATACCTGACATATTTCCCACCTCTTTTCTATGAGGTGTCACTCTGCTCCTCTTCTCGTTCCACTTCAGCTAACAGGCCAACACACCCGGCGCTACTCAACTTCAAACAACAGACCAGCACGCAGGTCCCGTCATATAGAGGATCTCTGACTTGTGTTTTTACACCAAGTCCCCCAAAACAACAGAGCACTCCTGTTAAGTAGAGGATCTTTGACTAGTGTTTTTACAGTAGGTCCTAAAAACAGCAGATCGGCCCTGTTAAATAGATGATCTATGACATAATGTTTTTGTAGTACAGCAGAGCGCTCAATCCTGAATAGAGGATCTTTGATTGGCGTTTTTGCAGTAGGTCCTTAAAACAGCAGAGCTCTCCTGTCATATAGAGGATCTTTGACTAGTGTTTTTGCAGTAGGTCCTTAAAACAGCACAGTGATCCTGTTATATAGAGGATCTTTGACTAGTGTTTTTACAGTAGGTCCTTAAAACAGCAGAGCGCTCCTTTAATATAGAGGATCTTTGATTGGCGTTTTTGCAGTGGGTCCTTAAAACAGCACAGCGCTTCTGTTAAATAGAGGATCTTTGACTAGAGTTTTTGCAGTGGGTCCTTAAAACAGCAGAGCGCTCCTGCCATATAGAGGATCTTTGATTGGCATTTTTGCAGTAGGTCCTTAAAACAGCAGTGCTCCTGTCATATAGAGGATCTTTGATTGGCGTTTTTGCAGTGGGTGCTCAAAACAGCAGAGCGCTCCTGTCATATAGAGGATCTTTGATTGCCGTTTTTGCAGTAGGTCCTCAAAACAGCAGAGCGCTCCTGTCATTTAGAGGATCTTTGATTGCCGTTTTTGCAGTAGGTCCTCAAAACAGCAGAGCGCTCCTGTCATATAGAGGATCTTTGATTGGCATTTTTGCAGTGGGACTTTAAAACAGCAGCGTACTTAATGCTAAATAGAGGATCTTTGTGTAGTGTTTTTGCAGTAGGTCCTTAAAAATAGCAGAGCTCCCCTGTTAATAGAGGATCTTTGACCAGTGTTGAGTTGAATTGCCTGCTACACAGTACTATCCCACATCACGCCTCACAGACACACACAAAGACATCCCAAGTCAATGATAAGGCCCTAAAGCAGTAGAATAGACACCAGTTAGCGTCTGGTACTGTATGCACTGTGCATCCGTGCTTCCCCCCCCCCTGCGTACACGCCGGGTGTTGCGCCCCGTTCACACCCACATCGTCATTGTCCGCAGCATAGACACGGTCAGTGTGGGTCCGCAGCACAATAAACACACAGGTTATTGTGCTGCACAAACAATACAGGACACAATTTGGCATGCTTCAGCCCGTCCCGTCTCCCTCTCGCTCGCTTTCTCCTTTCCTGCAGCCTCTCTCTCTCTCTCTCTCTCTCTCTCTCTCGGGCCTGTCACTGTCATGTCCTCCCGCTCGCCTTTTTGCCCCGCTTGCTAGCTTCCTCCCCTTCCTCTTCTTCCTCCCCTTCCTTCCCTTCCTTCCCTCCATCATCTCTGTGTGACCACTCTGCTCACGCCAGCTTGCTGGACTGTAACTAATACACACGGAGAGGGGAGCAGAGGGAGAAAAGGCCGGGATAATGACACACTGGGGGTGGGAAAAAAAAGCTACTCAATTTGCAGAGTCTTGTTTTGATAGTCCTCACGTGTACAGTAAAGGATGCTGCTTTTCCTTCTGCTCTGTGCTTAAAAGTATCTCTACGTCTCTACGGAGCAGGTAGTTGTGGCGTGGGTTACGGTCGGGACAGTGGCCTTGTGGGAATTGTTGTTTTGTTGGACCTTTGTAAAAAAAAAAAAAACGCCTGTTGTTCCGCCTATCTGGTGTGGTGTTTGTCTGAGCGCAGAGTCTTACAATATACATGTATATATATTTATATGTATATATTAGGGCTGTCGAAGTTAACGCGTTAACTTCAAAGGCTGTAATTTTTTGACACGCGATTAACGTGCTCTCCTCCCTTTTGACCCTCGGCCCCCACCGTAGTTTGGCTGAAGCACGGTAACGCTGTAGCCACAAGTTGAAACATATTGATGGGAAATTGAGAAAAGAGTATTTAGATTGGTAAAGTTAGCTTAAAGTTAGCCCTGGTAGATGGCTCTTGTAGCAAGACCAAAGTTATTTGTATCTATTGTGTTTGACTTATCACGGATTCCACGGCCTGCCAGAGACTGGAGCAGTACAGGTATTGTTTTTATTGTCATCTACGGTGCTACCTTGGCATAAAAGTGGCCCAACTAAGCAGTACTTTTCACGTTTTTACATCTCTCTGATGATTTTGGCATCAATTATCAGCTAAATTGTAGTTCCTGCTGTCAATGTGATGATCGTGGCTGAAGTCCGGTGTTTTGCTAGCGTTAGCCATTTAGCATCGAACTACCACAATGATGCACTTTAGCACTCAAAGTCATCAAATCTTACCTTTATGCATTCCCACATAGTATTAGCATTTGGAAGCAAACGTGAGGTGAAAGGAAAAAAGGTAAAATATATCCAAATACATCCATACAGCCCTCTTTGCATCGGAGAAGGTGGATGCTGCGTTCAATGACAGCCATAAAGGTAGGACAAATCACAGCTCGCATTAGCTCGCGGTTAGCCTGGGGATGTTTCATTCATTCATTGTTCCTTGGTTCTTCCTTAACGTGCACGTCCGTCAAGGTGATCGCCTTCATTCGGACAAAACAAACCTCATCTTTTTATAGCCGCTTGATTCAGACATCCCACCTGTTTTGTTTTTTTATGGCGAAGACATCAAAATATTGCAAAAAGGGAACCACTGATTGGAAAGCTTCCACGTTCCATTAATAAATCATTATTTTTCTATTCAATTCACATTCAATGTATTATTATAATTTTTAGTGACATCAAAATGGCCCAAAAAGCTACTTTTTAAAATTGGATTACATTGAAATTGAAAACTAATCATAAGTGAGTATTTATTCCATTACATTTCAAATGGAAGAATTTACTATTTAGCATTTTTATTTTTTATTATCATTGTAATGACAATGTACAAAGTAGCACAAAAGCTATTGTATCAATTAAATGTAAAAATAATCATCTAAAATAATAATAATCCGAAATTATTGTTATTCTATTCAGTGTCAAACACTAATAATTTGTTGATATTTATCATTATTGCTATATGTAATTATTTTTTCCTGACATCAGAGTGGAGCAATAAGGAAACATTAGATTGCAAAGCTACTTTTAAATGAAAATAAAAATAATATAAGTAATCATATCATTTTATTGTTTTTATATTCAATTCCATTTCAATTAAAAATTCACTTTAAAAAATGAAACAAATACAAAATGTAACATTATCAGTCACAAGCAAGTAGCTTACTTCACTATTTACTTCCCAAGACAAACTTACCGGTGTAGGTCCAGCTCACGTCCTCTGGAAGACAACACAAGAGGGGAAAACTCCTTAAACCTGGAATTCAACCTGCATCCAACAGTTGACGCTACTTCCACATGGCAGCCAAACATACAGACGTAGCGTTAGCGTAGGGGAGCACCTGACAAATATCACATCCAAACTCTACTCGTACGCCCATGATGATGCTGATGAAGTTCTCACCGGCAGCCGCTGTCCACTTCAGGCCCGGACGCAAAAGAAGGATCACAAGAACCACGACTGAATCCATGTTTGCCCTCCTTGCCCACACGCACCGATGAATAACAGCAGACGGAGGGATGGGGAGTGAAGGGAGAGCTGAGAGGGGGACCGAAAGGGACACAGAGAGAGAGAGAGCGAGAGAGAGCGAGACGGGGGGCCAGCCAGGTCCAGTGACCAAGGGGCGGACGCTGGTACTTTCCTCCGCACCGTGCAGTTGGAGCAGGTGCCAAGCATGGGATGGATGGAGGACAGATGGAGGACACGGCAGTGAAGGACAGTTGAGACATCACATGTGATCTTTTCAAACGGCGAGGCAGGTCAGGTGACTTCAGAGGAGGAGCAGCAGCTTCAGAAAAATAAAGAAAAACTTTTTTTCAAACCGATTCTAGTTCCTACCAGAAGTGGGTCTTACTACAAAGTCCATCCATCCATTTTCTATGTTGCGGGTATGCTGGAGCCTATCCCAGCTGTCTTCTGGGGAGAGGCGGGGTTCATCCTGGACTGGTGGCCAGCCAATCACAGGGCACATATAGACAAATTTGGCGTGGACGATGGAGCTAACATGTTTTTGGAATGTGAGAGGAAAGCGGAGTACCGGACAACATGTAAACTCCATGCAAGTGGAGAATCGAACCCAGGTCTTCTCCATGCTAACATGTTAACCACTCGGTCACCGTGCGGCCTTCTACAAAGTCAATCAGGTATATCAGGTATACCGATATTACTTTATATTACAACGTATATGACATCAAAAGTGCAGCAGCTCTAAAAAATAAAGAAAAATATAACCCCACTTAGCTTAGCTAACATGGTTATAACTTTACAAGAATAAAGTTGACAACTTACGAAAAGAAAATAGTACATTTCATTTTTGCGTACCTTCCAGTCCAGGGTGTACCCCGCCTCTCGTCACCTGGGATAGGCTCTAGCATACCCATGTGACCCTAGTGAGGATAGAATTTTTTTTAAAGTTTCCTTGTTTACCCATGAAAATAGCAAAAAAGGCTGCTAAGCTAATATTAGCATGCTAACAATGTTAACATTCTAATGTTAGCATGACACCCAGCATGATAGTGGTAAGTGTTATATATTTTATGTGTCGGAATTAATCACATTTAATCACAGATAGAAATATGTTTATCTATAATAAGTAGGGGAAATCTATTTGTGGTAAAGGATTGGATGTGCAACGCCAACAATAATCATATCAAATTTGATGTAAAAGGATATCAATGTGGGAACTATGGGCCATAGTATGTTAAAATTGGCATGCTAGCATCGCTGTGAACATTAGCATGCTAACACCTAGCATGATAGTGGCAAGTGTTTATATATGTGTCTATCCATGAAAATAGCAAAAAATGCTAGAATGTTAAAGTTGGCATGCTAGCATTGCTAAGATGTTAACATTAGCATGCTAACAACTAGCATCATAGTGGTAAGTGTTTATATATAGTATGTGTCTACCCATTAAAATAGCAAAAAAAATGCTAGAACGTTAAAGTTGGCATGCTAGCATTGCTAAGATGTTAATGTTAGCATGCTAGCAACTAGCATCATAGTGGTAAGTGTTTATATACAGTATGTGTCTACCCATTAAAATGCTAGTATGTTAAAGTTGGCATACAATGTAACCATTGCTAAGATAAAAACATTAGCATGTTAGCATGATAGTAATAAGTGTTCATATACGAGTCTACCCATGAAAATAGCAAAAATTAACATGCTAACACCTAGCAAGATGTGCTGGGAAAGCTAAATGTCCCGAAGAAGTATAGAAGAAATAAAGTTAGCATGCAATATTTTTTTTTATATTTTTAAAGAATATATGATATACATATTTTATTCCTGTATTTAAATGATGGTTTTATTTACAAGACAGTATGGACACTCAATGCTAATTCCTAAATGCTAAATGCCATATTTTTGTCAAATCTCTTCAATTAAAAAGCTGAAAGTCCACACTTGAGTCACATGCTGAATCACACTTGTTTGATTATCCAAACACCTCTGGGCCTTATAGAAGCTAAATTATATAAATATACGAATATATTATATATGTGCATGTGCTCCTTTGAAGACGTTGTGCATGGTTGTGCCGTGTGTCGAACACTTTGTAAACAGTTATATAAAGTGATGCAAGCACGCATGCAAGGCCACCGACTGGCCTTGCGGATGTGCACCACAAGGGGGAGCCCTCTGCACGTGACACCGGCCTGCGAGCTGGTCCGCACCGGGAATAAAAAAACACAACATACCCCCGAAGGCACGTTTTAAACTGATCAATCCGGCCTTTTTACGGCGCTGTGACTCGGTGGCAGTACTGCTTGGCTAACGTATTTTTATATAACAGGCAATTTCATACTGTTGATATAAAAAGGTTGTGATCACGTGTCTTTTCGTCACGCCTCCTGCGCTGTGTGTGTGTGTGTGAGTGTGTGTGTGTGTGTGTGTGGTGACTGTCTGCTCGCTGAAACGTGCTGCTCCTCAGCCAAATTATGCAACAGCGATAACTCCTGCAGGCCTCTCATTGGTCGCTCGGCTCACAGTCAATGGGCGTGGACAGAGCACATCGACACCCGATTGGCCAGCTCTTTTCTGGAGGCGTGTTCTTGGGTTTCATTCATAAAATCCAGCCAGGCAGCGTCCCACCAACATGTGAAGCTCTTTGTGTTTACATTGCTCAACACTCGTTTCCACCCCGAATATTTTTTTTATTACAATAAGGCAATACAGAAGTATAATAAAAAGCATAATAATGATATTTAGGATGCCGTATTGCAATGTTTGGCTGACGGTGGTTACGGCAGCGGCGCTCACACACCCATCAAAGTCACGCAGCGCTTCGAATCAGTCTGTTATCTAACGGCTGCTTTCCGAATATCCAAACACCCGTCACTTAAATCAATATTTGCAGCTTCCCATTTGGGAATTCTTCACGTTTTGTGGTTTAAAAAAATGAAAGCAAATACATGTGTCTTCATTTGTACTACAATGTTAATAACTTGTGTGTAAGCAATCAGCCGATTGGGTGTTTCTGAAGACAAACAGGAAGTGTGATGCAGTGCTATTGTTCCCCTGTCCTGTCGCGGTTTGCAGGTGCAACGTGATCCGATACCGTGCAACCAGAGTCGCTCAAACAGTTTAGTCCGTCTTCAGGCCTTCTGTCCTTTCCAATTGGCCCCGATCGGGTTTCTGCATGCTTTCACTGTACCTGAATGCCTCATGGCCGGCTGGCTTTGGCGCCATGTCAACTGCTGTGGAAGCCGCAAAGTTGAACACAACACAATGGATGACATTCCACGACTGCCGGCAAATCACAAAAAAATGTGTAACTGATACACTCGGAGAAATGCCTATTTACGACACAACTCTTTCTCTCTTCGATTGTCATTGTTCACACGTGACGCAACCCAAGTCGAAGCTGTAAATATGTCTCACACGCTTATGAAATGCAGTGTAAGTATAAAATGTATAGTCAGTCACCACTAATGAACGCAAAATCCAAAAGCAGCGGCCATTTTACACATTTTATGGCGAACCTACCAAAAGAAAATTCTACTATATTAAAGTTAGCATGCTAGCAATGCTAACACCTCACGTCTGCCAACTTGCCGCCTTTTTTAATGGCTTGAAACGGCTCGAAATGTGACATCTCTTATATTTGCACCTTCATTGAAGACAGTAGCGCTTCTAGCGATGGGACGTATGTGCAACTGCCCAGGGCGGCTTCCCAGGGGGCGCCACCGAGCGGGACAGAAAAATAATCCACTGTATTTACTAACGCTCGGCGCTCACCAAATCCTCATGGAGTCATTACGTGACATATGGGCGCCATCTACAGGCCTGATAGTCACGCCCCCCTGAACGTGCCCAAACGTCCACCATGTAATTATTGTAATTATTAATATTGCAGAACAAGAGCCTCAAATGTGTTAATTCACTTGGAATATTTCGAGTCAAAGACACGGCGTGGCAGTGAAACACGGCCCGGACACCACCTTCCTGTTTTGTCATGAGTTATTTCTTGAATTCAATCATGTTTCTCACTTTTGAATAACTCATGGCAAAACAGGAAGGTGGTGAGTGCCACATTAAAACTTTAATGTTTATTTATCCCTGTCATTAATCATTTATATGCATCAGTCAAATTATTATAAAGTATAAAAAGCATTCTTGACTTTCCGGAACATATTGATTGGATTTACATCATTTCTTATGGGAAAATTGATTCTGTTTGGGTCTGTTGCGGTTTGAGTCAGCCCCTCCGGAACAAATGAATGACGCTAACCAAGGTCGCATGTTCATATGTGTCAGTAGCATGTCATCTTTGGCATAAACATGATCACCAGTTAGCGTAACTGTTAGTGCCATCATGAATATCCTATTCTCCCATCTCCAAAGTGTTTTGGCTGAGGACGTCAGCGGGTCCACTTCAGGGTGTCGACACCCTGAAGTGGACTACAGCGGCTCATCATGAAGGAGCCCATGTTAAGTCACGATACGTGATGTAGAAAAGCCAGAACCACGGGCTTTGGCTTAACAGGCCAAGCCCATGCGAGCACAAACCACAATATCGATGGAGGACAAACACCCACGCGTGCAGGAACCAGGTGGGGGATGGGATGGCGAGGGGGAAGGGAGCCGGAGAGATGGAAATGCTGGGGGGTGGTCTTCAGAATCCATGAACTCTACGCAGGTTCATTGGGTTCATGTGCTGCAGAGGAATGCCATAGGGGGATGGGAAGCTTTCTTTCCCGTGACCTGCTCTGTGTAACATACACAAACAAGGTTTACTATTACCAAAGGTTGACCAGGGATTGCGTGTTGATAATTGAACAGGTTGTTTGCTCACCTGGTTGTCATCTGTGCGTGACCGCGCTCACCGTGCGTAAAGGCGGCTATTGCCAATCACACAAGGACATGTATGTGTGCTTTAAGAAGGGTCAGTGAGTTCATGTGTATGTTGTGTGCATGTGTGCATGTGTGTGTGTGTAGATATATATATGTTGTGAGTAGGGGGATGGGCAACCCCGTTTCACCGCTCCACATTCTCCAGCCCTGCCTTCTCGAAAAAGCTACACGTTAAGCCCCACAATGGCAGATGTACAATTAGAGCCCATCCTGCCAGGGGAGGAAGTGTCGATACGTACGACAAGTGCGTGACAGGTTGCGAAGTGAGCGTGTGTGGTCTGACATGCATGTTGCAAGCGGAGGGGGAGGGGGTCATTGAGTTCACACCGTAGTATCCTGGAGGACTGCAACACCACCATGAATCATGACTTATTATACATTATACCGCAATCAATGTCACTCACGGTTATCGACGTTACTGGTCAACATGACTGGCCGGGAAATTACACCGTGATTTATGCACATGCGCAATTGTTGGTGTGAGGAAGGAAATAATTATGCTAGGCTTAGCGTTAGTCTCATTGGAAGTCATATACAGCAGTGACTTGGCCTTAATCTTCAGTAAATACTTTCATTTTCAATGGAAATTAGGCTTATTAATACAATACTATACTCATGAAGCGGCCCTTACAAAATGATGAAATATTATTTTATTATGAAGTATTATATTTATAAAAATATACATACAAGTCATAGTTTTAAAACATTTCTATTAACATATTTAACATTTATAAATGCATTTTTTAAAATGTAAATATGCAGGATTTTAGCCAGCTAATTTCCATTTTTAGTCCCTGAGGACAGTTTTTTTTTAAACCAAAAATCTGCAAAAGCCCCACTGTAACTTTAGTGTGTTTAGCCAAGTGACTGTGGAATTTGGTACACACCTTTAGGCGACTGACAAGCACGTGGCCGGGAAATTTGAGCAAAACTGGTTGAAAAGGATTGTTGCAATGGGTTTTTTGGAGTTAATGTTGCTGTATTTAGATTTTATTTGTAATTTATGTCAAGTAAAAATATGGGTCAGGGTCAAATTTGTGAAAAAAGAACCTTGTTCATACAAATTTAAACCTGAAAAAGACCGGTCGGCAACAGGCAACAGAGCTCTTGGCAAGAATATTTTGTCTTTTTTTTGGGAAACCCGAGTAAATAAACGCATTTAAATCGACATCCGTCAAATAGGCTGAGTCCCGTCGACATGAGCGGTTGTTAACATAAGGAGAATGACACCAATTTCTTCCATTTCTCCATATGGGTGTATTTTGTGAGTTGCAGAAAGGGGGGGGGGGGTGAAAGAAGAAAGGACCTTTGGTCCGATGCAAAAGCTCTGAAGGTCAGTAGCAGTTCCTTTCCTGATGCCCCCTCCCACAGTTCTTCCTTTGTTTAACACTCCTGCAAAGCGTCCTGACATAAATGGTTGGATTTTTCATCTGAATGACTTTTCATCGACCGGACAACATTTTGACTTGAGTCAGCAGCCCAATCATGTCCTTACGTTAGCCATACCAAGTTGTCCCATGACACAAAGTCTCACCTTTTAAGAAATTGCAACTTTCTTTGGCCCCATGGCGGGTTTTATTGCAGTCGCACTCAGTAACAAAATGCACAGACAGCGAGTCAGCTGTACGTATACGTGTAGGAAGCTTTGTTCCACGCAATATTGTAGCCTGGACGGCGTAGATAAAGCCAGGCTAAATTCAACCAAAAATGGGCATCGGAAACCGAATCGCCATCAGAGAAGGCGTTATTTTCTGATAATCCTACCCCTGCAGCTGGTACTTTTACAATCACTAGCTGATACATTTGTTCACTTCCTGCTTTCCTAATATCCTTTAAGTTGTTTTTTTATTTAAAAAAAACATTTTATTTTATTATTTTTTTTCATTAAAAAAAATTTAATTTAAAAAATATTTTTTACATTTTTTGTCACGTGCCGAAGTACGAGGTGGTATGACCTTACAATGACATAATGGGTACCATAGTAAACATCGATATAGAGATATAACGTATATAACACTTCATGTCCAAAAGGAGTAGGAAGAAGCAAAGCTTATTAAATCCTACCCCTCCATCTGGTACTTTTACAATCACTAACTGTTACATTTGTTCACTTCCTGCTTTCCATAATACAGTTTAAGGTTTGTTTTTGTTTTGTTTTTTAAATAATGTACACCGTACCGAAGTACGAGGTGATATGACCATACAATGACATAATGGTTACCATAGTAACTGTCTATATATATATATATATATATATATATTTGTCTTCCAATATTTTTTGAAAAACGGTTCCTGAAAAATATGGGTTGCATGTATGGGGTATGAAAAAACAAATACTTAATAATGTTGGGTTATTTTCAATCTATTCAGTCATGTTGCATAAGGCTCTCTTATTGCATCTTAGTGTGTGATGTAGATTGGTGAGGTGTCTTTGGAGAGGGGGGTTGCACACATATACACACACACACACACACACACAACACGTACACACGCACGCACACACACAGCATCCACTCACGCTGCATGCGTGTGTTTACACCCGCCCTCTCTCTCTCTCTCCCTCTCTCTCTCTCTCTCTCTCTCTGTAGTAACCAGCGAGCAGCCCACAAGCCTGCACAGCACACTGGCAACACATGAGTAGGCGGGGCTTGAAGCTCTATCGCCGCCGTCCAATCAGCGCCCAGTAAGCCAATCACTGGCTGCCCGTCCCGACCAATGGGCGCGCGCCGCCCGCCCACTGCCGACCAACGGGCTGCGGGGATGACGTGGGCACGTGGATCCCGGCACATGTTGACGCTCGTATAGTGGCGAGAGAGAAAGAGCTAGCAAAGACACACGGCGACCCACGGCCACGGCGAATTGGGTGTACGTACTCCATGGAGTAAGTGCGTGTCGAAGCTTACAAGGCGGGGTCCTCACTGAGTTTGGAGATAGAAGCACACTTTTCTGGCCGGTGCTGTTTTTCATCACAAATAGCGGGTGAGTCACGTTGTTTTTATGGTATCTTGTGGAAGTTGGTAAGCTAGCCACATCCTGTTTATGCTAACATTTTTTGTGTTAGCTTGACTGTGTATTTATACCGTATATTCTCTCGCTTGTACTTTTTCATAGGTTTCTTTCTTTGACGTCCCAGTGGGGGTAAATTATGGTACAAAGTATATTATTTTGGGGTATGATAGTGACGTGCGGTGTTGACTGACTCCATCACCTGCCTTGTACACGGATGACAAATTGTCGAGTAAGCTTTAATGATGCATTAACAAACATAAGGCAGGGTGTCCAAGGTGTGGCCCCGGGAGCATTTTCGGCACACAGCTGGGTTTTTTGGCCCTTGTGTGTGTCCTAAATATACAATTAAATCACACATCATTAGATGTGTGGTTGTATGTTTTTGTCATGTACAAATTAAATGCACAATATTAAATATATCAAGATGCAAATCCTGCATCCACTATTTTTTTCTGTGTGATGGAAAAAGTTTGAACAGCCCTGCAATTAGGGAAGTCCGTCCGTCCATCTATCAATCCATCCCTCCCTCCATCCACTATCGGGCTTGTCCTGATTCGGGTCATGGGGGAGCTGACTATACGGAAAGAGAGGTGGGGTCTGGTCACCAGTTCATCACAAGGCACCAACCTATGGGCGGTTTGGAAGTCCAGATCAGTCACGCATGTTTTGGGACTGCGTGTTTTGGACGCAAACCCCAACCCCGATATCCATGGAGTCCGAGTCTGACACGCTAACCGTTACTAACTGCCGTTTCTTCCTGCCTGCTCTTTGACTTTCTTCCGAGCTTAATCAGGGGGAGTGAGTACAAGTCGGTATTCCTGTGACCTCCCCCAGGGCGTAGGGTTTAAACCGAGAGGTGGGGGGAGAAAGTACTAGAATTTAAAATGCGAAGGGGGAGGACAGGAAGGCTCCGAGGATGAGCTGAAGGGGGATGAGAGGCATACAGAGAGGAAAGAGAGCTGTGTCTGTGAGAGGGGGGGGGTCGTCGGCAGGCGGTGGTAGTGGTGTTGGGTGGGGGGGTAGGATGGAGCGCCAGGCAGCCAGCGACCGAGAGGGGCGGGGCTCTAGCAGAGCACTGGAGGCAGTGAAAGAGACGGCCTATTCTGATTCCACTACACTACTACTCCACCACGAGCTCCCATCCCCCTCGTTTTTACACTCTTCCTTCTCCTCAATGGGAGCCAGACACGCGCTAACCGTTGTGCGCCGACTGGCTACCACGTTAAAGTAGGACACTCGTGCAGCCGCCGTTTTGTGCTGTGTGGTTTTCACCATTCTGCCTGTGTGCCGCTTCCTTCCCCAAACAGAGATGCAGTCCCAGGGCAGCACTTCCTCCCAACCCTCCTTCGACTCCCTGAGCTCCAGCGACAGCCTCCTGTTGAGCGACTCCGAGGACGCCGACGTCTTCCTGACGGACAGCTCCTCCTCAGCCATCCTGGACGGAGTGGGCGGCTCGTCCGCACACGCCGGCCGGGCGTCGGAGAGCCCCGGGTCCCAGTGGGCGTGCGACGGTTTCACCGACAAGGAGGAAGAAGACGAGGCGGCGCCGTACGGGATGCGGGGGAGCAAGGCGCCCCGCGATGCTCGTCCCGCGGGTCAGGTTCCCAAATCGCAGGGCGATATCCTGTTTGCTCAGAAGGTGAGGTAACGGAGAACTTCCTCCTTCCAAGCCAGACCTTGTCGTAATCTGTCTTCCTCTCACTTCCTGTCACAGTGTGCTGAGTTGCAGGGTTTCGTCAGACCTCTCATGGAGCTGCTGAATGGACTAAAGAAGGGCCGATTTGACCGTGGTAAGCCTCCTTACATCATTGCTATGTGGCGCCCCCTGTGGGTGGTGGTGGCTGCAGCGGCTCTTCTGTGTGAGAAACTTCAAGTCTTGTGTGCCGTAGCGCTAACTGCAGGATTATGATTGGCAGGCCTGAGTAGTTTCCAGCAGAGCGTCGCCATGGATCGGATCCAGAGGATCGTGGGTGTTTTACAGAGACCAAACTGCGGGTAAGATGTCCCCACCGCCCCCCAACCCGCTTAGAGCGCTTGTTAAATGAAGGATGCCTCATGAAGGATGCCGGATGTTTCCTCGTCCTCACGGAATTCTTCCTCCCGTCTTCTCACAGGGAGAAGTACCTCAACACTCTCCTCCAAGTGGAGATGATGCTGAAGCTTTGGTTTCCTCACATCGCCGGTCAGCCGGTGTCGGCCGCCTCCAGCGTGGCCTCATCCCCCGCCCGCTCCCTCCAAGACGCGCCGGGCACAATGCCGCCGCACAAGCACCGGGATCAGTTGCACATTCCCGTCAAGGTGAGGACGCGCTCGCTCATCGACGTCACGGCTCCGTTGTCTTTGCATCAGCATCCTCGGGTCGCGGCGCAGATGGAGACTTCTTGTCGTACAATAATCATAATAATAATAATCATAAAGACGAGAATAAATGCTGGCAGTACCGTAGAAGTCGGTAAGCATTTTTAAATTTGTGATAATGCAGGTAAAATCTAAAAACCTTGGTTAGTGTCATCCATTCCTTCCAGACGGTCCGACTCTAACCAATACGGCTGCTAACCAAATCCATTTTTCCCATAAGAAATAATGCTAATTAATAAACTCCTTCCTATAGTTTTACTATTCTATTTTGAGAAAACAAGTGGCATAACGATGAAAGGGATACATGAACTTTTAAGCTAACTTTTACCTTCACTGAAGACTTTTAACGGGACTGAAAGCAGGAAGTGGTTGATCTCGCTGCCACATGGAGTCTTTAGTGAAGGTAAAAGTAGCCTTCAATGTTGGTGTATTCCTTCCGTTCATCATGTCTATGAATTGTAGCATGCATGGCAAACTATAAAAACGTGTTTTGTGTCAACCACTGATGACATCATCGACGGGCGACGTTCTTTAGCTGGCTAATTAATGGATGCTAACAAGGAAGGTGAGAGAATGCACGCAGGTTCTAATCGAGGGTTCTGTGGCTGAACCGTGCTTCGTAAGCGTGTGAGGCATATCGAAGAGAAGGCCAGGGTCCAATCCAGTTTTGACATCTTTTATTGCAAATGTTGATGTGAAAAATGTCAAGAAAAGGGCCGTGAAGGTGGATGTTTGGATTCAGCAAAGCAAAGCCATCAGATGCTTTTGCTAGCCCTTGACTCCTAGCTATTGGCATTGCAGAAACGCAGACTCAGCTGGACGGGGACCGACTCCCCAACGCCGTCTCCGGGGCTCCCCAAGTGTCCTCGCCTCAGTCCAGAAGAGAACAAGACCACAAAGCAGCGGGGGGGTGCTGATGAGGAAGAGGAAGAAGGCAGCCGCCCTCCTCCTCCATCACTGGCTTCGCCCGACGTGAGCGGAGACGCAAAGGGAAAGGGCGACGGCGACTTGAAGGCGGGTCACGGGTCCGAGCCCAGCCTCACGTGGATGCACGTCGCCCCCATCCTGTCCCCTCGCAAGACCTGTCCGTCACGTGACGGGACGACGACAACAACGCCGGCGGCTTGCAGCGAAGACCAGCTGGGCCCGGCCTGCCGCCGAGGCAGCCCGGCCACCCAGGACAGCTCCGTCTCCTCCACCACGCCCTCCAAGCACACCAAGAATCTCAAGAAAGCCACCCGGTGCCAAAGCCAGCCTGCCGCCGAGCAGCAGGGCGAGACAACTTCCTGTCAAGCTCAAAGCCAGTCCAGCCACACCGACGTGAAGCCTTTGACCCGGGCGGGCCGCCCCGCCCCCGCTGCTTCGTGCGGCGAGAGTTAAGACGGGCGAGAAGACGAGAAAAATCTTTAAAAAAACAAAAAAGGAGCGAGAAAACAAGAAACTCTTGTAGCTCATTTGTCACGTGGAAGCAATCACGGACCACTTCCTGTCATGACAGGAAGTAACTGACTGACCATGATAATGATGATGATGGGGGGGCGGGGTGTACAGTACAGGACTGGTGCGTTTTAGAGAAAGAAAAAAAAGAAAAACGATGTCATCAACTCACGAATGTAAGCCGAGAAGAGCTCGGCTGGCGGGGGAGGGGGGGGGGGCGACGCCGCGCCGCTTGTGAAGACCCCCGCAGTTAATTTATTCGTACGTTGATCTGACACTGCATTTATTTATTCTTTGTATTTATTTATTGGGCAGCTGAATATCGTCACACACCCAGTGAGGCCATCAACCTTCTTTTTGATACATTATTATTATTATTATTATTATTATTATTATGATGATGAATCTGATTAGGATTATTAGTGACATTGTGTTTTTTATCATTTGGAGGGTAAAAATGTCAAGGAAATGTTGGACTACTGTGCCTTTTACCAAATAGGATGTTTTATGTTTGGTGCTTTCTGAGCATTTTTGCTGCGTTTTGATTGTTTGCTGGCATTGACCAATCATCAGTAGTCATTAATCATTCATATTAATAAGCATCATTTCCAGCTCTCACCCAACATCCGCTAGCCCGCTCTTTCTCCACTCGGTCCCGCCCCCAATCCGGGGACCGTGCGGAGCTGCACTCGAGGCTGGTGCGCTGACAAAAAAAAAACTTGAAAGGAAACATTGGGGAGGAGATGTTTGCACCGCCATCCTCTCGCTGCTGCTATTCTGCATTTGTAACGCCCGCCTCCGTTCAACATGGGGGGGGGGGCACGGAATAATGATGACAACTTCATGCAAAAGCTCTTGTACATATTTATACCAGACTATTTTTCAAAGGGTGGGGGTGGGTCATACGCTACGTACTTTTCGGGAGGGGGGCGGGGGGCAGGAAAAGCACCACAGAGCCATGCGACCACTTTTATTACACGTTTTTCAACATTTTATTTTCCATGAGGTTTTTCGTTTATTATGCAACGTATATTTGTTGTCCTTGGAAACGACAGTGTTGATTAAAAAGTCATTGTTTTCTTTTTAGTTTTATTGAATTTTCCTCTTTCTTTCATTTCATTTGACTTTTCTTTGATTGTACTGGACTGAGGTGAATGGGCGCACCAGAGTGTGTGTGTGTGTGTGTGTGTGTGTGTGTGAGGGTGGGCGTGTGGTGGGGGTCCACCCCCACTCCGCCCCCCCCCCTTCTTTTCTACAGCCATGGTCTCACCAACTGCACATATTCCTTCTTTTCTACTTTCTACCTTCTTGGAAGGATTTGGGCTTTTTGTCGTAGCCTGCCTTCTTCTTCTTCTACTACTGTTAAAACTCTACCCCCTCCCCCAACCACCCTTGCCTTTGCCCTTGCTTGACCCCCCCCCCCCTCCCCGCTCCTTCATCTCCTTCAGTCTTACTAAGTATCTTTGTTTTCTTACACTACACTCTTCACTTGTTAACTCTTCTGGAGACTTTTTTCAATAATCATCCAAAAAAAGGATTTTCTTAAAAAAAATAAATGACATTTTTTAAATGTGAATTGTTTCATTGGATTTTTTTGTGCATTTAAAAAAATATGTTTTGTTTTATTTTTGTGCGGATTGTAAAGCAGCAGCTCATAGGAAACAGATGTGTGGCTCCACGGGGGTGCAGATTTAGAGGATGCACATTTTGAAGTGTGCGTGAGTGTAGGTGGGGGGGGGGTGTGGTTGACAGGGTGCGAGACTTCAGCCTCGCTAATCTGAAGTGGGGGGGTGCGGTGTTTGATCCTCCTACCAGCTGCTGAAACGGAGGACAAACACGACGACGTTCTCTTAGCACCCAATCCCAGATTTCCAGAATAAAGTCGTCAATTTACCAGAAGAAAGTTTGACATTTCCGTTATTCCCAAATTCCCTATTGGACTTTATTTCAAATAAATTGGACAGGTCATCATTTTAACTTTGCTCGAGGCCAAAAGTCACAAGTAGCCCCTTATTCCAATAAAGTTGGAATAAGATTTTTAATCGTACAATCATAATCTTAGATTTCAAGAAAAACGTAATTTTACAACTACAGGAAAAAAAAGTTGAAAATTTACTATTTTATTCTTGTAAATTTTCAACTTTATCAATAACTTTAGATATTGAGAATAAATTTACTTTATGATTTTATGACTAGATTTATGATGCTGTTGGACAATAATCTTGGAATCTCATATTATTTTGAAAATAATCTGAGAAATCAGGAATAAAGTCGGAAAGTCATTTTCGCCAACAATTACGACTAATTCCGAAATCTCAGATTATTAAAACAATAATCTGAAATGTCGACAATAAATTCGGAACATCTTTTCCGACAAAATATTTATGACTAATCTCACAGCCTCAGATTATGAAAAAATAAATTGAAATGAGAATAAAGTTGGAAAAATATTTAAAATTGTAAAATAATCTGAGATTTTGAGAAAATTGTAATTTTACAGGACAAAAAAAAAGACGGGGGGCGAAGAGATGGGGGCAGTTGGGGGTGTTGAGGATGATGAAATAACAGCCACCATTTTCTCTCCCCTCTGGCATGGCATGTTGACGTTGCCAATGGGCGTCAAGGGGGGGGGGCACGATTTTAGGAGGGTGTGGTTTGCCTTCTCCTGGCTCAGACTGGATGAGGTCATGATGCCCCCCGCCCCTTGCCCCCACACACTTATATAAAGACACAGAAAGTCCTAAATGGCTGACGTGATGGGCCACTCGCTGACAGACACACCGAGTGTGTGTTTTGCTAGCGCAGAGAGACCCGCCCCTCGACCCCCCCTTGTATCCATGCAGTTTTTAGCAGAGAAGCCCTTGCCCTCCACCTCCCTCCCTCCCTCCCTCTCTGGATGATGCTGCCCCCCTCCCTTTCTTGTCTGGAGGCTGAAGTAGAGGAGGGGGAGGTTGCACTTGACTTTTTTTTGGGGGGGGGGGGGGCACGATGGAGAACACGGATGCTTCAGAGCGGCTGGCCTTCACCTTCATGCTGAAATCCCGCCATGCCGACAGGCACACCTTGGATTTGGGATTTAGGATAATCAACTTAGTGGCGCTCTCATCCCGGCCTGTGTAGCTTGGAATTGTCATCCCGCATCCCTTTATTGGAATTAGCAAGTTCATGATTCAAGGGACGGCGTCCCGCAGGCCAGAGCCCCTCCCCCGGTGTGCCACAACCCCCCAAATCGGAAAGACAAACATCAAAAGTCCAAAATATGGACCTCCCAACCCACAAACCTCATCTCGCTCCCCCTGAGGCGTTCCCAGGCCAGTGGAGAGGTGGGTCTTCCCGAGGCGTCCTCCCGGTCCCACGTGCCCTGAACGCCTCCCCAGGGGGCCGGGAGACGTCCTCACCAGAGCCACCTCACCGGGTTCCTGTCAATGCAGAAGAGCAGCGCTTCTTCTCAGAGTTTCTCAGCTTCTCTTTAAAGGGGGGAGGCCAGACACCCGTTCCCGTCGCTTGGACCCGCCATCTTGCCCCTTGGGTCACGACCCAAAGCTCATGAGGCGAGAGTAGGAACGCAGATCCACGGCTAAATTGAGGAAATTGAGGAAAGTGGTTTAAAAAACCAAAGCAACCTCCCTGTCCTGGCTGCTCAGTACAATATGGACGACCAATACTAAAACCCCACAGAGTCGAACCTCAAGCGTCTTTGTTTGCTCAGTGTCAGTGATCTCTACTTCTTTACCTTTTGATGACTTCCTAAATACAATCCTTACGTTTATTAGAGCCCTGTAGACATTACATAACACCCCTATAGTCAACTTTACGCCACTATTATTCTTTGTTGACATGATATTGTTGAACTGTACTGCGGCGGCTACGGGATCACTGCCATGGCTTTCAACATTAGCATGCTAACAAGTTAGCCTCCAACGATACTGTAGTCAGAAGATGGGCTGCCCAGTGGCCTAGTGGTTAGCATATCGGGAATCAAATTGGGAAGATCAGGGTTTGAATCTCTGTTTGGGCATCCTCATGGAACTTTCCTCCACAGTCCAAAAACTGTTAGATCAGTTTCACGGGTTTGGATGATTGTTGTTGTCTATTTGTGCAACTGGCTGGTGACTAGGCCTACCCCAGCAATGTCAGCTGGGATGGGCTCCAGCATACCCACACAACCCCAGTGAGGTTGTGATGGAGTGGGGGAGCCAAACATGTACCACTTCCACACGGAACAGGAGGAGAACTTATTTTCACTCCATCATGTGGGACATGCCATGGCTGACTCCACGCTAACGGCGTCTGAGTCAACGGGACCCCTCCCCGTCTGGATTATTGGACCATTTACTGATCCGGAACAGTGTGGACAATCCTTGGAGCGTTCCCGTGTGGGCGGGGCCTAACACAAACCAGCTCAAGGTCATTAAATTTAACACTTAAAAAGAAAAACAGCACAATGGAACCGCGCCACTCTAATATAAGTTGGCTTCCCAGCATGCCTTGCGGGTTATACATGTGTATGAAGTAGTGTGGTTTTGTTGTAGGTGTGGTGTACTCTCATTTGCATAGCACAGCGACATGACGGGCGCACACAAGTCTTAGTCACAACCAAGTCCTGGGGGGGGGGGCTGTTTTATGTCCCGACCAGTCCCAAAAGCGGTGTGGCTGCATGCTGATTAATAAAGCAGCGTGGTGGGGGGGCTCCGGCAGGGGTCACGGGCCTGCCGCGTAAAGACGCCACGTTCAAGGACGACACGTGCGCGTGGTGACATTGAGAAAGAGTGATAACTGGGGCAAAGTGGGGGGGGGGGGGGGCGACAGCATCTTCATCCGTTTCTGGTGCGGATGACGCCATCCTTCCACAGCTGATCAATTATTCACGTGGTGTCGTAAAAACGGCGTTGGCCGTAAAGGAGACGGCACGCTCACGTGCCCGCATCCGCAGAGTTTGCGGTTCTCTGGTGAATTTCAAGACAGAGAGGTCCCCCGTGGGGGTGGGGGTGGGGGTGGAGGGGTGATTTATTGCCTCTGTCACATACATTGATATGAAAGTGGGTCAGCGTGATGAAAGTCGCCATCAGACGCTCTTAATGAGCCAAAAAGCCACGCGCTTATGTAACAATAATGGGATACAACGCTTACATCACCTGAGTGTGCGTGGATAATGAAAGAATGAAACCCACGCAATCGGGAAGAACGGCGAGGTATGTGCGCATGTGCGCGTGCATGTGCGGCCCGGGTACGGACAGTACGTGGATGCCAATCACTGGCGTATTCTTATATTGTGTGCTATTACGTAATGGAGCCGAGTGGGGGTGGGGGTGGAAGTGGAAGTGGGTGCCAGGGGTACAGACGGCACATGCGAGGTGCCAGCCCACGCGATAGAGGAGGAAGGGGGAGGGGCGTCCCAGGCCCGTTTCTTCGTTTTGTTTCACAGGAAGTGACATAGCTATGCTGGTCACATCCAGCAGATGGAGCTGTGCTGAAAAAAGATACTATATTTCTGATACATAATCTATATTTCGTTTTTATATGAACCTAAAAATAATCCTTTGATTTGTATGTGAAGTACATGCAGCCTTTCCTCTCCTGGCCAACGTCTGATAATTCATAACCGAAGGCCGTTTCCACCACCAAAAGAAGAAAAAAAATTCTGACATAAAAAGTCCAAATGATGTTTCATTGGAGGAAAAAGTTGAAATTATGAGATAACATTAAACAGAATTAAACAATAAAAAGTCAAAATTATTACATCAAAAGTCAAGACTATGCAATAAAAAGTCCAAATTGTGATAGTAAAAATGTCAATTATAAGAAAAAGTTTCAGTTATGAGATAAAAAGTCAGAATTAGGTGATAAAAAGTCAAAATTATGAGATGAAAAAGTTGAAATTATGGGATAAAAGGTTTAAACTATGAGATCAAAATTTAGAATCATGTGATAAAAACAACAAAATTTTGAGATAACAAGTCATAATTAGATAAGAAGTCAAAAGTTATGACATAAAAAGTCCAAATGATGACACGAAATTTTTCATTTGAGGAAAAAGTTGAAATTATGAGATAACATGTTGAAACCATGAGATAAAAATCAGAATTAGACAATAAAAAGTCAAAATTACGACCTCAAAAGTCAAGACTATGCAATAAAAGTCAAAATGATGATAGTAAAAATGTAAATTATAAGAAAAAGTTTCAATTATGAGATAAAAAGTCAGATTTAGGTGATAAAAAGTCAAAATTATGAGATGAAAAAGTTACAATTATGGAATAAAAGGTTTAAACTATGAGATAAAAATGTAGAATTATGTGATAAAAACAAAACATTTTGAGATAAGTCATAATTAGATAAGAAAATGAGATCATTAGATCATGTGTCGGTGCCTTTCATACAGAACTGTGATGGACAAAAAAGCCGAGCTTGACTCATTCATTCATTTTCTATTCCGCTTAGCCTCATTGCATACATAAAGAGTAGTTGTTGCTATGCCAAAAGTGGCAGAGTCCCACACCGGGTAGTGATGCAGAAATTTGGGTGTTGCAATGTTGGTGATAAGCGTCAGGGGCGGGGGTGGGAGGGATGGGGGTGGGGGGGATCCGGCAGACCAATTGTCGCCCCCAGGCTCACCACTGCTTTGGTGTTTCACGCGACTGCAACACCACTCAGTTGACCCACATCCTGCAAAAATAGTGAAATGGGGGGGGGGGGTGGGTGGAAGGAATGGCTGTCACTTGATCATCACATGGTCTGGTGGCCGGTCAGTGGGGGGCAAGTCGATAGCAGATAAACTATGTTTTCTACACTGACAAAGACAACAATCAATAAATGGCAGGAAATATTCATTATATGATTTGAAAAAACAAATCAAAACATGTCACAATGCACAAAACGTACTTACTTTATTTACATTATTTATTATCAATATATTATAATATTATTATTAATTAACATGTTATTTGTTTGCACTCTTATGAGTCTAAAATTAAATTATTACAAAATAAAGTATGATACTTATAATTATTATATATTGAATAAGATATATAATATAATAGTAATTGTAATTATTATCGTAATTATTGTTGTAATAATTATTTGATATTATCATTATGACTATTATTATTATTGCAGCTATACTGTACTATACACAGCACAGTATGGACCAACGAACGCTAGGGGGCGACCAACAGAAACGTCACCTCCAGACGAGGAAGAAGAAGAGGAAATAACTTCCACTTCCGGGTCATCGCATAACAACGTCGTGTGAACGAACCCGCGCGACTGAAGTCTAAGTTTCCGTCAGAACTTGGTGTGTATAGTCTGGTAATCCTCTCTAAGCGGATCCAATTTGTGCGGCTTGGACGACTCGGGTGCTTTTAAAGCGACTGGAGGCCAAAACTAGAAACTGTAAGTTATTTTATGTCCGCCATACCGCTGGGTGCTACTGGTGCTAGCATTAGCATGTTACCATGTACCTTTTACACGTTTTGACAGCATTCTAGAACGAGTCACGTTATTACGTTTATGTATTCATTGCAATCACGCATGCGTCGATTAAAAGCATTACCGCTATTTGCTGTGTTTGTGTGTTAATTACTGTTTGCTCAGTGTAGCTAAGTGCTAATTCCCGCTTGGGTGGCTGTTGAACTTTACTACAATATACTCGAATATGCTCTGCCTGTTTTGTTTTTCTCTCTAGACGAGAGAATGTCTAAATGGGACGTGGAGGAGTTGAGGCCATGGGTGGAGCGGACCGTGAAGAAAGTGCTTGGTTTCTCGGAGCCCACCGTAGTCACCGTGGCCCTGCAGTGTGTGGGGAAGGGGCTGGACAAAAGGAAAACAACAGGTAACATCAGCATCGTTGGGTCATGTGGCCACCGTGGAACCTCAAATACTGGCCTTCACCTTAACCTCCTCTTGTGTTAGCTTTCTGGTATCGTCTCTTATGTTACCAGGTCGGTTTTGACCCATGTATTAAATCAGTAAACTGAAAACAATAAGTTACCATCACATTTGCTTTTCATGTCTCGGTTACCTTTCATCCATGAAAATGTTGGTTTTAATTAGGGATCGACCGATATGTTTTTTTTCCGGCCAATGCCGATACAGATTTTTTCCATTACCCTCAACCGATGGCCGATTTTTGTGGCCGATACTGCTTTTGCTCCCTCAATTTATATGAAAAAATGACAATGATAACAAATATCAAGTTTTAAATCAAGGGGTGGAAAAATATATCTGCGAACCCACGCGCGTATCAGCTGATACCGATTCAAGTAAAAAAAACGCAAATATCGGCTCCATCAAATCTAATCCGTTCATTACACGGCGTAGATTGCGAGAAGAGATGCTGGCCGTGTCGGTGCCAATCCACGCGCTCTCATTTCTTCCAGACCAACTTCATCCTTTCCTCAACGAGTCAGCCGGAAGCTTTGTGGAGCGTCTTTTTGAGGCGTTGGAGGAGAGCCGCGGCACCCGAAGCAGCAAAGGAACCGGAGAGAAGAACCGCAAGAGAGAATTGCTGAAGGTAGACCAGTATCATCCTCATGCAGATATCGACTCTTACTGTTCGTTTGTGGACCTATTATGCTTTTCCCACTTTTGTGACCTATAAATGTTGTTAGAATGTTGTATTCTCGAGTTAAATGATGGCAGAATTTCAGATAAAGAGGTTATGCATTTGGAATTGAGCCCTTATATGGGCGTGCCTGGATACAAGCTGAGTGGGACCAATCACAGCGGAGTGTGTGTGCCTGGAGGAGGGCCATGGGTGGAATAAATCGACACACCCTTTTGGAAACCCAAGGAAATACAACTGCAATAGGTGCAGTTCCTGGAAGATCTAGACGTCTTTGTGTGTAGCTGCTCCGTAGGAGACCCCAACTGGATACAAAGGGCCCAAAATGAGCACCATAGGTCCCCTTTAATGGACACGTGAGCTGCCATTCTTACTGGTACCCGTCTGTCCTGTGACGCCAGGATGTGTTTGAGAGCGACGCAGGAGTCAAGCAACCTGCAGTGGAGTCCGCAGATGCTACCGTTCCCAAACGTAAGCGGGTGCCCCGTTTTCAGGAGGTGGAGGAACCTGAGGTGACCCCGGGAGCGCCATCCGAAAGCCCTGTAATGCTCACCAAAATGCAGGTATAGTATCACCGCAAACATCTGCAGGGCACGCAGTTCTTCCTGATTTTTCTGAAGTACTTTGTGTGTACCGATAGATCAAACAGATGATGGAGGAAGCCACCAAACAGATAGAACAACGAAGGAAACAACTCAACATCCCATCTCCCACAGCAGTAATTACCATTCTTATCCCTGCACACTACAGGGTTGCTAACGCCGGGAAAAAAATGGAACTACTTCCTTTTACAGGCGCACATGGAGCCATCCGCAATGTCCCGGCTTCTTGGGAACGCTGGTGCTGGCGGCGGTTCCATCGTGCCCTCGCAGGCGGCCAGCTTCATGAACGACGCCATCGAGAAGGCTCGCAAGGCCGCCGAGCAGAAGGCGCGTCTCCAGTCCCAGTTAGCCATTCAACCCAACGTCCTCGGAGGGCTGGGAAACACCATCCCTCACAACTTTGTTGCGCTGGCTAACCTTCACGCCATGGGGATCGCTCCGCCGTGAGTAATACCACAAAGTACCTAAACATGCAACAAAAAACGCTAATATTCCACCCGTGCACTATTGTAGAAAAGTGGAAATAAAGGAAGTGAATAAGCCGACACCGCTCATTCTGGATGACAAGGGTAGGACCGTGGACGCCACCGGTAAAGAGATCGAGCTCACACACCGCATGCCCACGCTAAAAGGTACAGTATGTATAGCTAGGCTGCACTGAAACATGCATGTAAACATCTTCAATAGATCATATTACCATACCCGGGTTATAATACAACATATAAACATGGTACCTACCAAAAGAAAGACTCATTTTTCATCACAAAAAGTTTGTTTCTGCCTTTTCCTGTTCTTTAGTAATCAGCAGTAGAACATCTAAGTTTCAGCAAAAAAAAAAAAAAACGATACATTTCATGCACAAGCTTCACTTTGACATAAATGTAGCCAACAATTATATTTATTATATTTAGCCAACAACATAACGTCAGCACCCCCGTCCCCACCTAAAGATGTCTTTATTTTGACCCCTAATTTCTGTCCCTCACGCATTCCTCTCCCTGTCCAGCCAACATTCGAGCCGTAAAGAGGGAGCAGTTCCGTCAGCAGCTGAAGGAAAAGCCCGGGGAAGAGCTGGAGTCCACGTCCTACTTTGACAACCGCGTCACCATCATCGCGCCACAGCGGGCTCGCAAGACCTTCAAATTCCACGAGCAGGGGCGATTTGAGAAGATCGCTCAACGAATCCGAACTAAGGTCGGATTTAACGGCGCATGGTCCACTTTGCTTTTGGTGCTTTCTGACTAAGTGTTTGGGGAAAAAAAGATTTTGTTTTGTTTTCTTGTGACAGGCTCAGCTGGAGAGGCTACAGAATGAGATCTCCCAGGCGGCAAAGAAGACTGGGATCCACGCGTCCACCAAGCTGGCTCTGATCGCCCCCAGGAAGGACATTGGAGACAGCGAAGTACCCAACATCGAGTGGTGGGACTCCTTCATCTTGCCCACCAACATGGAGATGTAAGGGAGTACCACACATACGAATGCTCTTATCGCTTCTTGGTTATTCTTCTCTAATATGCTCTTTTCCCACCAAGAACCCCAGAAACCAAATTGGATGAGGTGGTGCTTTTCGGTGTGACCAACCTAGTGGAACACCCTGCACAAATCAGCCCGCCAAGTAAGTGTGTGACGTCTAACTCCTACACCACACTGCAATTACTGCATCGCAGCCTTGAGCGTAATACACTAAACCGGTTACAGGGTTTGTGTTTCTGTCCCCTCAGTTGACACGGACAAGCCCGTCACGCTGGGCTTGTACCTGACCAAGAAGGAACAGAAGAAGCTGAGGAGGCAGACGCGCAGGGAAGGCCAAAAGGAAGTGCAAGAAAAGGTCCGCCTGGGACTGATGCCTCCACCAGAGCCCAAGGGTAGCCACACACACGTGTGACTCGTTAGGAGCTGTGCAAGATCTAACGAGCTGTCGCCTTCTCAGTTCGCATCTCCAACCTGATGAGGGTGTTGGGGACGGAGGCCGTGCAGGACCCCACAAAGGTGGAAGCCCATGTCAGAGCACAGATGGCCAAGAGGCAGAAGTCAGTCAGCCGCTCGTCCCCCGCCACTCCTATGTTGTCACACGACACGCCCCTCTCAACGTTTCCCACGCTGCTTCTTGCAGGGCTCACGAGGAAGCCAACGCAGCGCGAAAGCTCACGGCCGAGCAAAGGAAAGAAAAGAAGGTGAAGAAGTTGAAGGAAGACCTCAGCAATGGCGTTCACATTGCTGTCTACAGGTTTGTGTTGCAGACGGGGAGATTTTCAGAAACGCACGTTTTACCCTTGCCTATTTAACATATAAAACACGACATTCACTGGGTGGGGCCAAGCAGAAGCCTGAAGACGTGGCCACAGCGGACTTGGTTGCACATTGCAACCAATGTTCTCGTCGTCCTCCTCCAAACACTCCTGCTAGCTTGACTTTGCAAACAAGAGTTTTTGTGAATTGTTGGGTGTGAGTTAAAATTGTTTTGGCATGAATATAAGTGTAGGCTTTATATAAACAGGTCCCATGCACAGCAACTATGGTGCATTCAGGAACCCACCGGACAAAGTGCCAAAAACAATATTTGCATGTGTATGAAAGGCCAAAATAGACAAAAATGCTTGTCAATAAATGTGTATATATATATATAATATATCTGTTTGTGCGACATAGCCTTACACAAATGTGCCGTGCTTCTTTGACCACACAGAATCCGCAACCTCCAAAACCCCGCAAAGAAGTTCAAAGTGGAAGCCAACGCCAACCAGCTCTACCTGACTGGAACTGTAGTTCTCCATCGAGACGTCAACCTGGTTGTGGTGGAAGGAGGTGAGGAGAGGAGATACACGTCAGGCATTCCTGTAACGCCTGACGTTTTTAGTTTACGGGAGCAACCTTGGTACTACGAAACGGAAGCTGGAACACCGTAAACCGAGGACCACCTGCACACAACTCTTGCATGTCTGACCCTTTTTTTTTTGTTTCAGGCCCCAAATCTCAGAAAAAGTTCAAGAGGCTCATGATGCACAGAATCAAATGGGAGGAGCACAACACCAAAAGAGACGGTAAGCGCTACGTCTTAGGTTACGTTCACACTGTGGAGTGTGAGGCCCTGAGTCGCATTTCAACACTGACATTGACACTGAAAAAAATCAGACCCGGGTCACCCCCGCGTGAACGCAGCCTCCATATGTCTCGGTGTCGGTGGAGATATCTAATGCCGGCACGTGTGACTTCCATATAGATCCGGACGGCGACGACGACACGAGGAGGAACAACAAGTGCTACTTAATCTGGGAGGTGAGTCATTTGAATGCGACGCACTGAAGTACACGCTAACCGTGAATGACGTAACGGTTCCAGGGCACGGCCAAAGAGCGCAGCTACGGGGACATGAAGTTCAAGCAGTGTCCCACGGAGAGCATGGCCAGAGAACACTTCAAGAAGCACGGCACGGAACACTACTGGGATCTGGCCCTCAGTAAGAGCGTGTTGGATAGCGCAGATGATTGAATCCGGACCCTGAACACCACATCACGGACCCTGGAACTGATTGGCGTCGCATTTGAACGTGAACTAACAGGATCAATAAAGCCCGCAGGAACATGTGACAGATCATGTATGTGTATGAATGCGCGTGTGTATGTCTGCATTTTTAGATTGAGTCAGATTCCGCTTATTCACAGGTTTACTTTATGATAGGATGACTGAAATGTACTCTGTCAAGTTATCAATAAAACCTCCGCCATCAGCCAGTGACTGGGTTTCTATTCTGCAATACAGCAAATATTATTACAAATATACAGCAGATGTGACACATCTTCATTCAAGAGCACACATTTTGTAATGAAGCCATTACTAGAAGTGCAAACCGGTGGTAGGCGTGGCCATCCATTGAACGTCAAACCTTTTTAGCATTAGCCACAAGCGCGCCTCGTCAACAAGCCAGCAGCCAAGATGGCGGCCGATTCTGAAGCTGCGAGCGGCCATGGAGCCCGCAGCTCTAACGCTGCCTTGGAAGCCTCTTTGGACCGCCGCTTTCAAGGAATATCCAACACCATGGACTCCATCCAGAGCCTCTCCGGCTGGTGCATAGAGAACAAAAAGCACAGCGGCCTCATCGTTCGCTACTGGATGAAGTGGCTGAAGAAATGTGAGTAGCTCGCTAAAGCTAAGCTAATTCCCAATGTGTCCAGTTAGCCACAATCATAAAGGGCTTTCTGTGTGGTGCTAGGTACACTATTTTGGTCTTTAAGTTGGACACGCGTTTATTATCCCAAGTTTACAATTTCAGTATTGAATATTGTTTTTAATATAAACGTGCTTAACCGTTTAACTAAAGTAGCCGCTAATGGCAGCTAATGCTAATGTTCGCTGCAAGTTGTGTGGCCTCCTGGTGCCATTGCGCTCATTTCCCATGAAGTTGTTTAGCGATACAACAACGTGCTTTAATTCTTGAAGTTTAATTCGGCGTTCGGCAATTGTGTTGTGTTGCGTCGCTATGGCTAGCTAGTTAACAAGTTTTGGCTTGACAATCGTCAACATGGATGCTTGTTGTTGTTGCACCTGGTCAGGGTTAGGGTCATTCTCCGTCCACCTGCTGGATTAAATCCACGCTTGATGTTACATTACTTCAGTACTAGGAAATGTAGTAGCGGGCGACATTTTGCAGATTTTCCCCACAGTACTGCAAACTGTTGGTGGCCTTGAGTGGGGACCCAATCCACCTCTTGATACCACCACCGTCACCTCATATTATTATATTTCATAACATTTATATTAGAACTCTTATAATGCACATAGAATAATGAGCAACACTTTGCCTGTCATCAAGTATCCGCTGTGCTGTTGTGATGATGCATTCAGGCGCGCACGTAAATGAGTGTTTGGAATCAGCTCACAGATATCAACCAATCAGAGGACGAGCCTTTTGTAAGGTGAATCTGAAATGTAATTGGTTAAAGAAACGGTAATAGTGTTGAAATGAAACGGGCCAGCACTCCTGTTTTTGAAGGCCCTGGGACCATTCGATGAACACCGCAACACATAAATGCCGAAATCTCATTGGTTAAATAGATCTTACACATACTGGAAGCGGTGCAGACAGGAGACATGCTACATAATGAAGATGCTAGCTACATGGAACAAATGAGAGTTTTAAGTGCTTGTGATGGTGTTAATAGGCCAGCAGTGAAGGCCTTGCATACCCTTACTGAACACCTCTGTGACTTTGAAGGTGTGGGAGAAATGACATAATTGTATCACGCAATCTGCACATTTGATGCATTTGCACTAAGTGAGTACTTAGTTTGATTATCGCTCCCTTGTTATGCACGTGTCCCTCGTTTATCGGGGTTAATTGTTCCAGACATTGTTACATTCATTTTCAGTACATAGAATTCAAATTCAATGTGGAATACTGTCATAGTTGGAGCACTGAAAATATATGAATGACTTTCTAAATATAATTTTTTAACATTAGAGCCCTCCAGACATGAAATAACAGCCCTATAGTCAGTCACTTTTACACTCCTATTCGTGGTTTACAACATGTTACGCAACTCTTACGCCTCAGTGACCGGAGAAGGCTGTTGGCTAGCTAGCGAGCTGGAAAACCGCGCTTTACCGAGGGAGCAATAAGTGAACTGCAATTTGTGGTAGATTATGGTCAATTATTAATCAAAACAAATCGAAGTACAAGTGATATGTAGCGTTGTGGTCACTAGGCTGCAGTGATGACATACTGTTACATGCGTAACGCCGCACCTCGCCGGCCGTCGCCGCTGTGCGGCTGCTGGTGCGGCCGACGGATAAGACACACCTTTCACAATTGCCACTTGTCGTGTTTGAAGCCGCTGTGTTGTGTCGGTTGTGTGCAAAGTGGCGCGTTTGATGGCGCCGTCGGTGCCATGAACGCCATTGCCTATTTGTCGCATTTGCTTGTTTCGTTGATGATTGCGAGAGTGACGAGTGGTGTCGTTGGCTTACGTTTTTGTTGCGTTACCTTCATTTCAGCTGTTATTGTTGTTGTTATTATAATAGTATCTTCAATGGTTGCTAATCCTAACTAATGAAGGAACCCTCAACCTATATCAAAGTATTTTCTATTTCC
Organism: Doryrhamphus excisus; assembly: GCF_037039965.1. Taxonomy (NCBI): domain Eukaryota; kingdom Metazoa; phylum Chordata; class Actinopteri; order Syngnathiformes; family Syngnathidae; genus Doryrhamphus; species Doryrhamphus excisus. The sequence continues at coordinate 18,036,077 of NC_136373.1, forward strand.
TTCTACCTGGCAACTAAAGTAAAAGCTGTGGTTTCGGTTTGTTAAATCACTGTTGTTGTTTTTTTTTACTGGCTGTTTAAACATTTCCAATGTAGCATTTCATTTCAACTTGATCTTTGTTTGCCTGCTTCATTCATCCCAGTTCGACTCCCTCAGGTATTAGCAGCCCTGTTTGCTCAATCCCCTGTTAATTTGAATGGCTGGTGCCTGAAGCACACAATGAACACGACAACATGGAATGCCTAAAAGCACTGCTTTTTGCAGTGCAACGCCATAGTTGGCATTGATGTATCATATTATAATATTGCAAAAAGAAACAACGACTCTTGCTTACGTCCCTGCGCATAAGTGTTGCGCAATGTAAACAAAGAGTGTCATGGTGACTATAGGGGTGTTATTTAATGTTTGCAAATCTCTAGTAATGTTACAAACTGCAGTCAAACATGAAAGTCAAACAGGTTTTCTGTCCTCCAATTGCTAAATATTTCATTTATTAATAATTGAATCCTACTTCGCCAGAACTCTGATAAACGAGGGATGACTGCAAGTCTGGTGCTTGTGTATCTCAGCCAACATCACATTAATACTGTATTACTGACCAGGATTGGGCATCGTTTGAATTTGGGCATTGGGCATCGTTTCTCGATTCTGATGCTTTTTAGGCGCAGGGGCTAGCATGGTTTAAATGAGGGCGCTCACCGGAGCTATTTTTGGATGATGTGTCTCAACTTCAGGATATGAACTTTTTAGCAGCTTGACTATAAATATCAAAGCTTTCAACTTGAATATAAATATTATACAGGGGTACCCGTTCAGAAAACATGTTGACTTTTGAAATGCCTCAGCTGTTTATGAATGGAACCCTTATTTTGCCAACACGGGGGAAACAGGATATAGCTGAAAATATTTTTTTGGCTGTTGTTTTGATAGAGCTGGATGCTCATTTCACGGGGCAACACGGCTCATTACACACAGGCTTGGCTCACCGTCTGTCATGTATCATCTGCTTGTCAGTCTTTGGCCCCAAGTCAGGTTATTTTGCATTCATACTGGATAAAATCACCAGCATACTGGTCTAACGAAAGCTGTACTTTGAAGGTATCACTTCCATCTCCCGGTGTGTGTGTGTGTGTGTGTGTGTGTATACACACTCTGCTTCTTGCCTGATGATTGATGTGTGTGATGTTTTATTGATGATCTGATGTCATTGTGGTTGGAATGTAAGCTGTGTTTATTTAGTATGTAGTGATTGCTAAACAATATAAAATGTATGCATGAATATCTGTTGTCATAATACCAGTAATCATTTTATGTGTGTTCTCAGACCAAAGTATTTTTTAATAGCATGTAACTATATGGATGAGCTTGACTAGCTCATACTTTCATTCACTGAGGATGAAACGATGTTGACAATATCGTTTATCTGCAATAATTTGTGGGAGTCGCATTTGGAAAAAATCTGAATTGTGCTGTTCGCACTGACACTTAAGAAATGGGGATTGACCTGCAGTTTGAACATAGCCCGGCAGTGCTTTTGGTCTTGGATCTCTGCTGGTTTTGCCCAGTGTCTGCCTTATGGTGGGGTCATGAACTCCGACCTTAACACTGACCTTAACTGAGGCAAGTGAGGCCTGCCCTTCTCATGTTGTGGGGCCTTTTGTGACCTCTTGGATGAGTTGGTCGCTCCACTCTCGGGGTCATTTTGCTTTGCCGGCCACTCCTGGGAACGTTCACCACCTTTCCGTGTTTTGGCCATCAGTTGTTCATGGCTCGCCCTTCCACACTGACACATCTCCATTCATCTCAGTTGAGTTGTTTCACACAGGGCCATGTCAGCTTGGATTTTTGTCTCACTAAAAAATAAGTTTCATATAAAAACTGCATTTTGTGTGCAGTTGAGTAATATTAAAATTAGTTTTGACACAGTTCTGGACAAGCGTTACAAACATGCAGAAATGAGGAAGAGAACACTTACAAATATCCACATATGTTATTCTTTCCATTTGGCTAATTGTAATTAGGGTTGTTGAATCAAAAGTGAGTAATTATAGTGGCACATTAATATAATTTGTAATGTCTTCACTGACACATGTTCTTGCCAAGTGGATAGATTGTATCTGTGACAGGGACCATGTTTGTTTGACAGCTTATTCAGTAGCACCCTCTGCTGTTCAAACGTAGTATTGCGAGCCGTCCTGTGTCACAAGATGGGGTAGGACACTTGCAGGTCCTCGTCACATGATTAAGATTGATGCAAGTGATTCAAGAAGCGACTGCAGCACATAAAAAAACACATAACGACAAATGTAATAGCTGCAAATACTACATTTATGGTCAAAAGGGGCACATGGCATGTCATTTTGGTTTCATTCTATTTGTGCTGTGAAATGAATATAATTACATAATCATAGTTGTCATCATGGTGTTGACTGCAGAAGAGAAGATTGCAGTGATTAAACTTTGGTAAAACATCAGTTTTATCTTCATTATTTAAAAATTCATAATGTTATGATAAACAAAAAATGAACAGTATTTTTTTAAAATTAGACTGGTTATAATATAAGACAGAAGTTGAAAAAGTTGGGGGGAAAACAGCAGCTGTAATTTTGAAATAAAAAGTCATAATATTTAGAGAAAAAATGTTTTTTTGGTACGCTCATTCTTTCCCAATGTAATCTTTTATTATATGGACTTTTATTGAATTATGGAGATGAGCCTTGTTAAACAAACAACACTGTTAGTCATGCTGTGTAATAGAAAGTACATTCTGCTTGCATTATTTGAATGCTTTGAAGAGCTATTTTCATAACCAGACTCCATTCCACAAATTCGTGTTTGTAAGAAAAGCTTATTTATAAAAAAAGATGTTTCGGATTGACAAGACTATAAAAAAATTGGATTGGAAGTCTGATTGAGGAGGCTGGAGGTCAGAGCCAAGAGGGAAGCTGATATCATTGCAGCACCCCAATGAATGCTCAGACGCAATGTCCATCCATCCATCCATTTTGTATACCGCTTATCCCCACGAGGGTCATGGGTATGTTGGAGCCTATCCCAGCTGTCTTTGAGTACACCCTGGACTGATGGCCAGCCAATCACAGGGCACATGTAGACCAACAACCAGACACAATTCCATATGGCCTTATTTTCAACTTGCTATTGGTACATGTTTTTGTGAGGTGTACTTTTATTGTGTTAAGTTGGTGTGTGATGAATTTAGTGTTGTCAGTAAGATGACACTGCGAGTCCGACTGTTGTATTGTAATACTGCTATAGGGAATGGCCTATAGCACACTGTAATTTACAGTATTTGACTCTCTCTCAATATCTTTTAGCCGACAACAGTCACCGTTTGAATCTCTTCTACCTTGCCAACGACGTCATCCAGAACTGCAAAAGGAAGAATGCCATCGTGTTCCGCTCTGCCTTCGCCGAGGTCCTTCCAAACGCCGTTCTGCTTATCAAGTGAGTGACACTTAAATAAAAGTGTTATTCTTGTGTCGTTCTGCTCCATCTGCATCCCGATGAGCTGCTAATGGTTTTCATTTGTTTGCTGTCAGAGACCCCAAGGTCCGTAAGTCGGTGGAAAGGATCTTTTCAATCTGGGAGGAACGCAGCGTGTATCCCGAGGAGCTCATCACTCAGTTGAAAAGCAACCTGAACAAGAAGGAAAAGGAGCGGGAGAAGCAGAAGGAAAAAGTGAAAGTGAAGGAAAAAGGAAAAGAGAGCCCCCCTACCAATGGTACAGTCTTCCAATGATAAGAACATGGCGTACAATTGCTTATAAAGGATATAAACGTAAACACGCTCCCATGAATGTTAACATATTTCATTGTCAATGCGTAGCTCCAGCCAAGACGAAAGCTGCAATCAAGTCCAAGATTGTTGCCGAGTTTACAGTAAGTGTCCCGGTCCTGATCCTTCCTCTGATGGCGCTGACGGCTCCTCACAACGGTCGTCTTTGTGCCTTGCAGCCCAGCTCCCTGATCGAGCAGCTGTCGGGATACAAGCAAGCGGTGGCGGAAGAGGAACACCGGGAGAAGCAGCTCGCAGCTCTCCGGCTGGACATCTGCAGCACAGAGGCCCACAAGAGGCTCAAAGGTCAGAGGTCGTCCAACAACGCACGTCGCGTTCACTCCGACGTGGTCTCTATAATGGCGCTTCAACTCTTACGCTCCACTCAGACAAAGCGGGAGGGAACAAGTTTGCCAAGGACTTCGAGGACGGCAGCCTGAAGCTGCAGGAGTTTGTTGGCTTCCTGGAGAAGGAGTTGAAGACGGGGCCCCCCCTGCTGGAAGCGTTGGAAAATGCGGACATCTTCTACGAGATGCAATACAAGGAGGTCAAGATTGTGGCTAATGTGAGTGTTTACTCTGGCCCACCCTGATGCACCCACCAGTTCAAGGTCTTAAACACTGTAGGACAAAGCACACTTGACATTTTCTTTAAACGACCACAGGAAATCATTAGAAAACTGCCAATAATCTACATAGTCACATAAATTGCAGGAATGCAGCAGAATGGAAGGTGTCATGTAATTACGGTATTGTCCATGACAGTGGCAACCTTGTGTCAAATATACGTATAATGAAAGCAACTCTCAGTAAGACTGAAAATAGTCCACAAAGTCAGAGAAACTAATACAGTAGAACGGTTTAATTCATGCCATTTCCCCTGTTTTCTGCGTAGCCATGACAACAGCTTATATTTCCATTTGTCGTTCCAGGCTTACAGTGCTTTTGCTAACCGTGTGACCAGTCTTAAAAAGAAACTGGACTCCCTCAAGTCCACTCTACCCGGACCCGAGGACTCCCCCATCCCTTCACCCTCCGAAGACGCCCCCTCCCCCACCGGGTCCGAGTCCCCGTTCCTTGCACTGGGTTCTGTCAGAGCCCAGGTTGATCCTGAGCTGGATGGAAAGGCCATGGACGACGGGGATGTGGCAAGTGACGACAGGGAGGACATGGACGTGTCGGATGAAGACGAGCAGCCTTCATCGACAGCAGGTCAGTTAGTGCGCATTGCAACGGCGTCCTCTGGGCGCTTCTTAAAAAAAAAAGCACCATCTCACTCTCCATGACGCCCACGAGCAGGGGACAAAAAGGGCGAGATGTCTCCCGCTCCTACCAAGACCAAGTTGGACGCAGACGCCAAGCCTCCTGCCACACCTACCAAGACCTCGAAATCTAACGCTGCATCCGCTGCTATGGCAACCCCAGCCACGCCTACCTCCACCTCTCCGACCACGCCCACGACTCTGGGAGTCAACATGGCCAAGGTGGACCTGGGAAAGATCAGCTCCATTCTCAGTTCCCTCACGGCCGCCATGAAGAACACAAGTAGGTTTATTTTTTTGTTTAGCGAATCCTCTACTGTATTTTTCCTTTCATCGTACATGTTGGGGATTTTGGTCGTCACTGCAGTCCCGTACGGTGGCTTGTATGTTGAGTCATTGGGCGCAGTTTGCATCGCCTCTGGTAATCCCTCGCCTTCCATGATGTTTATGGGCCTGCAGGCCATCGCTATTCACATGGGTGTTCTCTTGGAGTTTAGTTTGTCAAAGAGCTTTGCTATGGCTGGCTAAATTGCTAAAATGTCTTGGCTGCTATCATTAGCTGAGGCTGCACTCAGGACTGGCTGTGTTGCGTTGACGTGGAATGCTAAACTTGTTGGTAAGCAAAGTCGTTTTTCCAAGGAAGGCAGATCACTCTACTTTTCCGATCATTGGACCGACAACTCTTGACATGCCCCTCCATTTTAATATCTACTACTGCTACTCCCCGCTCCTCGCCTTGCCCGAACCCAACGATAATGGGAGCCTAGCAGTTGATGCTAAATAGGCCCATTCATTCATTCATTCATTTTCTACCGCTTTTTCCTCACGAGGGTCGTGGGGGGTGCTGGAGCCTATCCCAGCTGTCTTCGGGCGAGAGGCAGGGGTACACCCTGGACTGGTGGCCAGCCAATCGCAGCGCACATATAGACAAACAACCATTCACACTCACATTCATACCTATGGACAATTTGAGGTCTGGGCACTAACCACTCGACCCAATGACAGCCAATCAATTTCCATTTCTGCATCCAGAAACTGTAATGCTAGTTTAAAAATGAGATTAACAGGGTTTTAAAAAAATGTGACTATTGTTCATTGATTGCAATGAAGTCATTCACTGCCAAAGACCATGGATGTCTTTTGCTTTGTTCGCAGGAGCTACAGATCCAAGTCTTATTACTTGTGTGTGAATTTCAGACTCGTAGGCAATGTATTTCTCTCCCAGCAGAGGGCAACGGTTCTCTTTCCCTCCGATGGGCAGCAACAGCTTGGATATGAAGGAGGCAGAAGTTGCCGAAAAGGAAGCTGACAGATGGAAATGGTGATGACTTAAGTACAGGCAGCTTACGCTGGCGCAGAGTTTGTCTGGCTGTGGATCTGTCAATGTGGACGTCAGTCACCATCCTGCTTGAATTTGCTTCTCTGCAGAGAAAAACTCCTAGTCTCTGGTCTTGGGTTCAAAGTCAGGTGTTTCGCTGAAACCACCCATGTTCTACAGCCCATTTATAAAGACCCGAAAAGGCTAGAATCCACTAAATCTTCTGTACATGCGTTCAATGTTTACGTAGTCTTAAAACTCAATGTTCTATGAGGTTTGAAAGTTCAGCAAAAACTACCATCAATTGATCCGACTCTAATTTGACCTGCTTTTGCCTGTCCAAGCAGCTAGCCCCTCGCCTCGGCCGTCTCCAGGAACACCCACCACCCCGTCCGGCCAGTCCGCAGCCTCCAAAGTGACCCCTGCAAGCCCCGCCCTGGCCAGCATCTTGTCACGCGTGGGTGACATCACACCCGAAGGCATACTGAACGCTCTGTCTAAAAGCACCACACCAGGTAAAGCCGACATGCCCACTCTCGGAAGTCTGAAATACTCATTCTTTTTATGTTCCTCGTCTCCTTGTAGCGTTGTCCAATCTCCTGCACAGCGTCACAAACTCCGCCTCCGCCACGTCAACTCGAACGTCGCCAGAGGCAAAGACCCCGGGCACCCCGAAAGCTAAATCCACCGCGGGGAACACCCTCAAAAAGGAGACGCCCGGCAGGAGCAGAGTCTGGGAGAAGGACCTCCAGCTCTCGCCGCCTCCCCCGCCGCCGCCGCCTCTGCCTCCCCGCGTCGCCGCTGCTGTCGCCCTTCCCAGCCTTGAGTCCAAAATCAACAGTTTCTTGCAGGGCAATCCCGGTTTTAGTCTGGCCCTCGGCGATAGCAGTCCGGACGGCGCGGGCGGGACCCCCGTGAGAGACGAAGCGGCCGGCACCCCCACCCAAGATGAGATGATGGATGCGGTGGGCAGCGTGCCGGAGTCTTTAGGGTCTTCTGGCGACAACAACCTTTCTCCCACCGCGTACCGCAGCGATCCTTGGGATGCTGTAATCACTCCGTCGGGAAGTAATAATCACGACGACTGCTACGGAAGTGGGAAAAGGAGTGAGGAGGCACGGAAGCCGGTCTCGGCCTCCGCGAGTAACGATGTCCCGAAGGGGAAGAAAGACGGCCAGCACAGTCAGGGTAAGACGGCACCCAAGGGGGAGCGTCGCTTCTCCGCCAGCTCCCGAAAAGCAAGCACGAGCTCAGAGGACGGGAAACGAGAAGACAAAGTCAAAGGTCAAAAGTCCCCGAGTGGGGACGGGAAGGACAGCGGGGGGTACCACCGTATCGAGACCCTTGTTTCCCCCTGCACCGAGGGCGCACCCATCCAGACTGTGGGCTACTCCAACCAGCCGCTCGCAGGAGAGCGCATCAAGACCGTCGAGAGCATTCGCGTGATTGGCCGGGGCTCTCGGCGAGGGGGCGGGTCCGGCGCTCGGCCCGGGGCGTCCATGTGGTACGAAGAGGAGAAATACATGGAAGCTCAGTCCCCCTTGCCCCATGCTGCCCCCCCTCCTCTTGGTATGGGCCAAGCAGGCGGCGCCGACATGCTGCCCACCATGCCGCCCCCGCACCATCTCCTCACTCACCTCCCACCTCCTCCCCCGCTCCCCCACCCACTCCCTCCTCCCCCGCCGCCCCAAACTCAGTTCCAAATGCCGTTCCTTGCTGACAGTCTGCAGACTCCTCCCCCCCCACACCTCCACCAGATTCCTCCTTCACCTCATTTCTTCAGCGCCCCGCCCTCCATCCCTCTGCCTCCCCCGCCTCCTGTATCACCCACCCACCTCCCGACTTTGCCCTCAGCAGTCATGGTAGGGGGTATTTTGGTCCCCGTTGACCGCCCCTTACCGGCTCCTCCCGCAATGAGACATGACGGTGCAGAGCGAGGGGGCCCCAGGGGGAACAACGGGGCTCCTCGTCCGCTCATGTCTTTACTAGGTGAGCCTCCGAAGCTGCCCCGTCCTGGCACAGTTAAGGAACCATTCGTCCCCCACCATACACCCCCGATCCACCGCCCGGGGGCCCCCGGTGTGCCGCCCCCTCTCCTGGGCCGAGTGAAGGAGCCCTCAAATCTGCACCTTCCGTCTCCCACGTCTCCTTCCACACCCAACCCCCCTGCCGTCGATTGCGTGCCCGCCCCCACCGGGCCGAACCCCCCCGCCAGTCCTCCGGGTCAAAGCCGCAACCAACCCCTTAGCCCCGTCCCCCTCCTGGCCTTGCCTACGCAACGACCCCCCATGGCGCCTGGCTCCAACAGACCCCAGCGAGGCCAGCACTCTCGCCACTTTAATCAAGATCACCACGGTGGTGGCAGGAGGTTTCACGGCAACAAGCGACCCGGCCCCCCGTTCGCAGGCGGGCCTTTCCACGGGCAGAAGAGACCCTTCGTGCCGCCACGCTACTGACGTGGTCGTCGGTCATGTGCTGAGAGAGGGGAGCCGCACCGCTAGCCTAACCCCCAACGCAGTGTGTGTTTGCCTTGATGGTATGAGTTTAGACATATTATTTACTTGTCGTGTGTACTTAGCAGTCATAGAACAATATTCATTGCACATTAGGAGAGTCGCTAGCGGAGAGAAGCCGCATCAGCATAGAAGCTACGCATTTTAATTCCCGAGAGAATCACCCATTTCTGACCATTTCAAAGTTCTCTCCACCCACCCTCCCTGAATGTTTGAGTGTCTTCTAAAAGTGTTTCCTGATGTAAATAATCCTCCTCTTCTATTCCTAGCATATGAATTCATCTCTTCCTCTCTGTCCCTCCCCACTTTGTAATGCTTAGCTTGTAAATATAAAAGGAGAGTGACTGGTGCTGCCCCCCCCCCCACCCCCATTTTCTTCTTCAAAACTTTATGTAAATGATGCTCCTCACTACTGCCGCTCCTGTCGTTATGTGATCCAGACCCTGCAAACACTCAATTGGCACCACAGTTTCCCTTTTTGTTGTTTCATTCAAACACAGCACATGGGGGAAAACACTGTTTTAATTAGGGATGGGCATCAAATGGGTCAATTGGTCATTAGAATTGGAGTGCACCGCTTGGTTCCGTCTCGACTGGGGAAACAGGAGCGCAGAACGCACCGAGAGGGATTCTAACACCCTATTAAGAATAGATTTAAAGTTGCATTTCCCCGTAATCTATGAATGGAACGTCACATGCCCATCCCTGATTTGACTAAGTTTGTCATGGCCGCGCTTCCAGTTAGCGTAGCGGATGGAGAGCGCTTTGGGAAGCTCCTGCATCTGCATGTACTGACATGAATAAAATCCAGACATTCTATTCGACTGAACTGGGGGGAGGGGCGAGGGGCTATTTTTTTATTTGGTCCTGAATAAATAAGCGCTGTGTGGTTAATGTGCGCTTCTTTTCTTGCATAGAGTTCTAGCAGATAGAGTTGCATCTGCAGCAGCACCACCACCACCAGTGTCATATGGATTGATTGACGTTTCTCCCTTTTCAATGCTTCACTCTTGAGCCCGTGCGCTCGCCCACAGTTTTCCTCCCTCTGCAGGATTCACGCCCTATTGTGGCGCCCACATTTCCTAGCGTAGACGAGGTCCGTGAAAGTCGCATCACTTGCATCCTGTGTTTGTAGGTGCTGCATTACGACAGGTAGTCCTGCAGCACCTGATGATCTATAGGTCATTTATCCTATATAATAGTATATGTCTTCATTATGTTCACACTGGAGGTCACTCAATGTTTAAAACATGTTTGTCTGTGTTGTCACCCTGGCATACAGGAAGTCTTCTACTTCCAAATTGGGGAATAGTCACGTCTCATCATCTTATTGGGTTTGACAAAGGAGGATGCTTTACGTTTTTGGGTTTTTTTTGCTTGTTTTGAAAAATTGTCATCAACGATGCTAATATATCACCAGTGTGGGCGTGTCCAATCCTTTCACGTGACACCAACACGCGCACAAATGTGTCCATCGTTTTCCGGAAGAGGCCAGACATGAGCGACACAAATATTTTGCTCTTAGAAACCACCTAAACGTTACAAGACATTCTATATAACCTGACTATTAACATAGGCTCTGCACATCGGGGAACACTCTGTTATCATATTACATAAGTTAGAATTTCTAAGGAAATAGTATTGAGCCACATTCCTTGCATTGCCAAAAGTGGATACATGACACGAAAAACCTTATTTATTGATGCATTTTGCAGCAGCGTATTACATTATAACGTGAACTGAGTGCATATACAACCTAATAAGAGTTCCCTTGTTTATACCTACACGCCAAACATCTTAAACATCTTAAACTTTCCCTATTCCCTATTTGTGGCTTTTGGAGTTTTATCATGGGACAATGTTTAAGCGCAGAGTGAAATCCAGCGTCATACGTTCTGCCGTAGTGAAAGAATGGAGACTTGTGTGGTTGGTGATGTCACTCGATGCTGCTGGCTACACGGTCCGCTCTGACCGTGGGCCGTAGCGGCCTCCAGTGGTCAAAGTTAGGTACTGTTAGTTTTTAATGCACAACAGTTTACTGTTTTTTTTTTAAAATCAGGAATGTTTTTAAAAAATATATTACTTAAAAACCTTTGTCTATTTAGACTATAATGTGCGATTAGTTTAGCAACACTGGAAGCAGTCAAGATTACACAAATAACGGCATGTTGTTAGTGTTTCTTCAAAATCCGGTCTATAACAACATGTAAATTTTGTGTAATAATTTTGCAATTTTTCAATTATTAAAATACCTAGCATGGAAGTGTCGTAATTGAACCCGCCTGTTTTGATGCCCGATCGCAGTTGCGATCTGTGCACGTGCTTGCGTATCACCTCGGGAGTGCGCACGTCGTGACGTCACATTCGCGCCCCCTCTTCAGCTTCCGGCAATATGGCCGCGCGCTGACAAAAACGAAGGCGGCGGGCTCAGTGACATGTTTGGATAGCGGTAGCTGTTAGTGGGGGGCGTAATGAGCAAATGTACGCCCGGACTGGTGTGTTTGACATGGCGGTGACGCAGCTGTTCCGGTTGGTTATCCGCGGGTCGGCGGAACTCAGGAGGTACAGCAAGGTGCGGAAGTGGTGTTTTTGCTAGCATGGCCGGGTAACGTTAGCATACGGGTCAACTTGTGATGTCATTCAATGTGGGCAAGCTGCGCTTCGGTGCTTGTTTACCTTGTTGACTTTTTTTTTTTTTTTTTTTTAAACTTGGGTTATGTTTTCACTTGCTTTATTCGCTTTCTAGATACTCTAAAACCAACATTGCGACGAACTACTACGAGATAAAACACAAGTACCAAGCCCTAGTATGTATACAGTAGTTTATTTTATGCTCTAAGTGTTGTATTATTTACACGTACTTTCCAGACTATCATATTGAAATTCAGCAGTATTTGTATCAATGGAACACAATCACTATATGGTGATTATACTGGGTCATTTTACCCTTTAGCTTAGAAGGAATACTTCATATTTTAAACCCTGTAATTCAGATGCAATGTCCTTAATGCTGCATACAGTATTTAACCAAATGTGGTGTTTGGTGCTGTTGTGTAGCAACTTTCTTCCAAATTGTTAAAAAAATTGTTAAAATTTCCTCTTTCTATGGGCACCCCCCTACTACTTCCTACTCCCTACTCTTCCATGTTTCCATCATAAAAATAAAAGGTCACCAATAGGTCAGATCTGAGCATTTGAAGTAGCATGTCTAGAAGTAGAGTGTAATGTTAATTGTATTAAACATTGTTTCTTCCCTGACTATGCAAACAGTCCTCTTCTATTGTCAACAGGTGTGCCCGGCCTTACCAGAGCTTCTCCAACGCTTTGAGTCTCTCAGGGAGAAAAAGAACAAGAGGGGAACCGAAGTTTCGGAAAAGCCCCTCAGCATCCGTGTAGGCGACAGCCAGGTGGTGAAGGGAACAGCCGGGGTCACCACGCCGCTCTCCGTCGCTCAGAGTATTCGGTAAATCCACAAGCTGGACTAGAATGTGCCGTACGGCTTTGTTGTGGTGGTCATAATCGTGCTGTGACATTTTCTTGCAGGGAGAAAGGAGTCTTGGTGGGTAAGGTGAATGGGGAGCTTTGGGACCTCGGGCGCCCCCTGGAGGCGGACTGTGAACTGCAACTTCTTGGCTTTGACACACTTGAGGGACGAGAGGTAGAGCTTGATTTTGGTCCTTGCTATTATGACACTTTATCTGCAAAAATTCGAGTCTAGAAAATGGATGGATGGATGTACATACAAGTTGTCAAGCATCCTGTTATTACCAGTACTGCCACCAGAGGTCGCTGCTATGCAGGCTAACATTAAGATGACACTGTAATGTAACATCTTACCAGCATTTAGATAATTAAAAGGTGTCATCCAAGGTGGTTTTATGCCATTGAAAGCTATGTTCTATGTTCTGTCTCCTAAAGGCCGCGTGGCGGACAGGAGCCTGTGTGCTCAGTGGGGTGCTGCAGACGGCGTTCGGTGCCAGGGTGTGTCGCGAAGGGGCGTCTGCGCTGGGACTTTACTGCGATCACGTGATGGAGAACAGGTGAGGTAGTATTCCATGTGGAGTACGACATTTGTTCTCTGAGGGGTGTTTCTTTTAGTAATCTTTTCTCTCCAAAGAGTGAGTGTAAGAGTTTATCTTGTATATGATACGTCTTTTGATGTTCCACCTGAATCCATCCCTCGCCCACAGCGACACACCGCCTCTGGGTGAGGTGGAGGAGAGATGCAAGGAGGCCGCTGCCCTCACGCTGCCTCTGAGCAGGCTGGAGCTCAGCGCACACGAGATCCAGGAGCTCTTCCAGGTCGGACAAAGCAAGCGTTCCCTCGACGGTGTCAGAATGAGGTGATTTACCCGTGATGTGTTTTTGTTTCAGGATGACGTGCTCAGGTTACAGCTAGTCCAGGAGCAGATGACCGGCCCCCGTGCTACAGTATACAGGCACGTACGCACAGTAGAGAACGTGCTAGGGATGCTCCCATCAGGGTTTTATGATGCCGATGCTGATCATGCATGAGTCAGATCAGCCATGTTTCCTCCTGGACAGTGGTCCCGTATGGAGGGACAAAGAGAGCACCATTTTGGCCACATTAGCTGCTGTATGACTGATGATCACACGTGACGCTCCCCATAGTCAGTCACCTGTTTGTTCTTCAAGTGCTGTATGAAAGGAGATACTAAGATACTTTCCATGGCATGTACCGTCTCGTGCGTTCCACACGACAGACGTGTTTGTTTTTGTTTTGGCGCACCTGCACTTTGCGAAGGAACGTGGCAGGAGGACGCTGCCCGAGATGCCCCATTGCACGCGGTTACGGCTGCAGGTGATGGCGTTGAAAGGCATTTCTCAGCAGATGCTCATCACGTCAGGTTTCACGGAAACGGAGCGAGATGGGAGCATCCTGAGCACACACAGTAGTGTCCCGTAAACATTTTGTATAAACTCTATAAACACTATTTCTATGCGACGCAGGTGCGGGGACATCCTGGCGGTTTCCAACGGCCCCCTGCTTCCGCACACTGGACTCCTCAGGGTGTTCAAGATGCTCCAGGTGGGTGCGTTTACTCTTCTTCGATTTCATGCCATTTGATATCATTAAGTAGAATGTTCTACTTGGAAGCATTTCCCACACATTAGTGACGGCCCGCTACTAATACATTTGGACCGCCACAGACCGGTTTGGCTCTACCTGTTCTCCCTGGATCGGTGTTAGAATGGGACTGTCTGTGGTCCAGTAGAACATTGGATCTCCTATGCACACGGCGACTCAGGCACATTCTAACGCATCTGGTCGTGATGTTAGACCAGAACCCAGCTCGTCTTAACCATCAAGAGCCATTCTCAACACACCTTCGTTCTTCAAAATAAGAGCGCTTTTCGCCACATCTCGTCTAATCCTTAAGCACGGCATCAGTTTGGTGAGGGTTGTGTAGCGATGTGGCTGACATCCCATAAGAAAGGTTAGCCTAAATACATTCTGAAACACTGGGCAACGTTGACCAATGATGTATTTCATCAATAAATGGTAGAAATGTCGCATTTCATCATCAGACTAACTCTAAATGTAAAATAGTTTACATGCTAGCTTTGGTCCGCATATGAGGAGCAGGCTTAATGTGTGTGTGTGTGTGTGTGTGTGAATGGAATGTTCTTCATGGTTATTGATCCATGAGGGAGCGAGATTTCCATACTGGCCTGTCACTGTGCAGCAGGATGTTGTGTTTGTCAGAGGCCAGCTTCCTGTTCTTGGCCCTTCCAAGCACACACACACACACACACACACACACACACAGTGCCATCCATCAGGCACACTTGACTCGCATCGCTTCGCACTTCCTCTCTTGGCTGAACCGTGCACATCCGCTCTCTTTTCACCAGCTCTTAATTCACTCACGACTTTGACCCGAGTAACGACTCCAGACCACACGTCTGCTCTTGTCCCAAACCAGCTGTCAACTCTGACCCTGGCCGACCAGGATGAGCGTGCGGGTTTGATGCGTCTCTCCGGCGTGGCTTTTCCTCGAGAGAAGGATAAGGTGGAATGGGAGAGGGAGCAGGAGGAGGCCCGCAGGAGGGACCACAGACACATCGGGACGGTAATTCAGTTTACTTCGGTGGAGGTGGCGGTGACGTGAAATGGTCTAAAAGGCTGGGCCATGCATTGCAACATATCATAGCAATTCTAAGAAACAGCGGAACATCCACACTCCGCATCCATGTTTTTGTGTTTAGAAGCAAATGTATTGTAGTAGTTTAAAAGCAAAAAACATTTCACATAATGCTGTTAATTTTTTTAGTTGGGAACCGCTATTTTCCCGAAACTTAGCTATGTTCTTATACTCGTTCCATTCTAGTAAATGTTGATCTCGGTCATATCTCAAACAGAACCCTCTGTTCCTCAGGACCAGGAGCTGTTCTTCTTCAATGACGTCAGTCCAGGAAGCTGCTTCTTCCTGCCCAAAGGAGCACACGTGTACAACACCCTCACAGACTTCATCAAGGTGAGCGCTCTGCTCCAACATGGCTGCAGCCCAGGGTTCCTAAAGTCTAGAAGATCCACGCACGTCTGTAAGAAACATGACACGAGCCCCCGGGGGCCTTCTTGTATCCGTCAGCTGTCAGGATATTGCGCTCGTTAGTCTGCAGTTATTGCCGTGTTGTCGCTTCCACACATCCTTCCTCCCTCAGAGCGAGTACCGGCGGCGAGGCTTCAGCGAGGTCATCACCCCGACGCTGTTCAGCACCGCATTGTGGGAGCGCTCGGGCCACTGGGAGCACTACAGCGACAACATGTTCACCGTCACCTCCGAAGGCACTCAGACGTACGCGCTCAAACCCATGAACTGCCCTGCACACTGGTGCGCACACACTGGTACACACACACACTTGGAGATCCACACGTGCCTAACGCTCCCGTGTCCATCCTCAGCCTCATGTTTGAGCAGCGCGTGCGATCATGGCGGGAGCTTCCTCTGCGCTGGGCCGACTTCGGGGCGCTGCATCGTAACGAGCTCTCAGGCGCTCTGGGAGGCCTCACCCGCGTCCGCAGGTTCTGCCAAGACGACGCTCACATCTTCTGCACACCCGAGCAGGTAGACATTTTCATACGGCATATGGGGGCAGCAACTACAGTAGCTAGCTAGCTAGCATGCATGCCTTGGCTCACCATGAACTGCTCTCTAACAAGATTATAGATGACATAAGATACACACATCCAAATCCATATGTTCCATATTCATGTTTGTTATTTTTGGAATTGTCTTTATTCCCATAATATTTGGACTTACTTGGTAATATTTGGACTCGAGGATTGACTGTCCTGCACTGTAGATATTATTTTAGCCATTGTCTTCTTCCGGCAGGGGTTGTAAATAGGCCCCACATGGGACCACACTCAGACATTCCAGGATGGCTGCAGTCTCCGTGAAAGAGGCTCTTTGTCCCGGTCAAACCTTACACCTTCATGTGCTGCACAATGTGTGTAATCCTGATCCCCCCGCCCCCGCCCCCCTCTCGTCCCTGCAAAGGTTCCCATGGTGTTGCGAATCCAGAACCTCACCCCTCAGTGGTATCCTGTCGTGCCACAGAGATCTCATGACGGGTCTCATCGCCGCGTTAACCTCTCAAATACCATTTTAATGTCTCCGGCCCGTGGGCGTCACACTCGTTAGGAATGCACCCCTCCGATCGTATTGACATGAACGTGTCCTCTTGTTGCCCTCGCAGCTGGAAGAAGAGATTGTGGCTTGTTTGGACTTTGTGAGGAGCGTTTATCGAGTGTTTGGGTTTTTCTTCCACTGCCTCCTGTCGACACGTCCAACTCCGTGCCTCGGGGAGCCTGAGCAGTGGGACCACGCCGAGCAGGTATGCACGCACTCCAAATCAATCAGTCGCTTCATGTTTGAGTGTGTTTACTGGGGTCAGAACATGCACGCAATCATGATCACCACTTAAACTTGGAATCCCCGTCGCTTGGAAGGGGATTTTGGTCCTTATCGCAATGCTGTGGAGATGATCATCTCAAAGTGCCAATTAAGATTGAGAACCATTACACACTTACCACACTTGCGGTCTCCACTGTTTTTGTTGGTGTGTAGCAACTGGAGCGGAGCCTGCAGCACTTTGGTGAGCGCTGGGAGTTGAACCCAGGGGACGGAGCCTTCTATGGGCCAAAGGTCAGTGGGGCCGTCAAGGTTGGATTCACTGCAGCTTTTATGTGGTTTTGTTTTGGCGATATGCACCTTAGCATTATAGCATATATATGACTATAAAAAAAAATCTAATTGTAAAGCACATTTATTTAAAGCACATCAGTGCACTCACAGGTTTGTCAACCCATTAGAAATTGAACCTCACCAACAGTAAATTCATCGTACAGCAACTTAACACTCCAAAGATATACCCCAGAAATATAAACGTGTACCAATACGGGTTTAAAATAGAAACGTTTTAAAGTTTACCCATAATGCATTCCATTTGAAAGATATATTCTGCTAGGCTGCAAACAAATGCAAAGGCTAGGCTGCAAACTCGGCTCTCACGCGCTCATTTGACATTGCAGATTGACATCCAGATCAAGGACGCGATTGGCCGACAGCACCAGTGTGCCACCATCCAGTTGGACTTTCAGCTGCCTATCAGATTTGACCTCCAGTATGTTGGGTGAGTACTGATTTTGTCCAATTCGCATATCATGTATCACCAGAAGACACCAGAAGATCCAGGATTCAACGTCCACGCAAGAAGCAAAAAAACAGGATGTGATGTATCTGTATTCATTTGTTTCATCGTATTGACCATTTGCTAGCTTTTTATATTAAAAAGGACAATCTCCCCGGATTGTACCCCATCTTTGGAAAATCACATTGTGGATGCTCCATAAATCAAGTCCACAAGCTAACTGTAGATTCAAATGAATTACAAGTCAATTAAAGATTTTGGAAGTGGGAACGGAGATGGGTGTAGGCCAACATCCACATGGATGGAGTTCAAGTTGCAATTGCACTAGAGCTTCAGAAGCCAAACACCCATACAGACGTGCAATTCTGGAATTTCACCAAAGTCTTCCGGAAAACTCTACCTCTAAACAAGGAGTGCCCCGATCCCATATTGATGTTGGTTCAGTATCAGCGAAAACCGAGTACTGTAATGTCTTGTTTATCTCGGGTAATTGGTTCCAGACCCGACAGAGCATTGCATTGCAGTCAAGCAAATGTTTTTATAGTTGGAGCATAGAAGACCTGTTACCACTTTCTACATACTGTTTTTATATTATTAGAGCCCTAAAGGCATGAAATAACACCCCTATAGTCACCTTTACCCTCATATTACCCAAGGTAGTTGGAGAACATAAGCCATTTAAGACTCCTGCTCCTGTGTGTTATGAAGATGATGGTTATTATTGTGCTTTACTCCCTCCCAGGCAGGACGGTCATGTGCATCGACCAGTGATGATCCACCGAGCGGTGCTGGGATCGCTGGAGAGGATGATCGCCATATTGGCCGAAAACTTTGGAGGAAAATGGTGAGACATTTTTTTAATTGCCTGTTTTATGTTCTCATTATGTTCTTCCGCTTTCAAGGCCCCTGTGGTTGTCCCCAGCGCAGATCATGGTCATTCCTGTAGGGGGCAGCTGTGAGTCGGCTGCCAAGCAGGTGGGTCCACTGAAGAGGCGTGCTTTGTGAAGGCCCATCACATACTTTTCGGTGGGCGATCGAATGGAGCATCCCTGAGCACAAACATAATGTCTTGTCATCAATAAGGTCCTCCACCAGTTTCGTGAAGCAGGCTTCATGGCCGACCTGAATGACGACACCGGCGCCTCCTTGAGTAGGAAGGTCCGCTGCGCTCAGCTGGCGCAGTACAACTACATGTTAGGTAAAAGCACTGCCGTCACGGCGTCCGCTTTACCATCCTTTACATTTCCACGCTTTGCTTCCAGTGGTGGGCGATCAGGAGTCCCGGAGCGGCACAGTGAGTGTGCGAAGTCGAAGCGGCAAACAACTGGGCAGGAGGCCCGTGGAAGAGGTTCTGATGAGCCTCGAGCGGCTGCGCGACTCCAGGAGCAACCGAGATGACTTTTAAGATGACACTTGTGCTGCTCACATTTCCAATAAAACCACACGACAACTTGATTCATTTCTGTCCATACATATGTGTCAGATCACTAACTGCCCCCCCCCCTCCTTTTGCTCAGAATAAAGAAGTGGCTTACCTTTAAAAGAGTGGAAGAAAGGGAGGATGCAGAGGAGGATTTGACTAAAATAGGAGTTGGAGCAGCGGCGGCGGTGGCGGTGTATTTTGGTTGTGTTGTGGTGGAAACAGCCAAGTCAAGGTAAAGGTCAAAAACATTGGACTGTTGTTTAATTGGGGGGGGGGGGGGGGGCAACAGGACGGAAAAGACATGAGTCACAACAGTGACAAAGGTGGCAGACTGCGACTCTCGACAAAGCCCTCTGTGGAAAAATCAGCACTGAGTGGGTGAATGTTGCGTTCCTCCACCTGAACTGGTTCACCTTCATTTGTCACGCCGCCAGCAGACAAAACTCAGACCCATTTGTGACTTTCCGGGATTACTTTTGTCTGTGTTGACTGGAGCAGTGTTCCCCTTCCTTAATGGGGCCAAGACACGTACTTTACGTACAATAAAAACACATGACTTAGACCTGGTTATGAGACACTTCCGTTCCTAGATGGCCATGTAGGTCTGGTTTTTAGTGAGTTTTTTTTATTTTCTAATTTATTTTTTTAATTATTTTTTAAATATAATATAAAATATAAATTTAATATTAATTATAAATATACAATAAAAATACATATATAAAATGAAAAAACCCTAAAATAACGATAAAAATAATTAAATTCTAGAGCACAAACAACACTGACACAAAGTACAGTAAAAAAATACCTGAATGAAGACGTAAAAAAGCCTTCTCCCAGATCTCCTTGTAATAGCGCACAGAATCCATGACCCGTCTAGCATTTATGGCCATTCTATCTTCATCCTTTTTTATAATGTACACATTTGCACTTCCGGGCCTTCTTTGTTGCACTTTGACATTAAAAGAAATTCAATATCAAAATTTCCCCCACAGCCTTGACTTTTCCGTAGAAAATGTTTGGACACCCCAACAGTGAAAGGTGACCCGGAGTGGGTTCATCTCCAATCCTGTGCCGTGCTTTACGAGTTTTAACCTGTAAAGACAAAGTCAAGCATCCGGGAACAACTGCAACCCGTCATTACGTAAGTACACTCTATCTTTAATTCAGGACTTATTTAGTCGCACTGGATTGTACTGTAATTACTTTGTACGACTGGGCTCTATGCAACTCAAGGACCGGGTTCTAACAGATGTTCCTGACTTGATAATACAGTATGGAAGATTTGTGTTATTTACTGTATTGTCATTGATGTCTAAGACAAAACTCTAAATATTTATAATATTCCTGTGATTTTACAACTGTAAAACTTGATAATAATTTGATACGTTTACCATGCTACTAAACAGGGAAGTGCGTGCAAACGTTTGACTGGTACTGTGTGCTGTTTTTTTTTTATTTTTATCCACCATGCTTGCATGTTCTGGGGGTGTTGGGGGATGTTCCAGTGGGAGTGTACGCTGAGAAGATAAACTTAAAAGTTCTTGCAGAGTGATGATACGCACATACGCCATTAACGCCAGTAAACACCCCTGAAATGATGGATAACCGTATCGGCGTCTCTTCTCCCACTAACACGTTTCATGTACCACTGGGAAAAGATCTAGCTAACGACTTGACTGTTGGATATGCATGTGGAAGCAGGGGGACATGACATGGGAAAAATACACAAGCCACCGCAAAAATCCACAGCTTTGTCAAGTGGGAGACTGTGGGAGAACTGTCTGACTCTTTTCCTGCACGAGGGAGGCAGGGCGCTGCCGGCGACCCGGGCCAGGAGGCAGAACCCTGCAAAAGGCCGTGCCCGGAGGAAGGTAAACAGGCTGTGTGCTATTGTTCTCCTGGTATCACTGCCGCCTTGTCAGTCTGACTGATTGAAGGCGAGACCTCCCAAAATAGACCAGCCTGACTTCTTCCTCTTATACCCTTCTTACAAACACACCCCCCCCATGTCTTTCAGAACGGGGGGCCAAAGAAGGACACAGATTGGCAGCAGAGAGACTGCAAACAGGAACAGAAGGTTGTGATGATCAGTGACAGTGACCAACACTAAAGACCCTCGTGTGACCCTCAGGTGACCCCCCCTCCCATGCACAGCTTTGGGGCTCGTGTTGCCAAGTGCTGATGTTTGCGTTGCAATCATTTTCCCACCAATGAAGTGCCATCGCAGCACAGTTGGTTGGATTGGTCTTTTCGCTTTTGCATCTTCTTCCAACTTGAGGATGTTTCAGTTGTGCTGGGACATCCACTCCTTGGTTGCTGTTCCATCAGAATGGTTAAGGTTCCAAGGCCCAGTAGATGGGGGACCCACCTTGCCCACCAAACTGATGACACTTTAGATGTTGATCCCTCGCTTATCACAGGTACTTTACTCCAGACCAGACAGTGATGAGTGAATTTCCAGCAAGAGAATATTTTCGTAGAGCATAGAAAACCTGTTTATGACTTATTAAATATGACTTTTAACTCTCACAGTGTATTGATAACATGCCATGATGCAGGCCATGTAACCGAAAAACACGCTAAATGAGGTTCTACTGTACACATGCATGTTTTATTTCTCCGGTATTGCATTTTATAAGGTGTACTGTAATACAAATGGCTTCTGTAGCTGGTGTAGAAATGAATGTATAAATTAAGCGCGTATGTTTTTCATGCAAATACACAGCTCATAGCGTCCATGTGCTCGTGTTGCTATAATCTACTTGGACTGGATTCTGCAGATTCTTGGCCCACCCAGTAACTTTCTCCCTCCCCTTTTGAAAAGTTCTCCTCACTCCGAAGGAGATCAGGCCCGGGCTCAGATAGATGAAACCAGAGCAAGTTCCTGCACATGTTGTTCCTTATTTGATGTGGACCGACTCCTGGATGGTCCGCCCCCGCTCGCCGAGTGCACTCATAAGACGGCGCACAAAAGAGTACAGTATCAGCCTGGCCTGGATCTGCTGTCAAATATGCTCGCTATGCCTGACCCGCTTTTCCCCTGGCGACACCTCACACTGCAGACCAAAGCCAGCTCTTCTTCCTGTGTGAAAAGAGCCTTTCAGTTTATTGTTGCAGCCAGCCTGTTGAATCGTTCTCTGGGGTTAGGGGTTCAGGGGAAGGTCGGAGGTCATGTCGACCCTCAAGCCGATTTAGACCAATAAACCAATTGGTAAATGTTTGCACTGGAACTGGTGTTGTGTCACAGGGATCCATCACAACACACCAAGCAGTACCAGTACTGCACCAGTACGATGCCATGTTCATTTAACCTTTCCTACCCTTCCTCTACATCACGTAGTTCTACAGGAGCTTTGTGGGAAGAAAAGGAGGAGATGCCGACCTCGTGCTTTGACCTCGTGTGTCTTTCCAGGATTCCTGCCTTTGGAGGGTAACCTGATGCCACTGAAGAGGGACAGCCAAGACCGCATGTGAGTCTTTTATGTGACATTCATACGTTTCATCCCAAAGTCATTTGGAAGAACGGATGAGGTAGTCGCTGCTCATCATGAGTGACTTTGCAAGTTTTTCACAAGTAAAGTAAAACTGCATTTGTAAGATGTAGTAGCAAGGCATACATATGCTCCTTGCCTCAAAACAACTCCCCTCTCCCCTTCCTGCCCGAGCAGTTCATTCCATCAGTCCGCCATTTTCATTGAACCAAGACCTGAGTTTCACTGAGTCACGGGTGCCTGATGAAGACTGGAGTTTCACCTACTCACAGAATGATAGAGAGGTGCACTGACTCATTAGTTGATGATGACTCAGGGTGCACTGACTTGTGAGTTAATGACGACTCGAGGTGCACTGACTCGTAAGTTAATGACGACTCAGGGTGCATTGACTCGTGAGTTAATGACGACTCAAGGTGCACTGACTCGTAAGTTAATGACGACTCAGGGTGCATTGACTCGTGAGTTAATGACGACTCCAGGTGCACTGACTTGTGACTTAATGACGACTCAAGGTACACTGACTTGTGAGTTAATGACGACTCAAGGTGCACTGACTCGTAAGTTAATGACGACTCAGGGTGCATTGACTCGTGACTTAATGACGACTCGAGGTGCACTGACTTGTGAGTTAATGACGACTCAAGGTGCACTGACTTGTGAGTTAATGACGACTCGAGGTGCACTGACTTGTGAGTTAATGACGACTCGAGGTGCACTGACTTGTGACTTTGTGACGACTCCAGATTTACCGACTCATTAGTTGATGACGACTTGAGGTGCACCGACTCGTGAGTTAATGACTACTCGAGGTGCACCGACTCGTGAGTTAATGACGACTCGAGGTGCACTGACTCGTGAGTTGATGACGACTCGAGGTGCACCGACTTGTGAGTTGATGACGACTCGAGGTTCTCTAACTCGTGAGTTAATGACAACTCGAGGTTCTCTAACTTGTGAGTTAATGACGACTCGAGGTGCACTGACTCGTGAGTTAATGATGACTCGAGGTTCCCTGACTCGTGAGTTAATGACGACTCTAGGTTCCCTGACTCGTGAGTTAATGATGACTCAAGGTTCCCTGACTCGTGAGTTAATGACGACTCGAGGTTCCCTGACTCGTGAGTTAATGACGACTCGAGGTGCACTGACTCGTGAGTTAATGACGACTCGAGGTTCTCTAACTTGTGAGTTAATGACGACTCGAGGTGCACCGACTCGTGAGTTAATGATGACTCGAGGTGCACCGACTCGTGAGTTGATGACGACTCGAGGTTCTCTAACTCGTGAGTTAATGACGACTCGAGGGGCACTGACTCGTGAGTTGATGACGACTCGAGGTGCACCGACTCGTGAGTTGATGACGACTCCAGGTGCACTGACTTGTGAGTTGATGACGACTCGAGGTGCACCGACTTGTGAGTTAATGACGACTCGAGGTTCTCTAACTCGTGAGTTAATGACGACTCGAGGTGCACCGACTCGTGAGTTGATGACGACTCGAGGTGCACCGACTCGTGAGTTGATGACGACTCGAGGTGCACCGACTCGTGAGTTGATGACGACTCGAGGTGCACCGACTTGTGAGTTAATGACGACTCGAGGTGCACCGACTTGTGAGTTAATGACGACTCGAGGGGCACTGACTCGTGAGTTAATGACGACTCGAGGGGCACTGACTCGTGAGTTGACAAGGATTTGCATGTTACTGACCCTTACCTATGGACACCAGCTTGGGGTCGCTTGGGGCTGAATAATATAACTCATATATATTCATATGATTTTATAATTGTACACATTGATAAGTTTATCTTATCCATTTATCCATTCATGTTTTGTAATCCGAGGTCGACCAGAGTCCCAGTCCCGATTGTGTCTTTAGGTCTTTTCTCCAGGACTATGATTTGGATTCAGGCCCACACTGGGATCCCCAGCATGCAGGGGCCGTGCTTTGACTTGAATCGGCGTGTATAAGTGGAATTGTGATGCTATTGTGATGACATGCTAATTTATGTGGGAATATGCGTCGCTTGGACACAGTATTGATTGAAGCCATGCCCCCAGACCCCACCCCCAACCCCCCTTTTGTGTGTTTCATCCAACCTCACGTATAACTTGTGAAATTTGACTATTATTACTATTACTACTACTATTACTACTACTATTGACTTTGGGAGGTCTTGACAGCGTGACAGTTAGCACCCACTTTCTGACATTGTAAAGCACAGGAGTTCCCCCCCCCCCCCCCCCCCCCCCCCCCCCCCCCGGCCTGGAGATGTGCTGGCATCTCTCATCCAGTCTAATCACGTTCTGACGTATGGAAGCACTCGGCTGCATTCATGCCAGGCCATGGCGGACATACGCGTTCACACGCTGCTACATGGCCTTGTTTGTTGTCGTCCGTGTCCCAGCCGCTCCTCTCAGGGAGCAACAATGGCTCTTTGTGGCGGTAATTGGACCAAAGTTATGTCGTCAGCCAATTAGGGCCCCCTCTCGGTCTCGCCAGTGTCCATTATATACGTCCTCATTAGTCACACTGTACGTCCACTTTCATACCAGTCATCCAGGTGGACGTTGGCGTTGGACTGCACTTCAAAGCGGCCACTGTGTGCTAAGCGTTAGCTGCTTTTCTCCTCAGACTTCTCCGTGCATGCTCCCCGGCACAGCAAATATTGACTCCGTTTGAGTCGGAATAATCGTTCCAGCCCCCACCCTTCCTCTTTTTTTTGTTTTTTTCTCTCCTGGCTTCTTTCAGCCGCCCCGTTGTTCACTAAGCCGCCATTACTGCTTTCTCGGAACGTTCTCTTTCATCCTCTTTTCCTCCACCACCGCCTTTGTGTCCCTGTCCGTCTACGGCAGGGCTGTCCGGACCTTATCCAGCCGGGGGCCACATTGTGAAAATCCAAAGGATGTAAGGGCCACTTTGATACTTTGGATGCTAAAAGGATCAAGACGTTTCAAGAAAAACGTGCATCTCAGCTCTGAGACATGAGTCGAAACGCTGATTACACTCTTTTTCCCAAATATTCCAACTTCCTTTTGAAGTGATCTTGCTTTGTCTTCATTCCCATATTATACATACTAAAAACGACAACTTTATTTTCTTTAGTTTCTTGTATTGCTCTCTTATTACAAAGTCACTTTTGTCTTTAATATTTCAACTCTATATTGTCCTCATTACCAATTTATTCCCAGAAAAAGGTGACATTTTCTCACAAATTACAGCTTTTTTTATTTTTGTACATTTTCTTCACATAATTGACTTTATTTCCATAATATTTGGATCCCATTCTCGTAAACTAGAGCTTTTTCCTTCACCTCATTTTGCAAGTATTGCATCATCCCTTTTTCTTTAATATTTCAACTTAAAGCATACATAAATTGTTTTTTGTTCCTCATAATATTATGACTTAAATTTTTTTATTTTTATTATTTCTAAATTAATGCTCCGAAGCTTTCCTCATAATAGTATGTAAATTTTCTTGTAAACTTGTGACTTTTTGGAGTGATCTTTCAAGGCCCACAGATTATTGTCTTCTATGGCTATATAAACATGGAACCCAACAAAAGAACAATAAGCCTCCCGTCTTTCAGCAGGAAAAAAAAGTTTTTCTCCAACTTTTTCCGTTCTTTAGTAATCAGAATTAGAACAGGTAAGTTTCAGGAAAACAGTAGTTCCTCACTAAAACAAGGAGAAAGGCATTTTTTTGTGAAAAAAAAAACATTTCAAGCCTAACTTTGACACAAATATATTTTGCTTTTGTGACAGCTGAACTATCTAAACAACTATACCGACATATCACAATAAATAAATAAATAATTTATAAATGTAACACCACCAAATATTTACTATTTTCACATTTGGAACCAAACTGAACTTGATCCAGTCGAGTTTGCAGTAAAAGTATGGCGTACAGTGACTACTTAACTGTAGTAGCCAGGTGTTACATTGATGCATGCATGAGCGTCAGCGCGTACAGACGGAGTATGAATCTCCTTTGGGGGGGTGGGGGGGCGAGGCGCCAACATACTTTCATGTGATATTTATATGCTCTGCGGCCGTCTGCCATGTTTACGAAACCAGACTTTGGTCATAAATTTTCAAGTCTTTGGACTTTCTCTCTCAGTTCTGGTTTTGTCGGCGCTCCAGTGCTTCTGTAAGGCTGCCAGTTGGAGAGACGGGTCACAGCCTCTGGTGGACTGCAGGGCTTGGACTGACCGAGACGTAGTAGTCCGTGTTGGTCATTCACTTGGAGGACCTGATTTAGGACCAAGGTGTCCGCCTTACCGTGTATCAAAGCTAAGGATCACATCGGATTAAGGCTCTTTATGCCGAAGAAGGCGACTCAGGCCTTTTTAGTTTTTGCCAAGTCAGCATTTTTGATTGATTAGTCAAACATGATGAAATTTTGAAACCTGCTTCTCAAGTGTCAGACCAGGCAAAAAACAGTTGAAACCCAACTTCCACTTCGCCCTGATGGCAAGCTATCAGTCTCCGAGAACATTTGAAATATGACTTAGCCGTTATTTTAATAGCACGAAGCAGCTTCCTTCATCCTGGTGATGAAGTGAAGACGAGCTGGTCGTGGGCTTTGCGGAATGAAAATGGCTTCGCTCCACCGCCGCACCGGTCCCCTCGCTTGTCTGCCTCGGTCGGATCCTTTTAGATCGCCCCAGTTAACGTCAGGCGCTCGGACCCGGGGGCCTCGGGGAGGTGCTAGTGTCAGTTTGGGAGTGATTTATGACTCCCAGAGGGCTGTGGGGCGCTATTAGTCAGATCAGCCATCCGGGACAAATAAGAGATCTGTTGCTACACGCGGGGCCTCCTAACACACGTAAACACGCGCGTCTGCGTCCTGTGGTAACTCGTTTTTTTTTTGTCCCCTGACTGTGCAGAATGCTAGCTTACTGGCGCTGGGGGCTATAAGTGGTCACGGAGCGCTGGTAGCCAAGGCCGTGGCCTCTGGCTAATTGCAGTCACTGATAGACACGCTGCTCTCAAGTACAAAGGGATCCGCTTTCACTCCTAACATAACACACACCCTTCGATACATCACGTGTGTGTGTGTGTGTGTGTGGATGCTTCTGGAATCCACCCTCATTCCTCTTGGCGACTTTTTCTATTTGCACAGATCAAATCTTAAGCCGCCTCTTTAATGTGCTCGCTCTTCACCGGGTGGCTGACAGCACGCTTTCATGTCGGCTAATCCGCGTCACCATCGCCATGTCCTCCACGCTCCTGGATGCCTGTCCAGGAAAAGCAACCGCCGATGGGTGGGGATTATGGCCCGTAAGAGACCAGAGGACTGGCTTATTAGTCCACTTACCGGCCCCTTGATGCCACCGTGCTCGGGATGCTGAAAGACGCCCCAACGTTTCCTCTACCGCCCGTGTCGCCTTCTACCTCCTCTGTACACGTCCTCCCTTCCTAACGATGCTGCTCGTGTCGTTCGATCCTCGTTTGCACAAAAATTGTACTGAGGACTTTATACAAAAGGCGAGTGAAGCAGATAGCGGACCATCATGGCTAAGTGGTTCATGGTTATGTGGAAAAGGCAACGTTACGTGAAAGAAGTTGGTATGTTACGTGAAAGAAGTTGGTATGTTACGTGAAAGAAGTTGGTGTGTTACGTGAAAGAAGTTGGTATGTTACGTGAAAGAAGTTGGTATGTTACGTGAAAGAAGTTGGTATGTTACGTGAAAGAAGTTGGTATGTTACGTGAAAGAAGTTGGTATGTTACGTGAAAGAAGTGGGTATGTTACGTGAAAGAAGTTGGTATGTTACGTGAAAGAAGTTGGTATGTTACGTGAAAGAAGTTGGTATGTTACGTGAAAGAAGTTGGTATGTTACGTGAAAGAAGTTGGTATGTTACGTGAAAGAAGTTGGTATGTTACGTGAACGAAGTTGGTATGTTACGTGAAAGAAGTTGGTATGTTACGTGAAAGAAGTTGGTATGTTACGTGAAAGAAGTTGGTATGTTACGTGAACGAAGTTGGTATGTTACGTGAACGAAGTTGGTATGTTACGTGAAAGAAGTTGGTATGTTACGTGAAAGAAGTTGGTATGTTACGTGAAAGAAGTTGGTATGTTACGTGAAAGAAGTTGGTATGTTACGTGAAAGAAGTTGGTATGTTACGTGAAAGAAGTTGGTATGTTAGGTGAAAGAAGTTGGTATGTTAGGTGAAAGAAGTTGGTATGTTAGGTGAAAGAAGTTGGTATGTTAGGTGAAAGAAGTTGGTATGTTAGGTGAAAGAAGTTGGTATGTTAGGTGAAAGAAGTTGGTATGTTAGGTGAAAGAAGTTGGTATGTTAGGTGAAAGAAGTTGGTATGTTAGGTGAAAGAAGTTGGTATGTTACGTGAAAGAAGTTGGTATGTTAGGTGAAAGAAGTTGGTATGTTAGGTGAAAGAAGTTGGTATGTTAGGTGAAAGAAGTTGGTATGTTAGGTGAAAGAAGTTGGTATGTTAGGTGAAAGAAGTTGGTATGTTAGGTGAAAGAAGTTGGTATGTTACGTGAAAGAAGTTGGTATGTTAGGTGAAAGAAGTTGGTATGTTACGTGAAAGAAGTTGGTATGTTACGTGAAAGAAGTTGGTATGTTAGGTGAAAGAAGTTGGTATGTTAGGTGAAAGAAGTTGGTATGTTAGGTGAAAGAAGTTGGTATGTTAAGAGAAAAAAGTTTTCATCTTATGAGAAAAATGTCATAATGTTAAGACAGAAAAGCTGTAAAAATGTTACGTATGTAGAAAAGTCACAATGTTATGTGGAAAAAATTGCAATGTTACAAGAGAAAAGTTGCAGTATTATGCGCAAAAAAAGTCGCAATGTTACAGGAAAAGATTGTACTGTTATGAAGAAAAATGTTATATGGAAAACTTTGCAATATTATTTTATAATATTTATTATATTATATAAAATGTTGCATCGTTATGAGAAGTCCTAATGTTATGTCAAAAAAGTTGCAGCGTTATGTGGGAAAAAGTCACAATGTTCCGAGAAAAGTTATGTGAAAATAAAAATTCAAAAAAAAAATGTAGTTACGACCAGAAGTCGGAATGTTATAAGAAAAGCGTTGCAATGTTAAGCAAAAAACGCAGCAATGTTTCGAGAAAACGGTCGCAATGTGACGAGAAAAAGGTTGCAATGTTATGATTAAAGAAGTTTTAATGTTATGTCAAAAGAAGTTGCAGCGTTATATGGAAAAAGTCACAATGTTACGAGAAAAAAAAGTTATGCGAAATGAAAAAAACATAGTTACGACAAAAAGTTGGAATGTTATAAGAAAAGCGTTGCAATGTTAAGCAAAAAAGCTGCAATGTTTCGAGAAACGGTTGCAATGTGACGAGAAAAAGGTTGTAATGTTATGATTTAAGAAGTTCTAATGTTATGTGAAATGATTCGTAAAGGAAGGAGGAAAAAAATTGCAATTTTATGAGGAAAAAGCCACAATGTTGTGTAGAAAAAGTCACAGTATTACAAGAAAAACAAGTTGTATTGTTATGATAAAAATGTTTTTTTAATGTTATTTCAGGCTTTGGGGCACAATCATCAAATTCTGCCTAGCAACAGGTGGCAGCAGAAGACAGCTTTAGCTTTAGCTTTAGCTCGCCAAGCACTGCTGTTGAAGATCATGAGCAGGTAAGTCCCAATAAGAGGCTGTGGTAGAACCTGACTGGTAGCAAAAAGTGTGCAAATGTTTTGTTTTTTTTCATTCCTTCTAATTGTTTCCAACAGAGCGACCATGTGACTCATGGTGACGTCGTTATGACTCAGGCGGCACATCGATGTCACTAAAGTATCTGCTCTCTCGCTCTCCCGCCCCTAATTAACTCTTATTTCAATGGGATGGCTTCGAACACGTCGACGTAAACGCACCGGTTTCCCCAGCATCACCACCCCGCCACCAATACCTTTGACCTTTCACCCCAATGGCATTGCTCAACTCCCAATCTTCCCTGCACTTGTAAAAACATTAGTAGTCATTTCCCAACTGGTTCCCGGGACTTGAACAAGGTTTGTTTAGACGGAGGCCATTTTTATCCGCACTTCTGCACAAATGTGGCATCTAGAGCCTCCGAAAGGGACTCGCTTTACTCTTCTTGGGGATCATCAAGATGTTTTCTGGCCAAATGGAGTGGTTTTGGTGTTGGAACCCGTTTCTGCCCAGTGTCTGAACTTCTTTGTATATTGTTGTGGGGTCTTTTGTGACCTCTAGGGGTTGTATTGTTTGGGGGCGGCCACTCCTGGGAAGTTTCACCGCTGTCCATTTGTGGATAAAGGCTCTCACTGTGGTTTGCTGGAGTCCCAATGCTTTAGAAATGACATGCTATCCTTTTTTGTGTTGTCATTGACTAATATTTCCATTTGTTTGATGATCTGAAACAGGAAAGCATGACAAACATGCGTCACGGTTGCTGTTTTCAAAGTAAAGACGCAAGGAGGAGGAAAAAAAGGAAGGAGGTGGACTGGTCGAGTGAGAGAGAGAGAGAGAAAAACGGAACCCTTCCCACTTTTCCACAAACGGCGGGGAGAGAGAGAGAGAAGGGGAGAGAGAGAGAGCAGTGACAGGAGGACACCCAAAGTTGGACTCCATTGATTAGTTCGGGATCAGGGATCGATCAAAGTGGACCGATCGCCCAGTCGGAGCATGCTTGGCGCGTCTATCTTCAGGTAAGCCCGCCCACAGCTCGTGCACGACTCTTCCGCAGCTTTGGCTCCTTTTACGCACGCGTGTGAAAAACGGAGACACGTTTTCCTTCCATTTGGGATCGATCGTGCACCTTTTCCTGTTTCGAGGCGTCCGGACTCGCACGGGGGGGTCTTTACTTCTGCCTCGGTGGGTCTGTTTGAAGTCCCCCTTCGGTGTGCGGTCCGCTTCCAGAGACCGCGGCATGGCGGTGCACCACGCTGCCAAGACGGGAGCAATTACCCGGACTGTGGCTTGCGGGCTGCACGCTGCGGTGGTGGTTTGGGTTCTAAAGAGGTCCATCTAGTCCTGAAGTCTGCCAGTGAGGCGTTTAGGATCATGTCAGCACTCCAACGCGGCGTTGCACTTGTTTCCACCACACTTGTCTGTGTTGCTTAGTGGCTGCCGGACGATGGACTCGGACTCCGACTCCCCGCTCAGCTGCAAGGGAATGTCCTAAAGGCATCTTTAGCGGGCAAAATGACACGAAAACACTTTGGGTTTGCACCCAGATCAGGTCAGCCTGCCGCAGAAATGACGCAAAGCTGAGAGAAATGACGCTAACACTCTTCCAACCGCAAATCCTTGCTAAAAGTAAACAAAGAGTAAGTCTGTCCGTGTATTGGACTTTGACTTTTTATACATGAAACCACATTCATGCAATACCAAATCCTCATGGATGCTACTTCTAGTACATAACTCATTTTCACCCCCTAGACCCCATCCTGTCCCCACTAAAAGTAAATAAAGTAAGTTAAGGAGGCCAAAAGACAACATTTGCATGACTGATGTGCACTTGGCAAGTTAGCAAAACAAAGATCTTTGACTTCTTAACCTCCGTTGTCCCCACAGCAAAGCTCATCTAAAAGAAAGTTCATGAGGCCAAAATACAACCGTTGCACACAACTTAGACACAACTTTTTAACCTCATTTTAAACATGAAACTACATTTTAATCTCCATTCATGTCACTTCAAGTACATTTCTAATCCAAGTAGCACGTAGGAGGCAACGTGCAAGGCTTCAGCCCCCCAAGCATCATCAAAGTCAGGTTAAAATGCTTCAGAAATTCATATTTTTACAGACCTTTTAGACCTTGAAAGCACCTTCTTGCCACAGCTAGCAGGCTAAACTAAATAAAACTAAAGTACGTACTTAAGGAGGTGAAATATGGTGTTTTAGTCTCCCAAGCATCATCAAAGTCAGGTCAAAATGCTTCAGAAATTCGTATTTTTCAGACCTTTTTAAACCCGGAAAGCTCTTTCTTGCAACAGCTAGCAAACTAAACTAAATAAAACTAAAGTATGTACTTAAGGAGGTGAAATACGGTGTTTCAGTCTCTCAAGCATCATTAAAATCAGGTTAAAATGCTTCAGAAATTCCAATTTTTTAGACCTTTTTAGACCCTGAAAGCACATTCTTGCAACAGCTAGCAAAGTAAACTAAATAAAACTAAAGTGCATACTTAAGGAGGTGAAATACGGTGTTTCATTCTCTCAAGAATCATTAAAGTCAGGTCAAAATGCTTCAGAAATTCCTATTTTTCAGACCTTTTTAGACCCGGAAAGCTCTTTCTTCCAACAGCTAGCAAGCTAAACTAAATAAAACAAAAAGAGGAAGCAAAATAAAACCCTTGGAAGCATCATTGCAGTCAAGTGGAAATGCTTGAGCAATAATAAGCAAGAAATTCCAATTGAATAAAAGTGTGGCGAGCCATCCACTCATCCGTCCATCCATCTATCTGTCCTTCCATCCGTCCATCCGTGGTGCTTCACAAATATAAGAAAGAGGAGAACATCCTGAAGCACAGACCACAATCTTTCAACACCAAACCTCAAATAAAAGCTGCTTTACAGCACAGGATGGATTCCAGCCATTTGACTGATTGCTGCTACCGTGTGTGTGTGTGTGTGTGTGTGTGTGTGTGTGTGTGTGTGTGTGTGTACGCTCCCAGAGAGAGGCATGCAGAGGGAAAACATGCTCACTCTTTAAAGCCGTTATTAGTTTATGTTGACAACCTGTCCATGTCCACCGACTCATTCAGTCCTGGTCCAGCCTCTTCTTCTTCAGTCCTGGTCCAGCCTCTTCTTATGAGCCCTTTAGGTTGACTTTGGGTTGCTTTAGTCAACGTTGCGTTAATGTGGACGTGTTGTAGTATTGCTATCTGGTCTTTATGGCTAAACATCAACATAAGGACCGTCTACTAAACGGCATTAAAACATGTACACGGTGACTTCCTGTTCAGTGCAAAGTAAGCTGTAAGATGTACAAAGCATGTTTTGTTGTAGCAGTCAAGACATAGATAACTAAATTAGTGCCGCCCGGTTAGGTAAGACCAGAAAACATCAAGAATCCAAACATAAAAGCTTCTCTTTTTGCACTTTTTATGTCCCAAAATGGCGACCCAACATCTCATAGTTTCTAATAAAACCTTTGCAAATGAATGAAAAATAAATGCGTGTCATGGAGGTCATGCGACGTCCATGTTTTCAAACCTTTATGCCTTCCTGTGCTTCCGTCCTCCTCTTCTTCTCACCTCTGCTCCCCCTCCCTCCAGGCTCTATGTGCTGTGGGCCTCTGTGGGGGTCGCGACCTCTGTGACCAAGCCCGCCAAGAGGAAGGTGAGTCATTAGCTCCTCACACACTGGATGCACTGACTCCACTCTTTTTGGGGTGAAAAGGGGAAGCCATCAAAAGGAGAAGCGTCACAGTCCATTCCCGATGTCACCGCCTCTAAGTAGTCCGAGGCTTTGAGGAAACAATCTGGCTAGTTCCTGTCTTGAAATATACGTAGCTCGGCCATCTCTGTGTGGAGTTTGCATGTTCTCCTTGTGCATGCGTGGGTTTTTTCCCCCGGGTACTCCGGTTTCCTCCCACATTCCAAAAACATGCTAGGTTAATTGTCCATAGGTATGAATGTGAGTGTGAATGGTTGTTTGTCTATATGTGCCCTGTGATTGGCTGGCCACCAGCCCAGCCCAAAGACAGCTGGGATAGGCTCCAGCACCCCTGCGACCCATGCGAGCGTTAGTGTTGAAAGGGTTGAGTAAAATATGGTGGAGGTAGTGTGATGGTCTGGGTTTGGGAGATGCTGACTCTGAGCCTGAAGAAAGCTTAGCTCTCCTGTGCTGGTCTCACTGGTCTTCCCAATGTGGAGGTTTTGATCCGGAGAAAATAGCGAGCACGGAGGATCCTCCGTCTCACAAGTTTCCTTCCTCCCCAGGCCAGAGTGTCAATCCTAAGCCTGGGTAATACTCGGGGGGCTTTAGGGGGGATTGAGTCACCTGCCAGTAGTCCGATGACGTGGGGAGCGCTCGAACCGGGCCGGCCTTGGCTGAGATAAAAGTCATTTCATAACAAGCCGCCCCCCCTTCCCCCCCCTGGCACGGGGGCCAATATGAAAAAGCGCAACAAAAGTTTCCATTGAGAAAGAAACCTGGAATCATGGCCGCTCCATTTCCCTACCCCGCTCTCGCCAAGTGGGTGGAAACATTCCACCACACGGGCGTGGCCTTGACGCCTCCGTGCGTTGGTGCAGGGGTCTTCAAAGTCTGGCTGGGGGGCCATTCTCGGCACGTCATTTTCCAAATGTTTTCATTTTGTTGTTAAATATATATATGTTGTTCTTTATTATGACTTTATTCCCATTAGATTTTCACTTTATTTAACTTTATTTTCTTTTGGTTTTCATGTTCCAACTTGGAAAACATAACTTCTGTAATATTTCAACTTTATATGACTAAAATGACATTTTTTTCTCGTAATATTCTGGATTTATTGTCCGTTTGTTGTAAAAATCACATTTTTTTCTTTATATTTTGACTTTCTAATTGTACAATCACAGCAGTGCTTCCATTTCACTTTCTATTTATCAACCTTCTTGTCATTTTTTCATGTAGAATTCTGACTTTATTCCCAGGGTATTTTCACTTTCATTTCTTTAGTTGTTTTTTTCCCTTTTTGTTTCTCATATAAATAAGGCAAAAGTGTACGGCATGGAAGACCTGCTCAGGAGAACATTCCCAGTTGGAGGTAAAATGGCGGGAGAACAAGGAACGCCAAAGCAGTAAGACGGGAGGGGGGGCCATGGTTCAAAGCGGACGGGCCTAATGACCGTGTGTGTGTGTGTGTGTGTGTGTGCGTGCACAGAGGGGAGGCGAAGTCTGTCGCAATGAGTGGCATCAAACACGCAGCTGCCACATCGGCGCACCGTTAATGAGCAGCACGCACTGACCCCGAAGGAGCCGCCGTGACCCCTTGCAGCGACGCCCGCTTGCGGCCCTTCAGGACTGTACCGCCGGGCCGCTAACAACGACGGCTCCTTAACGTTTCTGGACACATGATCACAAAGGCGTCACTGTAGCTCCTTGACAGCCACGGCCCCCCCGTGGAGGGGGGGATTAATGACTCACAAAGTCAGGTTTCCAGGAGGCGCTTCAGCCGGGTTGGGGTCATGGTGCTAAATCAGGAGCTAGCGTGCGTAGGTGAGATGATGGCGGCGTAAACGGCGTGACGCAGCAAACAAACAGGAAGCTTTACACAGGAAACCCTTTGGGGGGGGTAGAAGTAGTCCCAAATGCCGAGCCAAATGCCTCCCTCGCTCACGGTGCAACCAAAACTAACACATGTGGACCACAAACGGGTCCAGATAAAATGTTCCGTTTGTGTTTTTCTTTCAGGTGGCGGCTCGGAGGGCAAGACAGGTGTTTGAGGCAGATCCTGTGGAGGGGGTGTGGTCAGTCTGGGGGGAGTGGTCAGCGTGCACCCAGACATGTGGCGTGGGCGTCTCCCAAAGAACCAGGAAGTGTCTTCCACCTCCACAAACTTTCCCGCAGCCCAGCTGGGCCGGGTATGTACCCGGAGGCGGCGGGGGGTCCTCCTTGCACAGCTACCAGCCTGCCCACCACCAACACATGCCTCACCCCCCCTCGCCTAGTCATCACAACCAGGGGGTGTCGCTGTATCGGAACACCCCGACAACCGGAGACGCTGCGGGACAGAGCAATCCGCCCTCGCCTTTCCACCCCGCATCCAATCAAAACCGCGTGTCCGTGTACCGAGCCCCCTACCGCGCCCCCTCACGTGGCTACAACCCCCAGACACGCACCGTCAGGAGGCCCGGCAATGCAGCGCCCGTGAGGGGAGGGGGCGGAGGCAGCAGAAGGTCCGCCAGCCGGGAGGGCCTGCCTGTGAGGAGGTGAGTTGTCGTAATGTCTTATGTCAACAACAATAACTAGCTTAAGTGTGGACCCCTGACGACACCCCATAAGGGGGACGGGGGCGACCACTGTGGTGGGTAAAAAAAACCTCTTAAAGCAACCACGTGGTTCTTATAGAAGCTGTTTCACCTCTAGTCCAAGCAGGCTTCATCAGTCATGCTTAAAGACTAGATAGGACAGCTGTAGACCGAGAGCTCGGTGCAAGAGCCAATCTGTTTATATAGAGGAAGAATCTCCAGGATAAATAGATTGGAGCTGTCCTATCTAGTGCTTGTACGGGGGCAGCCGGTCTGACATGAGTCTGCCATAAATAGACGTACACGCCAATAATACTGCTAGCTTTATTTACAGGATCTTTGAAGTGGCACAGCAGTGTACCCGGCTAACTAGCCAGCCTCCAATTCATTTATCCTAAAGCTAAGAATGACTTGGAAAGTGAGTGGGGAAGGATGTAATAAATAGGTAAAAAAAAAAAAGTACCACTTCCACACGGAATGAGTCAACCATGAAACAGCCATCATTCATTCATTCATGAATTCAGTTTGAAAAAGAGCCGTTTTTGGTATTGAATAAGTTAATAATTACCCAACTGAGCTCCGGTGAGATTGTGCTAACCACATGCTAACGGTCAGTTTATCTTCTCTTGCAGGTCATCTGCCATCCACCCAGGCCAGTTTGGCTACGGTAAGGTGCCCTTCTCTCTGCCGCTGCACCGGCCCAGTCGACAGGCTCGCCACACTGCCAACGCCACCGACGCCATTTCGGCTTCGGCCGCGCCTGAAATAGAAGACGTCGACGACAGGAGCTTAAAGGCGGAGGAGGATGAAAACGGGCCTGCAACCCCGACCACCCCAGCCGCCGCCACGGCAACGCCACACTCGCACAGGAGGCCCAGATTCCCGTTTTCGCCGAACTCGCCGCCTCTCTCCTCCTCAACCAGTGTTCGCCGCCCGTTTGATTGGCGCTCCGCCGCCGCCGCCGCCGGTGCTTTGCCCTACTCCTCCTCTCGCTACCAGCTCTCACAGCCTGGCTTTGGTCCCCAGCCCCTGCAACCCGCTAGTGTGTACCCACTGCAGAACCCCCACGGAGGACATCATGGGGGGGGCACGGGAGGAGGAGCGAGGACACCACCAACCGTCTTTAGATGCGGAGGGCCAGACAAGGAACATCGCAGGTGCTTCTCACAGGTAAGGGGGAAGGTGGGGGAATAGTGTGTGTGTACTTATGGCTTTGGGTGGTACCTTCCTTGGCGTGTGGTACCCTCCTTGGTGTGCGGTACCTTCCTAGGCGTGTGGTACCTTCCGAGACGTGTGGTACCCTCCTTGGCGTGTGGTACCCTCCTTGGGGTGCGGTACATTCCTTGGTGTGTGGTACCTTCCTAGGCGTGTGGTACCTTCCTAGCCAACAATACCACAGTGGACCCAGATCAGGTCTTTAGACTGTGTACGGGGGTGTTGGTGGACATTTGGACATATAAGACAAATACAATGAGCTCATTAATGTGTGTGTGTGTGTGTGTGTGTGTGTGTGTGTGTGTGCGGTTTTGTGCAGCACAGCTCATGTGGTGCCACCTTCCTTGTAAGGACATTTCTCTCTGGGAGGACTTTGCTGGTCCACATTAGAAAAATCTTCAACTGTGTGTGTGTGTGTGTGCGCATGTGTGTGTGTATCCCTCTGTCAACCTTTAATGAAGGCAGCGTGTTGAAAGTTGAAGGCAATAAAGGGAACATGAAGGTCACAGAGCATTTTTGGAAGGTTGATCATAGCCTGGCTGCAACACTGGCCGGTTGTCCATGAGCATCGGAATGGAACCTCCACCACTCGTGTGTGTGTGTGTGTGTGTGTGGTGCATATTATCATGTACTTTGTGGGCTGGCGGCCTGAAAGAGGCTCGGTGGTCCGACTCCACACGGAGGTCACAACGCTGAGATGACCTCCACGTAACTCCCGAGACGGGAACGCCACGCTTGATGTCCCGCCATCAAAAGTCACATTCAGAGAGGACGATGTCCACTCAGAGCTTTGAGAATGTGGACTCAAGGAGAGAAGCTGAGTGGAAATGGAACCAGTGAAGGTTACCTTCTGGGACCAACAGCAAATGGGGAAAACTCTCCAAACTCTCCTGCTAGCTTGTTGTTGACCTTCTTCTCCGATTTCGGATCAACATTTGCAGTAAAAGAGACCCTTCCATTGTCTCTTCCGTAGGCCAAACACACTTTCACAGCAGGGGTGTCCAATCTATGGCACGCAGCACATCTAAGAGCCATATGGGTTATCCTTTTGTTGTTTTTACTCCAATGTTGTCTCCCACGGCGTCCATGGCGGTGACATACTCGGGCGCCACGGCCAATTATTTCTCCCGGGCGTGTGTTTGTGTGATTAAAGGATTGAGCCAAAGTGAGAGTGGCACTTGTTCTTATCTCCTAGGTGTGCGTGTGTCATAACACGGCACGTCGCCTGAGGCCTCAACACAAGTCAGGTGGTGTAGCGTACATTTGGGCTGGAAGGAAGACGGGGACGGACGAAATAGGAAGTGTGTGTGAGCATAAGTAGGTGACGCAGTCAAGTAGCAGTGAAAGGGGGTTCAGGTTGGGGAGCAGTTGGCTTCCTCACACAGAGGAAGGGGTGTCGATCTCATCGTCCATCCATGCGGGGGCGGGGGTGGGGTCTCCAAGTCTGACATTTCTCCTGTAAGCCGTGCTAGTGTCGCTAACGTTGGTGTCCTCCTGTCCCAGTCCTGCAGGTCACTACCTTGGATGGGATATAGATTGGGTTGCACTTGGAAAAGAGCGGGAAGTGGAAAAGCGTGGAGGAGTGTAGCAGGCAGGAGGTTAGCATTGAAGGCTAATTTTAACGCATTGGCGCACAGGTTCAGTTTGAAATGTGAAAATGTTATATTTGTAAAGACATGATTTTCATGTCACACTGCGTAGTTCGTATGTCTAAGTACATATATGGCCTCTAGACGTGTTGCTTTGTGGGGAATCAAACAACGGGAGAGCGGGTCAGTTGCAGCGGTATGCAAGTACGTGCCAGAAGAGGAAAGGGATTTGTGGAAAAGTGTGTGCAGGACGAGAAAGCTAAGGTGGAATGTGAGAAGAAACAGCCAGAAGAAGCAGACGTGTCATTTCAACACCCGTTAAAAAAAAGGATAAAGGATGCGGTTCCTGCTGTAGCCCCCCCCCCCCCCTTCACAGTAAATATTTACACGCCATCACCAAGCCCACCTAAGTGGAAGATGCATGTCAACACGCGCCGGTGCAGACATAA
This sequence comes from Doryrhamphus excisus, assembly GCF_037039965.1. Classification (NCBI taxonomy): domain Eukaryota; kingdom Metazoa; phylum Chordata; class Actinopteri; order Syngnathiformes; family Syngnathidae; genus Doryrhamphus; species Doryrhamphus excisus. Next base: position 18,075,727 of record NC_136373.1, read on the forward strand.
CACGCTACAGACGCTAGCAGGCACGCTCACCTGCCTCCCGTCCAACCATGATGTCATAATCGGGGCAGGGAACATATTATTACCAGCTGCTTATTAATACGTGGGGGGGGGGGCAACACCGTCTCCGATGGGTTGCAGCACGCATGCAACACCCATGACAAGCTCTCATGTTGGCTCTGCTATTCTATTAAAGGACGCCCACCCTTTTATGTAGCACACCTGAATGGTACCCCTTGGGGGGGGGGTAAATATTTTGCTAATATATCTTGGTAATATTTTCATTCAATAAGTTGATTTATTGATGTTTTTGGTCATATTTTTCACCCAAGTAGATGTCAGAAAAGAATAAAACATGTTTCGTTTAGACAGCAAACGATTGGTACTGACCCAACAGTGCCTCTGCTGGTCACAGCCAAGTACTGCAAGTAGTCCACCTTGCTGCCATATTGATTTACAATCAATCAGCCATTGACGTTGGAAATATAACTGAAAGACGGATAAAGACTGGACCTGGAAACATAACTAGCATTATAGCTTCAAGTTAGCATGTTAGCCTGTTTTTCAATTCATGTTGAAAATGTTTTTAATCACAAAAGGTCCTGATCTTCTAACTAAATGCTAACAAAATGGCAACAGGAAGTCATCTAGTTTGCTAGTTGACGGCTGCTGGCGTGAATCGGGTTCCCTTAAACGGGTCGCACCGAAGTAAGACCCGTGTCAGTAAAGCTAACTCACGGAAGGCGGAACCCGAGCCATGTGTTTGTGGTCTGAGCTGCTGGTAGAAGGTCCCGTGTATCCCAACAGGAAGTTCTTTATTTGTAAATAATGCAACGCAGGACATGCTGGAGGGCGTGACCACCTCGTGACTACCAAGCTGACTCCAACCCCGACCCCCCCCGGGCGGCTCAACACCAGGGACCAGAATGAAAAACACAAGTACAAACTAGAGAGCGATGCCAGAAGGAAGCGTCCATGAAAGGCGTCTATGTGCTTCCGTGGATGAAGAGCATGGAATGACTTTGCTGTGTAGGAAACAATGGTGGCTTGTTATGCTCCACAATCCGGAACATCGGGAGCCCTTCTCAGGCTTATCTTGTTTTTAGCAAACACGTCCTTGTGCCGTCCGCTTGTTGTGGGCCTTCTGGGGTCCCCGAGTGGGGACCGCTATCGGGGTCTGGCTTCCAGAGGCAAAGGCCAGCATCCTTCACTGCTGCTCCTGGCTTCCTGTTCCGGTCTTTGGGGGGGGTGGGGGGTGGGGGGTCACGGCCGGGTTGTCTTGTTTCCCTCTGAGGACAAACAATACATTGACTCGTCCAACAGAAAGGCATTCATCACCAAAGCTCACATCTTCACTCTGTTTCCTCATTGGCTCACCTGTGGATGGGGGGGGTATGTTGTGTATCTGTGTGTGTTTGTATACGGGAGTGTGTGTTTGTGTGTGTTTGTGTGTATGTGTGGCCACTTGTTGCCAACGTCTTCTCCTCTGCACCACACAGCAGAGAAAGGACAGGGAGAGTTGGCACGAAAGTACGAGACAAAAATGCCTTTAGTCAATATACCGTACTATTGATTGGATGTGCAGTACTATTGATTGGACGTGCAGTACTATTGATTGGATGTGCAGTACTATTGATTGGACGTGCAGTACTATTGATTGGACGTGCAGTACTATTGATTGGACGTGCAGTACTATTGATTGGACGTGCAGTACTATTGATTGGACGTGCAGTACTATTGATTGGACGTGCAGTACTATTGATTGGACGTGCAGTACTATTGATTGGACGTGCAGTACTATAGATTGGACGTGCAGTACTATAGATTGGACGTGCAGTACTATAGATTGGCTCTGCAGCAGTACTACTGATTGGATGTGCAGTACTACTGATTGGATGTACAGTACTACTGATTGGATGTACAGTACTATAGATGATCGGTGTATGATCCAATGATCCCATGGTCCAAATCCAAAGGTGAACACATGACCAGATGGACTAACAGATGGTGGATGGATTTCACATATGTCAATTATGTTGCAATCACTGGTCACTTGGTGTGCGTGCGTGCGTGTGTGCGTGTGTGCGTGTGTGTGTGTGCGCGCGCGCCTGTGTGTGTGTGCGTGTCACATGGCAGTAATACTTGAGGAATGAGCGATCAGACTTGGTGCATTGAGGTCCCAAGGCCAGCTGTGCAGGCGTCAAAGCGGATGGACGTCACAGAGACCTTCCCTACTGACACAACTACACACACACACACACACACACACACACCCTAGCACAAAAGTCATTAGTGGCATCCTGGCTGTGGATGAGTTTTTCCCACCAAAGTGAGATGAGGACCGTGTGTGTTTGTGTCATTGTGTGTGTTTGTGTGCGTGTGCATAAGAGCGTTGACACCACACCATCCTAAGCACACTTTGGACAGCTGCTTTCACTTTCCTTTCAGCTGCTCTACTCTTCCTTCTCTCTCTCCTTCTGGCGCTTCAACCTCGTCTTTCTTTACCGGACGCTCTCCTTGGCTTGCAACGCCCCTTTCCTTGCCCTCTTCCACCACCAATTGTACTTATTCAAGGAAATAATACATATACATTAGATAGAATATTATATAATATTCATTTTTGCAACATAGACTTGAAATATGGTAAAGGTCTGGACTCCCCTGGTTTATGTAGGATGGTAAAGGTCTGGACTCTCCTGGTTTATTTTAGATGGTAAAGATCTGGACTCTCCTAGTTTATTTTAGATGGTAAAGATCTGGACTCTCCTGGTTTATTTTAGATGGTAAAGATCTGGACTCTCCTGGTTTATGTAGGATGGTAAAGGTCTGGACTCTCCTGGTTTATATTAGATGGTAAAGGTCTGGACTCTCCTGGTTTATTTTAGATGGTAAAGATCTGGACTCTCCTGGTTTATGTAGGATGGTAAAGGTCTGGACTCTCCTGGTTTATGTAGGATGGTAAAGGTCTGGACTCTCCTGGTTTATTTTAGATGGTAAAGATCTGGACTCTCCTGGTTTATGTAGGATGGTAAAGATCTGGACTCTCCTGGTTTATTTTAGATGGTAAAGGTCTGGACTCTCCTGGTTTATGTAGGATGGTAAAGGTCTGGACTCTCCTGGTTTATTTTAGATGGTAAAGGTCTGGACTCTCCTGGTTTATTTTAGATGGTAAAGATCTGGACTCTCCTGGTTTATTTTAGATGGTAAAGATCTGGACTCTCCTGGTTTATTTTAGATGGTAAAGATCTGGACTCTCCTGGTTTATTTTAGATGGTAAAGATCTGGACTCTCCTGGTTTATTTTAGATGGTAAAGATCTGGACTCTCCTGGTTTATTTTAGATGGTAAAGATCTGGACTCTCCTGGTTTATTTTAGATGGTAAAGATCTGGACTCTCCTGGTTTATTTTAGATGGTAAAGATCTGGACTCTCCTGGTTTATTTTAGATGGTAAAGATCTGGACTCTCCTGGTTTATGTAGGATGGTAAAGGTCTGGACTCTCCTGGTTTATGTAGGATGGTAAAGGTCTGGACTCTCCTGGTTTATGTAGGATGGTAAAGGTCTGGACTCCCCTGGTTTATTTTAGATGGTAAAGGTCTGGACTCTCCTGGTTTATGTAGGATGGTAAAGGTCTGGACTCCCTTGGTTTATGTAGGATGGTAAAGGTCTGGACTCTCCTGGTTTATTTTAGATGGTAAAGATCTGGACTCTCCTGGTTTATTTTAGATGGCAAAGGTCTGGACTCTCCTGGTTTATTTTAGATGGTAAAGATCTGGACTCTCCTGGTTTATTTTAGATGGTAAAGGTCTGGACTCTCCTGGTTTATTTTAGATGGTAAAGATCTGGACTCCCTTGGTTTATGTAGGATGCATCTGGGTTTAAATATGAAGCGGCTGGAACCTACCCTAGTAAGAAGGGATCTAAATGTGCGCCAGCCGTCCTTAATTTCCTGTATCTGCTGAAGATCATCTGCGGAGTGTTAGTTAATATGCCGTCTATTTCCTCTTGGATCCTTCCAGGGAAGACCAAAAGTCCCTGTGGTGGGGGGGGGGGGGGGCGTGATGTAAAAATGCTTATGTAAATGACTGATGTTTTTACGTCTCCCCAATACTGGAGTGTTTGTTCCACTGGGCCAAGTCTCCTAAAAGGCTGGCTAGGGTCTCCCAAAAGGCTGGCTAGGGTCTCCTAAAAGGCTGGCTAGGGTCTCCTAAAAGGCTGGCTAGGGTCTCCTAAAAGGCTGGCTAGGGTCTCCTAAAAGGCTGGCTAGGGTCTCCTAAAAGGCTGGCTCGGGTCCATGCTAGGTGGATTGGTTCCATGAGCTAACAATGAGCCATTGTAGCAGCTAAGCGTGCGCGTGCCGGCCGGAGACTTAAGAATGTTAACCTGTTGGACTTTGCATGGGTGCGGGGGGGGGGGGCTTTACCTCTGACCTGCAGGGACAAGATTAGATCCCTGGAGGAGACGACGGTCTGGGCGCCCTGAAACCGCCAGGAAGCCTGATGGCGGCCAGTGACGCCCTGACAACGTTATCTGTCCGCGAGACGCTTTTTTTCCACCTTTTGAATCCGGGCCATGAAAGATTATGTAACCAAAATGAGCAAAAATGAAAAACGGCTCCAATCCCAAATCTTCTCACTAATACAGATCGGAATGTTTTCAGCAACGCCCACGGAATCCGCTCTGCTTAGAAAAGCCGTTGTCATGGTTTGCTGGCTCGTGGACGCCGACTTGAAAGTAGACCACCACAACCTAAACAGACGTCATCTCGATCCTGTCACCGGCATGCAAGACTCATCCTTTCTTTTGCATTAACCCATTCAAGCCCAGACAGCCCCCCCCCCCTTAGACCATGTGACCCAGGATTTAGGCTTCTATGTCTATATGAGGATGGAACCTACCAAAAGTTCTTTAGTAATCATCAGTAGAACATAGAGTAGGTACTAGAGTTGGGCCATACGGATCTTAGCATATATCAGCATACATTATAACATTATTTATGGCTAACCTTGCTAATTGCTACTAAATCTTCCAGCAGCTGTCATGAAGGAAGATGTAGTCACCCATGCCATTCCAACTGCATATGGAAGATATTCCCATCACAAGCTAACCCTGCTAGCTTCCATTCATGCTTTGGTGATTGCCGTTTATCACCATTTTAACATGAGTGGGTGGGGGGGGGGGTCTACTTGCCCCTTCATGCTAACATGCTACTGGCTGGTTACATTAGTGTGTGTGTTGTGACTCGGTGGACAGGTCCGGACTGATCCTGGTGTTTCTCCATCTGTCACCAAACTCCCTTTTCTCTCTGCGTAGACCGTACCTGCTTGGGGGAGGCCCCCGCCCCCGCCCCCGTCCCCTCCCACGCCCACCCACCAGTGAACATCCTTCCAATAATAACACATAAATACTCTCCAGATCCCTGAAATACTTTTACTCCCCAGCTCTGTTTTGGCTCTACTTAACCCCCCCCCCCCATTCAGCCCATCAGCTTCCTGTGTTTTTACCCGCTACATGAAGTATATATGTACTTGTACATCTAGATATGCCTAGTACTGTGTGGTACTCCGGGAAGCACCTGCTCCTGGTAATTGTACTCCTACTATGGGTGCATGCTTCCAGTCATCGTACACACATGCGGCACCCCACAGGGACCCCCCCCCCCCCCCCCCGTCACAAACAGAGCTGAACATGTTTATACTACATGGCAGAAATATTTACAAGCGTGTTTCACACACGCCCGCATGCAGGCCCATTTCCACGCCGGCCTTAAAATCATCTGGCCATGTTTCTTGCATGCTGACCTTCAGGCGTCTTTGACAGAGCTCCGTGAGCGTGGGAACGTGCAACGACCGCTAAATCGAGAGCTCACTCTCCACCACGACGGTCCGGTATCGGCAAACGCATCACTACAGACGACCTCACGCTCGTGAACGAGCCCCCGAGATCCTTGATCTCACTCCCAACCGCAATTTCCCACTCGGAACATGCGGAGTCTCATCCCCACAAACGTTCAATGTTTTTTCAAAAAGTAATTTATGGGCGTGTTTGCGGCCTCCGAAATGTTGTAAAGCCGAGGACCACCTGTGTATACACACACTTACACACACACACACACATGCACTTACACACACATACACATACACCATCCATGGGTGGAATTTCACTTGCATAACTTCATGTCACATTGACACATTGCAAGGTCCACTTGACTACCGCTTATGCACACACACACACACACACACACACACACACATATATATATACGTAATAAGACACACACATATACTGTACATCTGTGCTGTCGTTGGGTTATGCAATGTGAAAACCAAACATGCACCAACATACCGTGCGTGTGGACACATCTCCTGGTCTTTGTCACATTGCTGGATGCGGGACCCACCCTTGTCTAAAACCACCCCACACACACACACACACACACACACACACTCTCACATGTGTGAGAGGCTTAAGGTGTGAAATTCATCAAGACCGGCGTCCATTAGTCCACTCTTTGATGCGCCGTCAATGAGGCTCTGTAGCGTTCAACGTGAGAAATGGCGCCACTCGCCGTGATTGCGTAAACCTCCCTCTGTGCGGACTGGCGAACATGGCGCTAGCTCCACATGCTAACTGTTCTCCAGACAGCTTGGTGGTTCCAGCTGTTTGTGGCGTGAGCCAATTATGAACAAAAGCCAGGGTGAAGGACAGGAAGATTGTGGAGATGTGTCATTACTGTAAATCTGAGAGCTTTACTCGGGGGTGTGTGCGGGGGCGGCGGGGGGGACCAGGGGGCCATGTGTTACACATGAGTTGCAGAAAATGTGGGTTTTCCTCCCTCGGTAGTACAATTATACTGTGACCGATTATTGAAGTGGAACCTTGATTAGCGTCATTAACTCATTCTATCCCTACTCGCCCTTCAGTAGCGGCCATTTTGCACCATTTGGAATGAAAAGTGTTGTGTTTTTTTTAGCTACGTAAACAAAGATTAGATTCCCGTCTTTCATCAGAAATGTTTTTTTTTGTTTCTAGCTTTTTCTGTTCTTCAGTAATCAGCACGAGAACATAGGTCAGTTTCAGGAAAATGTCAGTTGCCAACTAAACAAGATACATTCCAGGCATAACCTTCACTTTGACAGTTTTTTTTTTTAGTTTTTGTGACAGCTGAAATAAAAACAATAATATAATATAACAAAAACAACAATAAAACCAACTTTAGCAACATAAACAACTAAGCAACTAAAACTGACATCCATTCGTGTCCAGTCGTGTCGTCACCTCGTTTTGCCTCTTGCGTCACAGCTCCCAGCAGTTCAAAATTGAAATTGAAAAAACGAAATTGCAGCACGGGCCCTGATTGAGTTTTGACACGTCTTTTCCAGAACTAGCCTGCCGACTAGCCTAAAGGCTAATTTGTCCATCCATCACCTTACATTATCATTGATTAGGGGTGTCGCTATACACTTTACACCAAGGACGTGAGGCATATTTATGGCAAATGTTGATGCAAACTCGGAGGTGAAGCGTCACCATCAAGCTAGCAGGAGGGTTTGGAGCGGATGGAAGGAGCCGTGTGTTAAAAATGTTGCCATTTCTTGGTGGTCCCAGGTAACTACCGTTTAGGTAAGACAGAAAATGGCATCACCATTGTAGAAGGCGAATAGAACCCACGTTGGGATGCACACCAAGTACCCCAAATAAAAGCTCTTTTACCAACATTTCTGGAGCCGGTTGGGGGGACGTTAGCATTTTCTGAGTCAAATGTACAGATGGACTTGGGTATTTATGAACTGCACTTTGAATGAATGAGTTAGAAGCTGAAGTGTTGTCTGCTGTTGAACTGCAGGTTGAAACGCTTGAATGAAAGCAAAGCGGCCATGTGGCGCACACACACACACACACACACGTTCCCGCAGTGGCGCTTATTATGTGGTGCTGCACTGCAAGCCAAGATGGATTTATGTGCAGCGCAGCTTCCAACGGAGCTATTTGTTCCATATGGCGGGGCATTCCTAGACTGCCAAATGCAGCCAGGATCCTGGGAGTGTGTGGGTGCTCTCTAGGTAATTCCCCTCGTTGTTATTAGCTGCCTTCTCCTGCCTTTTATTAGCTGCAAAATTGCCTCTCTGGGGATGGAGAAAAGGGGGGCACGTCCAACAAGATGGTGATGAAGTGATTTCTCGTCCTTCAGGTGTGTCCCGGAGCTACGACGGACTCCAGGGCGGAGCAGTGCGCCGCCTTCAACACCAAGGAGTTCATGGATCGCCTCTACGACTGGGAACCTTTCACTGAGGGTGAGTAGCAAGTCAAAATGTGAGGCGAATTCATTAACGGCGTGTAAAGAGAGTTGAAGCGAGTAGAATGTAGATCTTTATTGGTATGCGGGAGGTTTCCCGGAGCTCCTCGAGGCGTCGCGGGTGGTAAGCGTCCAGAGGCGGAATGACAAGAGAGCCACTGGGGCTCAGACGCTTTCCCATTCTCCTCCTCCTATTCTTCCCCCTCATTTGTCCAAGACGCCCTTTATGCCTGCCCCTGCTGCCAAGTCTCTCTTCCCTGATTCGACTCAGCTTGCAGATTCCTGCAGAGTGAGGTCAAGACGAGACGTCGCATGGAGGCGACGCCTCCCGGAAGGTTTCTTAGCATGCAGATCTGAAGTCATGTCGGGAATTGGGGAGAAACATGGATTGGAGTATGAGAAACTTCCATGCATGCATGATATCGGCACACGCCTTCTCTAAATCACCACGCTGCTTTTTTGTGTTTGGGCTTTGCTGGCAAGTGTGCACAGACCATAATAAACGAGCACAGACCATAAACGACAGGCTTAATGGATCAAGAAGCACCGTTAACATGAGGAACCCTCAAGAACTCCCTAAAAGAAAAACTAATCCTGCACTCAGGTAGATAGTATATACACAAGTCTACACAGCAGAACCTCGGTTAGCATCATTCATTCCTTCCAGGAGGTCCGACTCTAACCAAAACGGATGTTAACCAAATCAAGTTTTCTCATAAAAAATCATCAAAATTTAGTTACTGTCATTTCTGGACCCACTAAGTTTAGAGGGGACAACAGATTTGGCCGCGGCCCATTTTGGAACTAATAACTCATCATAACTTATCTGAAAGTAGCCAATCATCAGCTATGAAAAAACTCATGTTGACCTCATCAACCTCATCAACTTCATCACAGGAGGTCATTACTCGATGTAGCAGTCGGACTCACGGTTTCATCTCACAAACAACATTAAATTCGTCACGCAGCAACTAACGCTCAAACATTGTACATCAGACATTTACAAATATGTACCGATATGAGTTTTTAAAAAAAAAGTTCATTTCATTGGAGGAGCATAGAAAATAGTGGATGGCACTGCAGTGCTTCCTCAGTCCACAAGAGGGAGCCACAGGACCCGAATCCAGAGTGAGGCTGACGTCATTGCAGCTATGAATGTCTTGCTCAGATCAATGCCTTATAAGAAAAATTTAAATTGTTGTTTTTTTCCCCCATTTTAAAGCCATAGTGGTACATGATGGTATATTTCTAAGGTATAATATCACAGTGTCATTTTACAAAGAACGCTAAACTCACCACACAGCAACTTAAGGCTCAAAAGGTAGCTAAGAGCTAAGTCCTAGCTGTGACTTCTCTGTGAGGACTTTGGTCCAAGTCAGGTCCAGATGACGTATCTATCCTACAAACCCAAACAGTGGCTTTACTTTGCTTTACCACTTCCCTCTCCCTCCCTCTTCCTCCCTCTTCCCTCGTCCTCGAGCTCGGAGCCACTCTGCTTTATTTCACAATGTCCTTTCAGATTTACTGGGGCGTGGGGGGGCGGGGAGGCGGAGGAGGTCGGTGGAAAGAGAGGTCTCGTGGGAAGGTGTATGGATCATATGTATTAGATTAGTGGCGCTAGAAGACGTTGTTTATTCAGTCTTGTCTGGCCACTACTTTCACAGATGACATCATCTTATTTACTCTCATGTTGCAATGGAAGCGCTACAGCTCATTTTAACAGTCTAAACCTCCCCTCTTATGGGGCAAGTGACCTTTGGTTGGTGCTCCGGCAGGATTGTCTTCCTAGATGTGTCATGCTAAGCTAACAGGAAGGAGGTTTGGATGTAAATGATGTGTGATGCTAAGCTAACAGGAAGAAGGTTTGGATGTGAAGGATGTGTCATGCTAAGCTAACAGGAAAAAGAGTTCGATGTAAACGATGTGTCATGCTAAGCTAACATTAAGAAGGTTTGGCTGTAAACGATGTGTCATGCTAAGCCTACAGGAAGAAGGTTTGGATGTAAAGGATGTGTCATGCTAAGCTAACAGGAAGAAGGTTTGGATGTAAAGGATGTGTCATGCTAAGCTAACAGGAAGAAGGTTTGGATGTAAACAATGTGTCATGCTAAGCTAACAGGAAGAAGGTTTGGATGTGAAGGATGTGTCATGCTAAGCTAACAGGAAGAAGAGTTTGATGTAAAGGATGTGTCATGCTAAGCTAACAGGAAGAAGGTTTGGATGTAAAGGATGTGTCGTGCTAAGCTAACAGGAAGAAGGTTTGGATGTAAAGGATGTGTCAAGCTAAGCTAACAGGAAGAAGGTTTGGATGTGAAGGATGTGTCATGCTAAGCTAACAGGAAGAAGGTTTGGATGTAAAGGATGTGTCATGCTAAGCTAACAGGAAGAAGGTTGGGATGTAAAGGATGTGTCATGCTAAGCTAACAGGATTTGGATGTAAACAATGTCATGCTAAGCTAACAGGAAGAAGGTTTGGATGTAGACCATGTGTTATGCTAAGCTAACAGGAAGAAGGTTTGGATGTGAAGGATGTGTCATGCTAAGCTAACAGGAAGAAGAGTTCGATGTAAACGATGTGTCATGCTAAGCTAACGGGAAGAAGGTTTGGATGTAAACGATGTGTCATGCTAAGCTAACGGGAAGAAGGTTTGGATGTAAACAACGTGTCATGCTAAGCTAAGAGGTCCTCCACACGCTACACGTGCAGGTGTTGTTTTACGTCAATCTGCCCCCCCCCCCCCCCCGGGCCTCATGTCCTCCCCTCTCCACTTCCTGTCCCACTGCCTGTGGCGTTGGCTTTCTCTGTTGCCGTTTGTTTAGATGGAGCGATAGCGGGGGGAAGTATATTTAGACAACATGTATTCCACTGTCTGAACACTGAGCTTAGGCGCTGATGGACAGACACGCTGGGAAAGACACACCGAGGGGACGAGAGAGACACGTGGCGGAGATAGTCCCCTCTCAAGAGGAAGGTGAGGATGAAGAGCAATCAGGGCGATAAGGAGACATGACGCGTGACTTCATGGCGTCCGCTTTTAGATCCCCCTCTCCTTTCCTGTCACTGTCTGCGGTCTAATCTCTCAAAGATAACTATGACAGCCCGCCCAAAGACGGGCAGGGTGGGAACTGGTCCTCTCCCTCTCGGTCTGTCCTCGTACCATACATGTACTGTACTGTACATAAGAAATACACATATACGGTAATCCCTCTTTTATCACAGTTAACTAGTTCTGGACCCCACCGTGATAAGTGAATTTCACCAAAGTAGGATATAAAGTGGAATATTTTGTAGTTAGAGCATTGGAAACCTGTTTAAATACACTAGAGCCTTGCAGACGTCAAATAACACCCCTATAGTCACCTTTACACTCCTGTTATGCAATATAGTAGATATAATCAGAGAAACTCAGCTATCGAAGACAAGTAATATTTTCCTGGTGTTTTTTCCGGAAATGCGGTGTTACTTTTAGGACACAGACCTTCCCAAAAGATCAACTTTTGTCCCGTCAGACCACTGAGTGTTTTCCCAAAGGTCTTGGGGGTCAAACCGCTACTCCTCCGCATCGAGAGGAGCCAGATGACCCGCGACCCAAACCGGATAAGCGGTAGAAGATGGATGGATGGATGGTTGGTTGGTCTTGGGGATCATCAAGATGTTTCTGGCAAAAACTGAGACCAGGCCTACTGTTCTTTGTTCTTTGAACTCTGCCATGCAGGCCGTCTTCTTCCGTATGATGGAGTAATGAACCCTGACCTGAACTGTTGTTGTGGGGTCTTTTGTGACCTCTCAGATGAGTCGTGGCTGCGCTCTGGGGGTCATTTTGGTTGGCCGGTTCAACACTGTTTGAGGATAATGGCTCTCACTGTGGTTTGCTGGAGTCCCAAAACTTGGATTTATACACTTTTCCACACTGATAGATGTCTGTTCATCTCCATTTATGTTTTAATGGAGGGGGGGCATCACCTCATCACGCAGGGCCATGTCGCTTTGGTGTCTCTATTGATTATCTTCGTGTTCTAGCAGCTGCTCCCTCGACACCTGACAAAGGATAGCAACGCGGGGCAGGCTAATATCCTGACAAACCATAAACGCTGTCATTATCCAGTCCCTCGCCAAATACCACTTCCTGAGCAAACACGCACACGCGGCCTCGTGTTCCTCCTGTATTTGGGATGGCCGTCGACCAGATGCCTGACTGGAATTGGGTGTGTGTATTCTGGAGCACTTGACAGATTTCACCTCACACACACACACACACGTCCACCGTACCTGAGCAGGTGTGTGTGCTGACTACTACTTTGGTATTTGAACTTTGCCCTTTCGTCTCAGCCATGGGTGAACCTCTTGACCCTGACAGCTCCATGCTCTCCATGCTCTCCGACATATCTCACTCCACCTTTTTCCATCCTCGTGGAGATTAAAAAGGACCCCCCCCTTTTTGTCATGCTTTGTTTATGGTATAGAGAATGTAAACATGCTGGGTATGTGCAGGGAATTGTGGGTAGCTTTGCGTTCATTTAACCGGGGAATATGATACACCGTTGAAAATGGCAATTTCAGGTGCAAAGTTTTGCCCCCCCCCCCCCCCCCCCCCCCCATCTGCAACTCAATCTGCAAGCCCTTCTGCCACCATGACCTCATGTCTGTAGCATCATCTCATACACACTTTTTTGGTGGACTTGAACCCCCATCGCACTTCCAGTCTATTACTGCCAAGAGAATTCCAATCTCCTGGACGCTTTCTTTCCAAGAATAAGTTCACCTTTGAAAGTCTTAAGATCGGATCTGATGCCTGATACCTTCTTCTTCACCCTTAGAAGATATTTGGTGTGATCATGATGTTGTTATATTTGGCTGTGTTGGTATGATTGGAGGTGAAATTGCTGAATCGGTGAATTTTGGGGTTTCTTAAAGGGGCTTTTTTCATTTTTCTGACCTCCAAATGCTGTTAGAATGTTGTGCTATCGTGCTAAATAAACTACGGCAAAGTTTCAGACACAAGTGTTTAAATGTGATCTACTCCTGCAATGTCGGGTATGGGATTTTTTAAAGACATTTGTCAAGCTGGACCACGAGTACTCCCCCCTGTGAGATATCCGTGTTCTCTCCCCTGCTTGCCTGCTGAAAGACAGACCTTTCGTTAGCTTTCTAGCCGCCGTCCAAACCGCATGGTTCCTCCCTCCTCGTCTGTGCTGTCATGGCACGGATATTTCACCATGAAGCATGAGCTCGTCACATCATAAATCTCACTGTTCCTCTCGCTTGCACAGGCGGGCATGTGTTGGGTGGATTGGGGGGGGGGGTGTTGTATGGTGGCTTTGGTGCCGTCAGGGGCATCATTTCCTGGCCACATGGAAACAAGGTGTTCACCTCTCTTAACCACGAGTGACTGGACCCTACATACTACAATCAATGCCTTTTTATGCCAATTTTGCCATTTTGGTTAGGAATAATCACTTGTATGATATTTAGTATTATATTTAGGACCACACAAGAATGATGTCATGTTAGAAACATCTTCATTTTTTACATCCTTGAAAAAAAAATGACCCCGTACAATAATAGAAAATGTGAGGATCCATTGTGTGTGGCATAAAAATGTTAAAAATGTGAACGGCATGATATCAAAAATATTTTTTTGAGTTATACCTGGAATATGAAATGATAACAATTTTGGGTTGGGGTAGTAACACAAAAACAAAAATTTCTTAAAATGTATAAAAGTTAAGTTAAAATGATATGATATCAAAAACATGTTTTTTGAGGAATACCTGGAATATGAAATGATAATTGTTTTTCGTATTGAAGATATTTCCGGTAAACAACCTGACCGGGTCATTTTTGCCCCACTTATGCATCTAAGGGTTAAGACACGAGGATGCCGAGGCAGATGATGCCGCTTGGAGCAGCTGCTCGAGTGCTGACGAGAACCATGTGCAGATCATCTTTGATCAAGCGTCATTCTAAACTGGATCCTTGCTCTCTGTGCCAGGAAAAATACATCTAACAGAGGCGATGTTGAATGCTGCTTGGACAAAAGTATTGGGACAGCCCCGCGTCACAAAAGATATCGCCAATTGGGGGTCAGGATGGACCTCCACGCACCGACGTTTTCCACCTTGGTCACATCCAGAAACATGGATCTGTAAGGTGCAGTGGCCAGGTGTCCCAATACTTTTGTCCATATGGTGTCCCTACAGAGTTGACCTTTGATTGACGTACGCCCCTGAGCTTTTATATCTGACTATGTATTGACCTCTTCTGATGTTTCCATGATGTCTTTCAGTGGGTCCAGACAAGCAGTGCGAGCTGACCTGCAGACCAGCAGGCTATCGCTTCTACGTACGCCAGGCCGAGAGGGTGCGAGACGGGACGCCTTGCTTCAACGTCACCTCCAACGACGTCTGCGTGGAAGGCCAATGTCTGGTGAGCACGCTGCTGCATTCTGATTGGCCTGTACACCGAGTCATCCAGTGGTAATGTTAGCATCATCGTCATACAGACCGACCAATGACTGCATGGACAGTGACTGAAAAGCCTCAATTTGGAAAACATTGAGTGACACAAACTCACGACCAATCTCTGGTGCTGCTACAGTATAATTGACATGTCGACCGACCAATGACTGCATGGACAGCACATTGTAATTGGCATTTGGACTGACCAATGACTGTTACAACAGTAATCGAAGAGCCTCAACTTGAAAAACAATGGGTGAGATCGCATGCAATCACTGGTGCTGCTACAGTGTAATTTACATGTAGACCGACCAATGACTGTTTCAACAGTAACCGAAGAGCCTCAACTTGAAAAACAATGGGTGAGGTTGCAAGCAATCACTGGTGCTGCTACAGTGTAATTGACATGTAGACCGACCAATGACTGTTTCAACAGTAACCGAAGAGCCTCAACTTGAAAAACACTGGGTGAGATTGCAAGCAATCATTGGTGCTGCTACATTATAATGGACATGTAGACCGTCCAATGACGGCATGGACAGTACATTGTAATTGGCATTTTGACTGACCAATGACTGTTTCAACAGTAACTGAAGAGTTACAACTTGAAAAACAATGGGTGAGGTCGCAAGCAATCACTGGTGCTGCTACAGTATAATGGACATTTAGACTGACCAATGACTGTCTGAACAATGGCCGAAAAGCCAATGACTGTGCAGGAAGGCGGGCTGAAAGAAAGTATGATGTAATGATTCTGAAATCCTGGATGTTCAGGTCCTAAAAAGTGCCCTCGTTCAACCTTTGCGTTTCTGGCATTGGGCTGGCTCGTAACTTTGAGATTTACGTGCAGAGCCGTGACCTAAACACTGACAATGGATGTTTTGTTCTTTTACAACCGCCCCCCCCATCCCATCCCATCTATTCTCCTCCCTCCTCTTTGCCAGACGGAGGGCTGCGACGGCACTCTGGGCTCCGGCTCGGTGATTGACAAATGTGGAGTTTGCGGTGGGCGGGACTCCTCCTGTCAAAAGGTGACGGGCAGCTTCCAAAATGTCACGGTTCCCCTTGGTTACCACAAGATCCTGGACATCCCGGCCGGGGCCACCTTCATTAACATCACAGAGAGACGAGCCAGCCCCAACTACCTGGGTGAGCCGCCATGACGGACGGATTGTTTTCTCTTCACTTCCTGTGTTTGCTGACACGACTTTTCCACGCACTTACCCCCCCCCCCCCAGCCATGAGGAGCGGGACCGGGGCTTCCGTGGTGAACGGGCGTTGGGCTGTGGACCCTCCGGGGGAATACCAAGCCGGGGGGACTACCTTCACCTACGCCCGGCCCAGAGCGCAGACAGAGGGGGAGGAAGAGAAAGGAGAGTCCCTGAGGGCCCCCGGCCCCACCAGCACTCAGCTCCAGCTCTACGTGAGTACACCCAGTGGAACTCCATGGGAAGACAGAAGCTGTTTGGCATCATCATGCACGGCCCCGGGCTAGGCTTCCCTTCTGTGTGTCAAGATCTCTGCCATAGACAACATTGTGTTAGCTTTTACTGGGATTATTTCACATTACTGATACAGACCGGCTAATAACAACCCCAACCTCAGGCCAAGAATTTATTCAAGAAACAGGAGTCATCCGCCCATTTCCATCCAGTCACTTCGGGGCGGGAGGCCGTGAAATTAGTAAAAAAAAAAACACCCCCAAAGTCCTGAGGACGTGGATCTCCACTTAAATCAGCTGCTTTAGTAGCGCCCCATTCCAAAGACATATTGGGGCAACACAGAAAGGAAACTCAAAAGGTGGACTTTTCAGAGAAAAATCTATTTTCTTTAAAAAAAAAAAAATTATATTAAAAAATAAATATTTTTCTATATTTTTTATATATAAAATATATTTATAAAATATTTATCAATTAAAAATTTTGGATATATTTTACATATATATTTTTTATTATTTTTTAAAAATATATATTTAAAATATATTTCAACTCAATTATAGTGTCCTTATTATGACCAAAAAGTCACATATTTAACAGAATACTTGAAAGAAATTTGAAAGAATATTGAAATAAAAAAGCAGTCTTCATGGAAACATCTCCAAATTTATAAAATTCATTTCCATATTCTTCCGCTTAACGGGGTCCAAGTTGCCGGGGGAGCAGTTTCAGACTTCCCCGGGAGGACACAAGGCGTTCCCAGGCCAGATGTGAGACCTAATGCCTAATCTCTAATCCCTCCAGCCTGTCCTCGATCTGCCCCCGGGGCCTTCTCCCAGCCGGGCATGCCCAGAACACCCCACCAGGGAGGCATCCGGAGTAGATTTCAAATGAATTAACCATGATTAATCACCACTATGTACTATATTATTGACTTACATCCTCTTATTAACCGTCAACCATGTACTATTCCTTTCCCATATTTAATATATCTGGGATATGAGGCCTTTTTCACGGTGAGACACCATCAGGCTGCACTGAGATACCATGCTAAAAAAGAAGTATGAAGCATGAAAAAGAAAGTCAACCCAGGCCAAGTCGGGCCCGTGGGTGTCGCCGCTTGGAGAACGTCACGGCCTCCACGCCTTCCAATTTCAAATCCCGTGTTTGCCTGCACCGTCTCTTATTTTTGCACACACAAATGTCACAGCCGAAATAGCACATCGAAAGAGGGTTTGCTGCCTGGGTATGTTTAGAAGACCTTGGCCATTTAGATCTTGGTACACGGCAGCCTGATGCTGTGGAAAAGTGAAGGTCACGTGTGTGTGCACGAGTGCTTCCCTTGGCCAGGACACTCCTGCAAAAGACATTTGGAATCTCAATTTTGTGCCTCTCTATGATTGAATGAGCATTTGACACTTAAACCCACATGGAGGTCCTCAATGGTCAACCACACTTCTCCGTATCGAAAGTTGTCTTGTTTACGATGGACGTGCTACAACAGAAAACAGTAAAACATCCAAATAAAGCTTTGATTGAAGCCTCCACAGAGTCCAGCGTGTGGGTGTGGCCCCCACATGATGATGGAAAGATCCAGTGGAAACGCCATCATCATTCACTTCCTCCACCCTTTATGTCCTGTTTTGGCCCGCAGATCATTTTCCACCAGCAGAACCCCGGCATCGACTATGAGTTCTACATCCCTGTGGAGAGGAAGGAGCCAGAGAGGCCGCCGGACCGGGAGACACCCAGGGAGATGCAATGGGAGAGGGCGCCGGCGAGGGCACCCCTTCGCAGTAAGTATCCCTGCACCTTCAATGATTTTTGGTCCACAAAAAAATAGACATCTCATAATTGGTAATGATTGGTCATCAAGCAGTGGCACCACCCATTATGGTGGTTCACTTAGCTGAACTGAACTGAACTGAACAACCAGTCCAGGGTGTACCCCGCCTCTCGTCTGGAGACAGCTTGGATAGGTTCCAGCATACCCGCGACCCTCCTGCTACATTTTCCTTTCCAATTTATCATGCACTCCAGATGATTGTTGAAGTATATGTTGTCATACGGTATCATTCATCCATCATTCATAGCAGAACACATATTGAATTCAAATGACTCACAACATTCCTCAAGTCCACATCTTTGGTCATGCTGATGGGTGTGGTTTTAGGTCAAGTGGGCGGGGTTATCACGCATGTGTGACCTACAGGGAAAGAAGGGCGGTTGTCATGAGACCATGAAGTCAGTCATTGGCCTCCACACCACGTACGTCTGCAGATGCTTCATGTGCCTTCTACCCCCCCCCCAGGTCCCCTCACCGTGTCAATAGAAGACCCTCCTCCTGCTCCTCCTCCGGTTTCCAGCCCTTCTTTCCCCTCCTCCTCCGTATTTTCACCTCCCTTGGCTGAACAATGGACCCCTGAGAGGTCGCGACCCCGGGCCTCTGCACCCAACAGGAACGCTCGGATCCCGCCTCGCACGGACCTGCCGCTGGACACTCAGCCGCCGTTCGTGTGGAGGAGAGGCGCTCTCTCCGAGTGTTCGGTTTCCTGCGGCAAAGGTCAGGTTGATCTGTTTTGTTGACATACACAAACCGTGCAAAAGTCTCTGGACGCCATGGCAACAACTTTAAAGCTTTGATTATTTACGGCGAACAATACCGCAACGCAAACATGGCGGCTTTTGGCCCGGCAGAGGCTGTTGCACTCATGGTTGGATGTCTCCCTCATGTGGCTGCATTGTGCAAGTACACCCATCATGTCTGATATTGTGCATCTTTCTCCTTCACAGGTTATCAATATCGGGACATTTTATGCATCAACCGCCATACGGACGAGGAAGTCCCAGACAGGAAGTGTGACTCCGCCGCCAAGCCCCTCCCAGAGGAGGAGCCTTGCAACACGCACGCCTGTCCACCATTGTGAGCAAATACTTCATTGTACCTATTATTAGTCCAACTCAAATTAATTCCAGCTGTTTTTCAAAAGACAGCCTCTTTAGTGGCGGCCATTTTAGACCATTTGGACTGATCTAATCATGGAACTTTCACTTTCACTTTGACACAAATATAATATTATATTATATATATAATATTATATATTATTATATTATATTATAATATATCATTCCAAGATGCTGTGAATATGTAATACCGCACACTAGTTACAAGGGGGCAGTAATGTTACTGTCATTTGGGTGAGACACACAAGCACCAGACCTGATCACCAAAACAACATGGCTGAATTGTCTCATAAGACACAATAAAAATCCCTGATACGAATACGAGCTACTGCTGAAACTCAATTCTTAATTCCTGACATCACTTCCAGGCTGCCCCCCCCAACCCCCCCACTGCACCGGAACACATTTACAGCAACACATATGAGTCTTATTTATGTCTTAAATGTCTTATTTTGTCTTAATCTCTTTACTGTATTGGATAGTGGCAGTGTCAAGGTGACCATAGGGGTGTTATTTTATGTCTAGTGAGCTCTAATGATGTTAAAAGGTGTATTTAGAAGGTTGTAAATAGCTTAACTACAGAAATCTTCCATTTCTAAATGAGGAACGCTATCCTGCACTTGGCCCGTATCGTGTGCGTCCAAGCCAATCTGTTTTCGTCTGTTTTCGTTGTGTGCTAACGTTTAGCTGGGAGGCCAGCGCTTGGTCAGAGTGCAGCGTCTCCTGCGGGCCCGGCATGCAGCAGCGTCAGCTCCAATGCAGGCAGAGTTTCGGGAACCGCTCCACCATGGTTCACCCCCAGCGGTGCGCCGACCTCACCCCGCCCGAGTCCACACAAGCCTGCCAGCTCCAGCTGTGCTCCCACTGGGAGGTCGGCTCCGACTGGAGCACGGTGAGTCAACATCGGCGCTCCGTGCTGCTCGGGTTTAAAATAATGTTTGTGTTCTCTCCGTTTCGCTTTCAAGAAGGCCTTTTCAAAGGAAAGCTGTTTCAGGACTTGAACACGGGTTTTATCAGGAAACCAAAGCATATTTGCTAAGTTGAGATGCTGTTTAAATTGGACCTTAGGCACCTGAGATAAGATAAGGCATTATGGGATGTAGAATAGGGAAAAGCATCAGCCGCTGGTTCCTGCCCTGGGACTGGGACTGGGCGGACGACCCCGGATCTACATGTGCAAATGATGGATTTGTCCTGTTCTTCAGTGCTCCGTGGACTGCGGGGTGGGCAGGAGGACGAGGAGCGTGCGTTGCGTCAGCGATCAAGGCAACGTGGTGAACGATAAAGAATGCAACTCCAGGATTCGGCCGATGGGGAGCGAGGAGTGCAACATGGGTCCCTGCGTGACCAACTGGTACTCGTCTGCCTGGTCCGGCGCGGTGAGTGGCCCCCCACGGTGAGTCAAGGGAAATTGCACGTCACGCTCGCTTTCGACGCGGTACTCCACTTTGCCACAGTGCTCGGCGCAATGCGGGCCAGGCGTGCAGAAGCGGGAGGTGGTGTGTCTGACGCGGGGAGGCCTCCGAGAGGGGGAGGGAGGCGGGGACGACTGTATCGGGGACAAACCGGCTGAGATGAAAGCTTGCAACGGGGGTCCCTGTGAGTCCGTCGTCATGTGGTACAGCAGCCCGTGGACACAGGTAAGAGTCCGCCGTCCTTCTTCCGTTGTGGCCACAAGCCGTCTGAGTGGACCTCCTCCAGAAGACCAGGGACATGTCCCCCACGTTGATGTTGTTGTTCCAGTGCAACGTTGCCTGTGGGAACGGAACCCAGCGACGAGACGTCATTTGCGTCCAAAAGAACGGGAACGACTTTACGGTGGTGCCATCAGATGAATGTGTGCAAATGGACAAACCCTCCGCCGTGCAGGAGTGTGAGATGGGAGAGTGCCAGGCCCAGTGGTTCACTACGGAGTGGAGCGCGGTAAGACCTTACGGATGCTCACAATATTCCAATGGAATGATTCTGGAAAAGATGGAAATCCTGCTTTTCTTGCCTCGACGTGTCCTTCAGTTGGTTTTATTCCATGTTTTTGTGCAGCTCTAATTAACAATCCCTTTGTGCTCTTAGTGCTCACGCTCGTGTGGAAAGGGTCTACAGATGAGGGAGGTCCGCTGTCTGAACCCAGACAGGAAGCACAGCCAGAAGTGTGACGCCAGCATCAAACCTGAACAAGAACAAATGTGTAACACCATACCCTGCAGTCCACAGGTTACAGGTTGGTTAGCACTCCGTTTCCTACTATACGGGTCGGTTAGCATAGCACTCGGTATGCTAGTTACCACACAGGTTGGTTAGCATAGCACTCGGTATGCTAGTTACCACACAGGTTGGTTAGCATAGCACTCGGTATGCTAGTTACCACACAGGTCGGTTAGCATAGCACTCGGTATGCTAGTTACCACACAGGTCGGTTAGCATAGCACTCGGTATGCTAGTTACCACACAGGTCGGTTAGCATAGCACTCGGTATGCTAGTTACCACACAGGTTGGTTAGCATAGCACTCGGTATGCTAGTTACCACACAGGTCGGTTAGCATAGCACTCGGTATGCTAGTTACCACACAGGTTGGTTAGCATAGCACTCGGTATGCTAGTTACCACACAGGTTGGTTAGCATAGCACTCGGTATGCTACCACACAGGTTGGTTAGCATAGCACTTGGTATGCTATCAAACAGATTGGTTAGCACTCAGCATGCTAAGACACAGTTAGGTTAGCATTCAATATGCTACCATACAAGTTGGTTAGCACTCAGCATGCTACCACACCAGTAGGTTAGAATAGCACTTGGTATGCTACCACACAGGTTGGTTAGCACTCAGTTTCCTACTACAATGGGTCGGTTAGCATAGCACTCAGTATGCTACCACACAAGTTGGTTAGCATAGCACTCAGCATGCTACCACACAGGTTGGTTAGCATAGCACTCAGCATGCTACCACGCAGGTTGGTTAGCATAGCACTCGGCATGCTGCCACGCAGGTTGGTTAGCATAGCACTCGGCATGCTGCCACGCAGGTTGGTTAGCATAGCACTCGGTATGCTACCACACAGATTGGTTAGCACTCAGCATGCTACCACACAGGTAGGTTAGCATTCAATATGCTACCATACAAGTTGGTTGGCACTCAGCATGCTACCACACACGTAGGTTAGCATGGCACTCAGCATGCTATCACACAGGTAGGTTAGCATTCAATATGCTACCATACAAGTTGGTTAGCACTCAGCATGCTACCACACATGTAGGTTAGCATAGCACTCGGCATGCTACCACACAGGCTGGTTAGCATAGCACTCGGTATGCTAGTTACCACACAGGTCGGTTAGCATAGCACTCGGTATGCTAGTTACCACACAGGTCGGTTAGCATAGCACTCGGTATGCTAGTTACCACACAGGTCGGTTAGCATAGCACTCGGTATGCTAGTTACCACACAGGTTGGTTAGCATAGCACTCGGTATGCTAGTTACCACACAGGTCGGTTAGCATAGCACTCGGTATGCTAGTTACCACACAGGTTGGTTAGCATAGCACTCGGTATGCTAGTTACCACACAGGTCGGTTAGCATAGCACTCGGTATGCTAGTTACCACACAGGTTGGTTAGCATAGCACTCGGTATGCTAGTTACCACACAGGTTGGTTAGCATAGCACTCGGTATGCTAGTTACCACACAGGTTGGTTAGCATAGCACTCGGTATGCTACCACACAGGTTGGTTAGCATAGCACTCAGCATGCTATCAAACAGATTGGTTAGCACTCAGCATGCTACCACACAGGTTGGTTAGCATAGCACTCATTATGCTACCACACCAGTAGGTTAGCATAGCACTTGGCATGCTACCACACAGGTTGGTTAGCACTCAGTTTCCTACTACAATGGGTCGGTTAGCATAGCACTCAGTATGCTACCACACAAGTTGGTTAGCATAGCACTCAGCATGCTACCACACAGGTTGGTTAGCATAGCACTTGGCATGATACCACACATGTAGGTTAGCATAGCACTCGGCATGCTACCACACAGGTTGGTTAGCATAGCACTCGGCATGCTACCACACAGGTTGGTTAGCATAGCACTCGGCATGCTACCACACAGGTTGGTTAGCATAGCACTCGGCATGATACCACACAGGTTGGTTAGCATAGCACTCGGCATGCTACCACACAGGCTGGTTAGCATAGCACTCGGCATGCTACCACACAGGTTGGTTAGCATAGCACTCGGCATGCTACCACACAGGTTGGTTAGCATAGCACTCGGCATGCTACCACACAGGCTGGTTAGCACTACGTTTCCTACTACCATTCCTGTACGCATGGTAGAAACGCCGCTTGTCTTGTTGTTCTTCTGCCAGATGAGAACTGCAAGGACCGCCGACACAACTGCGTGATGGTGGTCCAGGCCCGACTATGCGTCTACTCCTACTATAAGACGGCGTGCTGCGCCTCCTGCACGCACAGCGCCCAGCGTGCCAAGAGACACTGACGGGCCGGTCGCCGGCAGCCCCTGGCGGTTTGCCGTGAAGAACGTAGCCTGGAGTCACCGCCCCCTAGACGTGGGCGGAGTAGAGCACCTATCTAGCATTTAGTCCTTCTCCTTCAGGTAACAACACTGTGGAAGCAGTCCCGTTTAGAGCCACTTTAGCGTGTCAGGCAGGACCCGTTTAAGGGATGGTGCTCATCGCTTGCGAAAGATTCCCCCTTAACTTCCAGGATCTGCCCCAGCGAGCCGTGCCACTCGCTGTAGGACAGGACCTCCAGCAGCGTATGTATTTCTATACCTCCCTTTCAGCCATATTGGCTCCAATATAGCCGCTATACGCTCCATTACACTCCAAGGATTCAATGTTCATGTCTTGTTTGCTCGCCAAAAATACTCCCTTGAAGTGCCACTGTAGTTTAAACAACAAAAACGATAAACCAAAGGAATGGGCTGACCAAATATGGGCATAAGGAAGCCGCTGCTAAACACAGCTGAAAGCGTGAGGGGCTTTCATTTTAAGAATATTCCAAAATCATTCCCACTTAAAATCCTGACATGATTCACCATTTTGATTGTATTCTTTGGAATTCTACTCTACATTGTTCCGCTTTTGAAAGCCAATGGTACATTCCCAAAATGGCATTTATAGTTGATGGCGTTAGCCACGACAAACCAGCTCGCCGCTCAGCATCATTTCCTAGTGACGTCATCGGCATCACACACCGCTCACTAAAACAAAGTCAACAAACGCATCGTCGACTCGGTTCAGTATATTTTCCATCAAAATAGTAGCCGTGCCAAAATGATGCGTTGCTGCTGGATGTTCATAGTATCCCAGCATTAATGAAAGTTTGTTTTCTTGTATGAATGGACGAAGAAAATGTAGAGAATGATGATGACTGCTTTGAAGGAACGCCTCTACAAGAAGCATTTGGCTCATTTTCATAAATTCACCGTTTGCTTTCAAAAATGAAACCATATCAAACATTTTAAAGTACCATTAAGAAATCATGTCAGGTAACCTTTAAATCACTTTTGGAAACGTACCTTTCGGAACGTCTTATTCCAGCAAGACTAACTACTGTCCTAAAACAACAATGGTCTACAAACACCCGGTAGCATGCTAGCATTTTGTGCTAGCATGCTAAAGCGCTGATCCCCCCCGGCCTGAGAGGAGACGATGAATGTGTACTTTGGATGAAATACTCAGCATGACAAAACCTGTGTGTATATATACTGTATACTGTACGTGTGTGTGAGTATGCGCATCTTTGTCTTTTTGTACTTTTCACACAAAATCAGCACCCCCCCCCCACACACACACACACACACACTGTGAGGGATCTGTATATTTGTCAAATATTATCCGAATGTGTATAATAAGATGTGAACGTAGCAGGCGCTTATATTTTTGAAAGACTGAATTTGTTCCCGCCTATATGACTTTAAGAAGAGAATCCTCTATTGACTTTTATATCTGTGACTCAGTCGCTCTTTGTCTCTAACCCTCATGGTGGCGTTATATTTGAAAAAAAAAAAAGTAATTTATCAGTATCAAAATAAGCTGTAATTTATTTTTGTCCTTCTCACCACCGGAGTTTATTACTCTTAGAAATCCACTCATTTTTTCCACATCTTAGTAGCAGCAGAAATACAAAATTAACTCAATAAAAGTCAAACAACACATGAATGAGTTGATTGTGTCCGATACAAGAGGGTGTTATTACCATTGGGGCCACTGGGCGGCGCCATCGAGTCATAATGTGCTTGGACACGTGACGAGCATCTTCTGGGAGTTAATGACTGCCTAAGATGGTCTTGGTGACATGTTTTTACTGTTTTATTGGACTTGGGTAGTCATCTCAAAAGCACTGCTGGCTAATACTGGATTCAGGAAATTTACTTCAATTTACTTCTTTACTTGTACTCGTGTTTATCATATTTGGTGTACGACCCCCTGCATATAAAACAAAGATAAATATCTTACTAAAGATAAATAACTTTATTTTGTTTTCATGATAATACCATTTTACCTATTTCTTCAGCATACTACCTTTGTTTCCTCGTAAATGTACAATGTCAGTCATAAATTGGTTTTGTTTCTAAAAAAATATATAAATATTATATCTATAAAAAATTATATTTAATTATTATATAATTATTATATATATAATATTATATTATTATTATATAATTATTTATTATTTATTTAATAATTATTATATATATATATTATTTTAGGCAAAATGTATTTTGTAAATTCACTAAAATTAAGACAAAAAATACCTATTTTTCTTCTCTTTGTAATCATAAAAATCTTTTTTATTGTTGATTTTGTACTTTTTTTCCTCAAAAGGGTATGTCATTTTTAATCTTCCTGGGATTATGACTTTAAAAAATTGTAACTTTCTCAATTATACAACATTTTCTTGAATATATACTTTTTTCTTTGAAAATGCAGAGCTGTTTTTCTCCAAAAATATCACTTTTTACTTCGAAAAATTTTTTTTTGTTTCTTGGAAAAATAAGAATTTTTTTTGTGCCCCCAAAAAAGTCGAGAAAACCTCTGTGCAGCGCAGGTCTGCAAGCTGTAATCCAAGCCGACCCTAAGGCAGCTACACAATCCTTCACCCAGCAACCCCTGGCCTTCCTGGGGAAACAAAGCAGTGGTGTCCATAGTGTGGCGCAGGGGCCATCTGTGGACGATGGCTGAAATAAAATGAAGAAAAAGCAAACGTGGCAAGAGTGGGTGTGCCCCGAGTGGCCCGTGCATGCAAACTTGGAAGTGTTGATTGGTGGCTTAACTTATCGGATGGCGTGCGGCCCTCTCCGCCTGAGCGCAGGCCACCTCCTCGGGGCTTGGCGTGCCAAGCTTGGCGTGCCTGTGCCGGGTGCCGAGGGACGCCTCTGGTGTAGTGATGTACATGCGAGGCGGCCAGCGTGGATGTATGCCGGGCTGATGCTGATGCTGATGCTGATGCTGACGCTGGCCGAGGGCAGGAGGCGAGGCGGGCGAGGCGGGCAGATGGCGACCTTTTGGGGGTAAATTACCATCAACCCTCTCACTCTTTTTTTTTCACACCAAGACTCACGCATGCATACGTGCACACGCGTGTACGTCAGGTTTGTTGTGGATTTAGGTGTCCTCCTTTTCTCCACCCCCCCCCCACCCCCACCCCATTGAGTCAAACACCACAACTGAGTGCAAAAGTAGGCCAGCACGCCCCCCCCCCCCCTCCTCTTTTCTTTTTCGTCATGTATTACTCAGAGTGGGTGTGAGCGTGATTTCCTCTCTCTGGCGTGAGCAGCTGGAGTCGTCGTGAGCGCGTACACGCGCGTCGTCGTCGTCGGGGGCGCGCCTGGGCTGGAAGTCAGGAAGCGTATAGTTTCAGCACCAAGGCCAGGGCTCCAGGCTGGAACAATAGGCGAACCTCCGCGCCTAAGGCAGCGTCTGCCAATTTTCACCCGCAAAATAACATAGAGCTCCTCGTGTTTTCATGTTCAATGATTGTGACAATTAGCATAAGCAATAAATACTTTGTTTGTCAAACAGTATCTACGATTGACATGTCAATCTTTGCAGGGAAAGCATTGTCTTATATTTTTGACTAACCTTATTTATTGCTTAATGCAGGGATGTCCACAGTGGGCCATGGGGGTCATTTTTGTCTTATTTTGCCCCTTATGTTATATTATAGTTTTACAATATTTATATTTTATAATATTAATAAGGCATGTTATCAGATAAGACGCTAATTTGCTTTAGCACTAATAACACAAAGCTAAGACCCTCCCTTACATACGTAGACAATCTATGATCATGTGCAGCGTCACACTCCTGAGTATTTTTGAAGACTTTGTCCCCCCCAAAGAAAAATAGTTTTTCTTCTGAAAACAAACAAGAGTATTTTATAATTTTTTTAACAATCGTTTTCCCTTTCAAAGCATGCAGCAAAATTCTATACGTTTAATAGTTTTACACAGGTACTTAAATTGTTGTTGAATCGGTTTGAAAGAAAAGATATTGTTAATCTGGATTTGATATGTATATTTAGGCAGAAGGGGTTTTAAAAGACTGACTTGTTTAAAATGGAAACTTTTTTTAACATATAAAATGCCGACATCAGTTTTGATTTTTTACAGCTAGATCATTCAAAATGGAATCCATAACAAGTTTAGTTTGCGTGTAAATGGGACATATTTGATGACGGTCCCTGGAGGACGTCACTCGGCTGTCAGGTTTACGTAGGGGGAGGGGCGGAGAGAGAGAGCGCGAGAGAGGGAGAGCGAGAGGGGGAGAGAGAGAGAGAGAGAGAGAGAGAGAGTGTATTCTACCGGCGGGCTGGCGACGTGAAAGGAAACACACATTGAACGTAGGACGGCCGAGACGAAAGCAAAAAGGCAGAAGAAATCAAGCTCGTTTAAAAAGTCCCAACAACAACGACGAGACCGCCAGAGAGAGCCACACTATTTACACCAATTCCGCCCGTCGTCAGTCGTTTGTCATCAATTAGCCGTCAAATCAAGCTAGCGCTGCGCGAGACACTTTAGCATTTTTGCTTGTTGGTTTTCCGGTAAAAAGAAAGCTGAAGAAAGCTCTCTCAACTCCTAGAGCCACTTATTCCTTCCTTGCTTTGCGAAGACAACCTGTAGTATCTTAGAAGGAGGTGGAGAAGAAGAAAGAGGAGGAGGAGGAGTAGAGGGAGGCACAAAGAGAGGAGAGCATCCACAGAGGAAGAAGAGGAGGACTCGTACTCGCATCCTTCTTTTGCATTTGGGACAATCTTCACCATTCACCTGCAACAAGAGGTAAGACTACAAATGTGTGTGTGTGTGTGTGTGTGTGTAGGAAAGGCAGGAGGGGGTCTGGGACAAAGAGCAAAGGGAGCCCCCTCCTTCCCACCCACCCCCCCACATGACATCCGTGTTGTAACCTACAGCTGCCTAAACAAAGAAGCCCCTCCGATGCCATGATTCAGCCCCCCCATCATGTTGTGTATGCCCTCTGTTCCTCTGTAGGGATCCACGGGGCCGCCGCCGCCGCCGCCGCCGCTGCTGCTGCTGCTTCCTCCTTACCTTCACAGGTAATTTCACACTATTTGCCATGAATAGGAATTTGTTCAGGAACATTGTCTTCTGATTGGCTGGTTGCGATTTGCATCACTCTTGGAGCACAAGCTCTTTGTCATCAGCAGGCACGTCTGTAAACACGCCATCTAGACCACAATGCTTTGCTCTCCATCCGCAAGATATCCTCATTTTGGAGATATGAAGTAAAGAACACGGGGGGGTCCAAACTTTCCCACAGACGATCACAGCAAAGGATGCGTTTGACATTTTGAACACCAACCCATGCAGATATGCTAACAGCTTTTAAAGAGAAAGCGGCTAGCAGCTATGTTGCTATGCTATGGGGGTGCTATGGGGGTGCTATGGGGGTGCAATGGGGGTGCAATGGGGGCCACATAAGATGAGATGATGCTTTTGGTTCTCAATCACGCAAAATACCAAAGACCTACTTTGCTTTTTAAAAATGATGGTTTCATCCGAAACAAAAACAAACAATAACACAAACATGCTCGTGAGTATTTGGAGTACGCAGAGTAAGCTCAAAGTACCACAAGTACATTGGCGTCGATGACACCGGTTATACACTTTTTCACTTGAAATGGTGCTTTTTTTCTCAAAAAAAAAATTTTTTTTTGACTTATTATCAAAAATATACACATTTTTGGAGAATGAATAAAGGTAAAATTTGATGGAAGATAATTTTTTTTCATTAAAATGACAACCCATGTTGACATGCTAACAGAAAAAAATATTATAAAATTATGATGATATAAAAATGATCCCAAAAAGTTCCCAAAAATTATAAATATGTACAGAAAAAGTTATTTATTTGCTTCCTGGGTGACAAAGTAGCTTATTACATTTTTCTTTTCTGCTGTTGTGTTTCAAGTTTACATGGACTGTCTTCTGGACATTGTTTTTCCATCCCATAATATTTGGACTCTATTCTCCTCACAACCAACTTACTTTTTAGCATATTATAATTTTTTTATTTTTTTTGTGCGGCTTTTATTCATTTTTTTGTTGACTTATATTTTTGTGGGCTGCAAATAACCCCTGGGCCGCACTTTGGACACCCCTGGCAGAAGACATCAAGGATGCTGATGAATGAAACACAACAAAGGAAGAGGAAATAAGTACGTCTCAAGCCGGCTAGCATCTTACGAGACTAGCTATTATTGAACATTTTTGTCATAAAGCAGCCCCCCCCCCCAATACAGTATTTATGTTGTCACCAGTTTCCACGGCTAATGCTTCCTAAGGCTCCATTACAGGGCATCAACATCTTAGTCCCACCCCTTCCCCACCTGTCAGTCCGTTCACTTCCTGTGCTTTTGTCCCCTTTTCCAATGAGAATGTTTGATGGCGTTTGTGGATGACTCGGGCTGATTCAGTCCCGGAGGAAGAACCAGACTCATCCGATCCAAGATCATCGAGGATAACCAGTATCTTCTGTTGACATTTCAGGTCCACCTGCTCCTCTTCAGGGGGGTACCTGCCTCTGAATTGTTCCCGGCCCCCCCGCCGCCCCTCTGCTCCGTCCCGATGAAGGAGGCCGACGCCATCAAGCTTTTCGTGGGGCAGATTCCCCGGAATCTGGAGGAGAAGGACCTCAAGCCCATCTTTGAGCAGTTTGGCAAGATCTACGAGCTCACTGTGATTAAGGACAAATACACCGGCATGCACAAAGGTGGGTCTCGGCCCTACGACTAGTAGAGCGACAGAGCGAGAAAGAGAGCGAGAGAGACGAGGGGGGGGTGAATTTTCACAGCCTTGATTGTCACATATCACCATGGCAACAGTCACACCTCCTCTGGTCTCCATCTCCTGCAGCAGGAGCGTCTGCAGATACACAAGATGTGTCGTTTCCCAACACGCTGGACTTGTAGAGAAGCACACACAGTGTGTGTGTGTGTGTGTGTGTGTGTCATGAAGCAGATTAGGCCGCATGCTCCAATCAGTTTAATGGGCCTGTAAGCCAGCGTGATACAAGAGAAAGAATCTGCTGTTTCTCGAATCCTCTCGGCCACATTAAGCTCCTCTTAAAAGCAACGAGATGGACCATAAGATGCTTGTGTGTGTGTCTCTGTGTGTGTGTCTTGTTCTTATTAACATATTTGTCATGTACCCCCCCCCCCCCCCCCCCGTCCCTTCCCTTCCCTTCCCCGCTCTTTGTGAACGTCCTAATCGTCGCCTCTTGTCTTCTTAACTCCATCAGCCTGTCTGTCAACGGGATGCTAACCTGCTGCTAATCTTGTTGTCTTAGTGCTGGTGACAGGTGTAGTAAACGGCTGCGGCCCTCCCTCACACACACAGACACAGGTACAGCCCATAGGAGAGCAGTGGGCGGGGTTGGGGGGGGTGTATTTGGAGTGATCGTGAGGCATGCCTAGTGGTTGCTACTTTCTATATTTCTATATTTCTATATTTAAAAGCGTGCCGAGCCCGTGAGGCCTTGTTAGCCCCTGCGCACACGTCTGTGGTGCTGTCATGTGTGCTGACTCGTGCCGTGCCGTTTTCTGAGATGTGACGTGTGCCGTGGAGTGTCCTCTGCTCTTAAAGTGCATCATCATGGTGTTGTTAGGCTCTAGTTGCAGTTGCATGAATATTTATATTTGTAACCCCTGGCGCTATGAGCCCTGCAATAATTCATGGCAGCTGACAAGTAATCAGGGAGGGCAAATCCTGCATTCAATGATTTAGATGCTGTGGTATTATATACTCTGTGTCTAGTTGTACTGTAGGTGGTGGGGTGCCGAGACTTAAGTGGAGAGTGATGAATATTTGAGCCCCTCCTGGCCCGCTATACCTTAACTCCCATCCCTTCTCTCCCCTCGCTTTTTCTCTGTGTGACAGGATGTGCGTTTCTGACGTACTGTGCCAGAGAGTCTGCACTCAAAGCCCAGAGCGCCCTACACGAGCAGAAAACGCTACCGGGGGTAAGTGCGCATCACACGCTCCAGACGGGGCACCCTTCATGACGACATGCAACCCACATGCATATAGGCGCCGCACGTACACACAGCATCATTGGAATCATTTGGGATAGGCTCCGGCTCACCCCTGAATGGGATCCGTGGTGCCCTATAAAACCTTGTTGGCAATGTTTTAAGGGGGGGTCCCCCGTCCCATGTTGATATTGCATATCAGTAGCAGCAGAAAATGAATACGGTGGAGCCTCTGTCACGGATAATTGTTCCCAACCCAGTCCAACCATGAGGGAATTTTCACAGTAGGATTCGATACTCATGAGCATAGAAAGGTTTTTAACATGATTAGAGCCCTGTAGACATGAAATAACACCCCTATAGTCGCTTTTACACGCATAGTTCCGAATATAATTGCAGTGATAGGTGAATTTTAACATGATTAGAGCCCTGTAGACATGAAATAACACCCCTATAGTCGCTTTTACACGCATAGTTCCGAATATAATTGCCGTGATAGGTGAAGTTTAACACGATTAGAGCCCTGTAGACATGAAATAACACCCCTATAGTCGCTTTTACACGCGTAGTTCTGAATATAATCAACGTGATAGGTGAATTTTAACATGATTAGAGCCCTGTAGGCATTAAATAACACCCTTATAGTCGCTTTTACACGCGTAGTTCTGAATATAATCAACGTGATAGGTGAATTTTAACATGATTAGAGCCCTGTAGGCATGAAATAACACCCCTATAGTCACTTTTACACGCGTAGTTCTGAATATAATGGACGTGATAGGTGAATTTTAACATGATTAGAGCCCTGTAGGCATGAAATAACACCCCTATAGTCACTTTTACACGCGTAGTTCTGAATATAATGGACGTGATAGGTGAATTTTAACATGATTAGAGCCCTATAGGCATGAAATAACACCCCTATAGTCACTTTTACACGCATAGTTCCAAATTTAATTGCCGTGATAGATGAAAATAAAATGCGTTAGCATTGGGAAAGTTCCTTGATGTTGTTGTAGTATATCGAACGTAATGTGGGTCCATCATCCCATCATCCTTCCTCACTATGTCACTTGACAGCACAGATACAAAGATGGACACTGCTGGCTTGTTTACACCCCATTGCACACCTCTTATGCGCAGGCTACGGCATCTCTGAGGCGACACAAGAGGCAGCATACGTAGCAATCTAGCCCGCTAACTAGTTAGCTCCAAATTATTATTTATTCTCAACTTAAGAATAGATTTAAAACTGAGTGGGGGACAAGGACAAAGTAAGAAACCAAACCACTTCCACACAAAACGGGAGGAGAATTTTAGTTAGGTAAATTGGCCACTTCAAATATGTATATAAAATTCTATATGTGCCCTGGGATTGGCTGGCCACCAGTCTGAGGTGGACCCCGCCTTGGGATAGGCTCCGGCATAGGAAATAAAAACTGGAAGTTACCCAGCATGCATTGCGGGTGAAGCATTTGGCTAAAATAGTATTATTATTTCCGGTGCGGTGCAGTGACCTTATGTGTTCCACGTGTTGCCCCGTGAGTGAGTGAGGGAGGGGGTTTGTTTTGATGACCTGTTGTTTGTGTTAATGGTGTCAAATTGACATTTTGACATTGGCTAATTGGTGGTTAGTGAAGGCAACCCCCCCCCGAATAGCGGGGATGTGCAGTATGGTAAAATGTCTACCCACATGCACCAAAACAACATGGCGTGTGTGTTATTGGAAGTTGCGCTGCCATTAATAACAACGTGACATCGCCGGGCAGCCAGCAGGCGTCTCGCTGCTAAGGACAAACACTGGCTTTTCCCAGGGGACACAAAGGGGACTTGGTGAGCATCATCATCATCTCCATTTCACCATCCCTCTCAGTCTGTCCATCTCCGTGCCCCCCCCCCACGTTAGCCTCCGGTGATAGCTGCCGCCTGGAGACTGTGTGTAATTAATGTGGCCATTCCCCTTTGTCTCATCCCGGTCTCCCTCGGTCTCTGGTGAGGGATTGTGTGCAGGGCTAGGACACTCTTCATTATGGATGGGCTCCGTGTCTGTCTCATACGCTGTACTTCCCTGTCACTCCCTCTCTGTTTTCTCGCTCGCTCGCTCGCTCGCCCGCTTCCCGCTGACCTGATTTCCAGCGCAGTCAAAAACGGATTTTACACTAACTCTTTGAAATACTTAGCATTATTTTAACCCCGTTTTTTCCTGCCGGGAGACTCCGTGGGAGCCATGTGGGAATGACATTTACCTTCCTTATCCACACCTATTTGTGACCGTTAGAAGAGAACCCCCCCCCAAACCCCCCCAACACACACCCCGAGCCCGCTCTCAATATCATTCCGGCCGTGTCGCCTCGCCGCTGATCAGAGTTTCAGTTCCCGCAACTTCTCCGCAGGCAAGGATGCTGATAAGATCTCTCTGTGAAAATGGTTGGAGCCTGAATAAAAACGCTGTGGGGGGGGGGGGGGTGTCGACACACACACACACACACAGCAGAATGTAATCCCTGCATTTCTATATGCAGTATATACTATATACAGTACTACACGCCATCACCCCCGTGTGCTAGCACAGCAAGTTAACTGTGGCGTTAATCCAATTAGAGCCCTCTGAGGGCGATGACCTTTATGTAAAAATCATTTCCTAACTGTCTGCCCCCCCCACCCCCCCATGCTGCCCTATGTGTCCTTTGACTCATCCTCTGACCTTTCTCTCTCATGACATGCACAACTGGTGTGCCGCAGCCCCAGAGAGTTCTTATTTATATTTTACATACGCAAACGCTTACAGTCCGCTCACGCATGCAGCGGAACCTCCAAAGTCAAACACAATCGGTTTCAAGATGCTGCTTCATTAAATGGGACACATGATGCTCTTTTTTGTGGACTCCTATAGAGCAGCTACGCACAATAACCAGCATACAAAGCTTTGTAGTCCTTCCAGAATCTGCGCCTATTCAGATAGATTTCTTTGGATTGGGTGGATCCCGGTCTGTGTTTGATTTATTCCACCCACATATAAAACCATTCCAAATGCATAGACATGATGACTGAACGGGAGAAATTACATTTAAGGTTACTTTTACCTTCGCTGAAGACGTGACCGGTCCCAAAGACCCAAGGTGGCAGCGAGATCAACCGCTAGCTACCAACACATGATTGTCCCAATGTTCATGTATCCCCTTCAGTCATCTTTTCTATGTATTCATACGCATTTCCAATTCTAATTCTATCATTGTAAAACTCTAAAAACATGTTTTGTGTGAACATTTTCGGGTTTCTGGAACAAATGGATTGGATTTCCATGACTTCTTACGGGAAATGGATTTGGTTAGAGTGGGACCTTCTGGAAGGCTCCAAAACAAATGTGATGTTAGTTGTTACTCTAATTGTTTTGCTGTAGGCCACCGCCCTCAGATGGCTACCGAGCCGGACTTTGGACACCGCTGGTTAAGATACTTACTGGTGATTTGTTTTCTTGCTTCCGCTATAAATGTGCTAGCGTGTTCTTGCACCCACGTGTCTGAGACTTGGCTTGTGTTGACGTTAAAATGTTGCATGATGATGAGATCCCGTAGGATTATACTATATGTATGCATTTTTTTTCATAAAGGACAAATTGCCATCTCGGCTAAAACTTTTCCAGGAGCTCTGACGTTTCCTTTTAAGATTTATTCCTGCCATCGCATGTCACCCTTTTTCATTGTACCCCCTCGGACCGGATTTAGACAATTTATCCTGCTCTTCACATATCATCCCTCTGTCATGTTCTTTTCATCTCCTCCATATTCATCCCTATATATTTCCCCTCTACGCCTCCCCCTTCCCTGCTTTTATCTTCTTTATCTCATTCAAATCCCCTCCGTCCTCTCTTTATGTTCCACCGGAATATTGCTGAATATACGCCCCCCCACAACCCTTCTTTCAAATATCTCCGTGGTATCCCTTCTTGCCGCTTCTTCTGCTAATGTCTTTTTACTCCTTCTACCCCCCCCCCAACATGGCTGCACACGCACGCTTCCTCCTCCCATTCTCATTTCACAGTCATTTATGGTGACCCTTCTCCTAAGTCCCCCCCCATACCCTTCCTTTCATTTCCCCTCCTCTTGATTAGTTGACCCTTTTGACCGTTTCACACCCTCTTCCTCGCTCCTCCGCTCCTCTTCCTCCCCAGCCCCACTTGTTAAGCCGCTTGATTAGTTTCTCACCAACTCATTTTCATCGTCACATCCTGCAGGCTCATGGCGGAGCGAGCTCGAGTGTGCACGTGTGAGCGCGTGCACGCGTGAGTGCGTGCGGTCAAAAAGGGTGTCTCGGGATGTGGAGCGTCAAGGGTTCCCTGTGAATGAAAAGACATGCAGATAGACCTGCTGACGGGATTTAACCGCCATTTAAAGGCTGGCAAACTAGCGCTTAAGTGCGCCACGCCAGCGCCATCGCCAGCGCCATCGCCAGCGCCATCGCCACAACCTGCAGGCGGGGAGATGAGGAAATAAGAAAGAGGGAGCAGATGGACAGATGGCCAACAGAGCAAGCTGCGCCTTTTGTTTACTTGTGAGGAAATAAAAGCTCACGGGGAGATTTGGTGATGTTTGCCATATTTGATACAAAGCCCAGATTACCTCCCTCCCATCTCAACGTTACGTCTGCTCTATGTTCAATTCAACAACTTTCTACTTGTCAAAATCTTAGAAAATCTGACTGGGTCGGAAATTTCACGTCGACAAAACCCGTCGGTCTTGGCCAAAGTCCAGCCCATCATACGCAAACCTTATGTGAGACCGTCTTTCTCTGTTCTAAAGATATAAAAACAGCTAAAAAGTAGCCAACAGCGCTCCATTTCCATCATGTGATCTGCATGTTAACCCAGCTACAGCGCCACGCCCAACAGCCACTAGCCATTTAGCGACTAGCTTCACCCCGCACTCGCTCGCATTGCGTCAGGACGCTAGCGACAGTCAACGCTACATATCGGAGCTGCCGCCACTGCTGCTGGGTTTTTGTTTTCGAGTTGTTTTCCAAGCTGAATGGGTGTGTTCCAGGACTAACTGCCTCTTTTTAGCTGTTTTTATATCTTTAGAATGCAGAGAAACGAGAATACATAACGATTGGGGCTTTTCCTTGAAGCGCAGCCTTGGTAGTGATTGGAAGAACTCAGTGGACCAGGACCTGAGGACTGAGGCCTGGCAGTCTGTTTCCAAGGTCAGAGCTCAGAGCTCTCGTCAACAAATTCAAGGGGGTCTGTCTCCGAGCTGTAAAGGTTTCTAGGATGAGCATTAGAGGACATGAAGTTCCCGTAGAGTCCTTGGGACTGGTTGGCCGACAGCAGGGAGACCTAAAGCGGAATGCTGCTTTTGCTGGAGGTTTGCTTTGATTTCGAGGAAACGGTGTTTGTTTGTATGACAACAGCATGTATGGAGCTGTATTAATAATTCCACTAGCGTCATCTCCAAAGTCAAGCACAATCTGCTCCGTGATCAGTTACTCTCATTTGGAAACCAATTTTCCCCCAGGAAATCACGTAATCAGTTCCGGCCTCAAACTGCCACCGTCATAACATCATGAAGAAATGTGCAGGCAACATTTCAGGATGCTTAACTCGTCCTTCCAAAGCCGTCCCTCTCGGTAGCGGACATTTTTGATGACTTTTCAGAAGTAAAGCCAAAGAAAAACCAAAACACACTTAATCCTTTAAGTCACACGTGTCAAAGTCCGGAGACCAGATGTGGCCTATGGGCCGTTGTGTAGTAGTACTCTGCAAGCCAATACTACTAATGATTACTACTATAAGTTGCCTTTGTGTAGGTTATATACTGACATGGACTCCATGAGATTTTCAGTTTGCTTTGAGCTTATTTTGCACTGAACAGGAAGTCCCTATGAAAGTTTGAATGCTGTGTAACTAGCCAGTACTTATGTTTGACAGTAGTAGTTTTATATTGCCGTGTGTGTGTGTATTCCTCGTCTCCAAACAGACAGGATGAGGGTTCACTCATCAAGTTGCCGCATTTGTTCCATAGAACAACGGCACGAACGGAGTGAGCCCCATTGTCAGTCCTACGGGTGGAGGCGGGGCCGCTAGAGTGCACAGGAGTGTGACGTAGTAGAAATGAAATGAGCGTACTGCAGCGTCTATTTTTAGTATGTAATAGTACCTATCATCCGGTCTCGTCCCGTGACGCCCCGATCGGTCGACATAGACGCTTGTGGACATCAGCGGGTTCCACGGTAGTACAGTGGGGGGCGTCGGCGACAAGTGGCATTAACTTTGCACAGACGTGAATAAAAACATGCAAATGAATGCACAAGCACACACGCAATCAAGCGTAGCCGGAATGTTCATATCCAAACTCCGCTCACCCCCCCCCCCCCCCCCCCCCAATCCATTTCCCTCCCTCTCTCCCCGCTTTTCATCAGCTTCACTTCTTTAGATTTGAACCTCATATCTGGCTCTATCCGCTCCCCCCATCTAAATCTTTCCCGGGCCTACAGCTGCTGTATTTCCTCTGTAATCTTTCCCTTATCTCTTTCTTTTGTTCTTTGCTGTTGATATCTCGCTCTCACTCGCCCATTTAATCTGCACTCTCCTCTCTCTCCATCGCTCTCTCGCCCTTTATCACGGCCCCTCATCTTTGTTCCACTTCAGACTCCTAACGCGCACACGCCAACACGTATGGGCTTGGTCACGCTGACTTCTTCCCAATCTGAAATGAAAGTGCGATAAGCAGCTTAGCAGGTGTGTGCTGTCATGCTTCACTGCTGTCCAGGGAGCGCCCTTCTTTAATTAGACCAGCCCGAGCCCGGACCCGGACCCGCACGCGGGGCTTCCCGTGGATGCCTGATAAATTATTAAGGCGCGTCATTACTACAGCGACGTATCGATACGGACTCGTAGAGGTGGTATTGATTCCATTCATGGGTAACGGCCGCGTGGCGGGATCAATGACTAAAATACTTTGAAATGTTGTTCAAAATATTGTTCAAAATGTAGCAATATTAGCAATAACACAACATCATCCACAGCAGTAGTGTGTAAAAGAATCATGGATCTGCGTGGAAACACGGGCGACATCACAGTCACACTTCCTGTCCAGCAGGCATGGAAACTAGCACCAATGCTAACGCCGGTGCTAGCTTGTGATTCCCAACATCACCACGCCGTTAGTGGAAATGTGGTGTGTTGTTATGCTGTTATTCGCTCGCTGGGACAGATGTCACCTTTCGCCAAGCACTTTTAAGCGAACGACGAGGACCGAAACGCCTGATTGAAATTTTAAGACATTTAAGAAATTTAAAAAATTGCAAGAATTTACATTTTTCACCAAAATGGGAGCGATGCAAAACTAGAGTAAGCCATTTATTGCAAAGAAACATCAAGTCAAATAGGCCGTTTATCAGCTGATCAAAAGGGGAATGTTGCTCCAGGTGATAAGGATGATTTCACGGGGGGGCGGGGGGCATCCTATGTCTGGACGTCATGTCCGTTTTTATAAACTAAAGACAAGACATTAACATTACGTTTGAGAAAAGCACAATGAATTAATAATACATTACAATCTAGTAATTTCATTTCGACTACGGTACACTCGTCTACACTCTGTGTGTATGCTAGC